>NC_071496.1:20650450-20964615 GCF_028500815.1 Rissa tridactyla
ATACATCTTTAGGAAAAAATCGAATTGTGTTGCAGTTCTTAGTTACATTACTCTAATGCACTACTACAAGGTACTCTGCGGTTACAATTACTCGACTCACTGTTATGGTTTGAAGAACCCACAAAAATTTATTGTTGTTTAGACAATTATTCCATCACCCAATGTCCCCTCTCCACCCGGGAAGGGGAATCAGGAAAAAACAAGGAAACATGAGGGTTGAAATATAAACAGATTTAATAAAATACAACTAAATAATTAATATTAATAACACTAAAGAACCAATATTGATTCCAATACCAATATAAAATATACGAGGATTATACTCAGCCAATTATATCAGTAGGAAGATGTGCACTCCCAGCAGTGGACAGCAAATGTTGGACACTGCAAGCGCTATGGATTTGGGAGGAAGGGAAGGCCTCAGGGGTCCAGCAATAGGGCAAGGAGTTCTCAGGATCACAGCCATCAAGGAAGAGAAAACTCCTCAGCAAACTTTCTAATTTATATCGAATGTGACATTCATGGTATGAAATATTCCTGTTGGCCAGCCTGGGTCAAGTGCCTGGGTCTCGCTCCTCCTCATCCCTGCACCTGGCTAGCTCGAAAACACTGAGACCTTGAATCCCACATAGCCTAGCTGGCTATAAAGTAAACATTTCCACAAATTCAGACACTAGAGTCTTCTAAAAGTGCAGTTTTCCCCAGCATTAGAAGAGACCTTACTGAAAAGTAAAATTACTGAAAGAGAAATTAATCCTGTGTTGCTCAAACCAGGACATTTACCTAAGAAAAACTATCGTATTTTAGCTTTGTTTTAGAGTAATGTAAATTACCCTAATTTTGTAAAGAAAGTATTTCACACCTTTCCACATATATATTAATGCTGTCATATGTAAATTGGATTGTGGTCCAGGTGAAATATGTACCATGGTATAGGACTTGGCAAGGGTAGATTCCTATGAGACTGCCTTTCAAGGAAAGTAGAGGACTGTCTGTTAGACATAAGAATATAAAAAGACTCTGCAGTAAAAAGTCCTGGTAGAAAGGTAGGCACAGTCTTTGGGCTTGTGTACTGGTTTTGTCTGGGATAGAACTAATTTCATAGAATCATAGAATGTGTTGGGTTGGAAGGGACCTTTAAAGGTCATCTAGTCCAACCCCCCTGCAGTAAGCAGGGACATCTTCAACTACATCAGGTTGCTCAGAGCCTCATCAAGCCTGGCCTTGAATGTCTCCAGGGATGGGGCCTCCACCACCTCTCTGGGCAACCTGTTCCAGTGCCTCACCACCCTCATGGTAAAGAACTTCTTCCTAATGTCTCATCTAAACCTACCCTGCTCTAGTTTAAAACCATTGCCCCTCGTCCTATCGCCCCATGCCCTTGCAAACAGCCCCTCCCCAGCTTTCTTGTAGGCCCCCTTCAGGTACTGGAAGGCTGCTATAAGGTCTCCCCGGAGCCTTCTCTTCTCCAGGCTGAACAACCCCAACTCTCTCAGCCTGTCCTCATAGGAGAGGTGCTCCAGCCCTCGGATGATCTTTGTGGCCCTCCTCTGGACCTGCTCCAACAGGTCCATGTCCTTCTTGTGCTGAGGGCTCCAGAACTGGACACAGTACTCCAGATGGGGTCTCACCAGAGCAGAGTAGAGGGGGAGAATCACCTCTCTCGATCTGCTGGCCACACTTCTCTTGATGCAGCCCAGGATGCAATTGGCCTTCTGGGCTGCAAGCGCACATTGTTGGCTCATGTCCAGCTTTTCATCCACCAGTACGCCCAAGTCCTTTTCCACAGGACTACTCTCTATCACATCATCCCCCAGCCTGTATTGATAATGAGGATTGTCCTGACCCAAGTGCAGGACCTTGCACTTGGCCTTGTTGAACTTCATGGGGTTTGCTCGGGCCCACCTCTCTAGCTCATCCAGGTCCCTCTGGATGACATCCCGTCCCTCTGGCACATCGACTGCACCACTCAGCTTGGTGTCATTGGCAAACTTGCTGAGGGTGCACTTGATCCCACTATCTATCTCATTGATGAAGATATTGAACAGCACTGGTCCCAGTACGGATCCCTGAGGGACACCACTTGTCACCCCTCTCCATCTGGACATTGAGCCATTGACCACTACCCTCTGGATGCGACCATCCAGCCAGTTCCTTATCCACCGAACAGTCCACCCATCCAATCCGTATCTCTCCAATTTAGAGTGAAGGATGTTGGGGGAGACCATGTCAAAGACCTTGCAGAAGTCCAGATAGATGATATCCATTGCTCTTCCCTTGTCCACTGATGCAGTCACTCCATTGTAGAAAGCCACTAGGTTGGTCAGGCAGGACTTGCCCTTGGTGAAGCCATGCTGGCTGTCTCGAATCACCTCCCTGTCCTCCATGTGCCTTCCAGGAGGAGCTGTTCCATGATCTTCCCAGGCACAGAGGTGAGGCTGACAGGGCGGTAGTTCCCGGGGTCCTCCTTTCTCCCCTTTTTAAAAACGGGTGTGATGTTTCCCTTTTTCCAGTCACCGGGGACTTGACCTGACTGCCATGACTTTTCAAATATCATGGAGAGTGGCTTGGCAACCACATCAGCCAATTCCCTCAGGACTCTGGGATGCATCTCCTCAGGTCTCATGGACTTGTGTATGTTCAGGTTCCTCAGGTGGTCACAAACCTTGTCTTCACTTACAGTGGGAGGGACTTTGTCCCCCAGGTCCCCGTCTTGTGGTCCTTCAACTCGGGAGGCATGAGGAGAGAGGCTGGCAGGGAAGACTTAGGCAAAAAAGTTGTTGAGAACCTCAGCCTTCTCCTCGTCTGTTGTTACTAGTTTGCCATTCTTGCTCATCAGTGGGAGTACACTTTCTTTAATCTTCCTTTTCTGGTTGACATACCTGTAGAAGCCCTTCTTGTAATTCTTAGTATCCCTTGCCCAGTTCAGCTCCAGACGCGCCTTGGCCTTCCTGACCTCATCCCTACATAACCAGGCAGCATCCCTATACTCTTCCCAGGACACCTGATGCTGCTTGAACTGCCTGTGCAGTTCCTTCTTGCCTTCTAGTTTCACCAGCAGGTCCCAACTCAGCCATGCTGGTCTCCTCCCTTTCTTGCTTGATTTCTTACACCTGGGGATCGAGGTGCTCTTGTGCTCTATGGAAAGTGTCCTTGAAGATCTGCCAGCTCTGTTCTGAAGATCTGAAGATGTGCCAGCTCCCTTGTCCCTGAGGACGATTTCCCAGGGGGTCCTATTGACTAACTCCTTGAAGAGCTGGAGGTTTGCTTTCCTAAAATTCAGGGTCCTGATTAGGCTCCTTGTCTGGCATGTTTCCCTCAGGACCGTGAACTCCACCAGCGCGTGGTCACTGCAGCCCAGACTGCTTCCAATCTTGAGATCCCAGATGAGCTCACTTGCATTGGGTGACTATGAGGTCCAGTATCGCACCCCCTCAGGTAGGACTGTCTATTTCCTGTCTTAGGAAGTTATCGTCGAGGCACTCCAGGAACCTCCTGGATTTTCTACAGCTCACCGTGTTACTTTTCCAGCAGATGTCGGGGTGGTTGAAATCCCCCAGCAGGATGAGAGCCTTTGAGTGTGATGCCTTCTGTAGCTGGAAGAAGAAGGCTTCATCAGTAGGTTCCCCTTGATCAGGCGGCCTGTAGTAGACACCAACCACAGGGTTCCCCTTGTTGCCTCGGTCTCTAATTCCTACCCATAAGCTTTCGACTTCCTCTTGGCTGTTCTTTAGGGACATCTCTTCACACTCTATCTATTCCTTAACATAGAGGGCAACGCCTCCACCCCTCCTTCCTTGCCTGTCCCTTCTGAACAGCCTGTGCTATGGTGCTATGTTTTGGATTTGTGATGAAACCAGTACTGATAACACACATATTCCAGCTTTTGCTGAACAGTGCATAGCATCAAGGCCTTCTCTGTTTCTCCCTCTGCCCTCCCCTCCAGTGAATAGATTGCAGTGGGGGTGTGGTATGTGCGCAATAGGCTGAGAGGGGACACAACTGGGCAGATGACCTGAACTAACCAAAGAGATATTCCATACTGCCCTGGTTCTGGTGGGGATAGGGTATATAGTATTCCATCCCATATGAGCCATGCTGAGTCTGAGCTGCCAGGGAAGGGGGCAGGAAGTCTCCACTGGGGAGCAAGCTGGGGCGTCCCGGGACCGGTCGGTGAGCAGCGGTTCCGTAATCATATTTGTATATTCCTCTGTCCATGGTATTGTTGTTTTCTTGTTCCCTTTGCTGTTCTGTTAAACTGCCTTTGTCTCAACCCAAGAGTTTAGCCTTTTTCTTCCAATTCTTACCCATGTTGAGGGAAGCTCTGAGAGAGAGGCACGTGGTTCTTTGTTGCCGTCTGAGGACAACCCATGACAGCACTTTTTGGTGCCCAACGTGGGGCTCGAAGGGTTGAGATAATAACAAAATCCAATTAGAGCTTGTAAAAACGAATTCGTTGTGTGCATTTATTGTATTAGGTAAATTTGCTGGTCACCATGTTGCTTGGTTTGTTCTCATGGCTGTGTTATGTGAATTCCTATATGGCTTATGTACTCCCCGCAATGATGTTTATCACCTCTGGGAGAGGGATCAGGATTATCATTTTGCTGTCCTGTGCGATATCGGTTTATGATATGATAACATCACTGTTCAGACAGTTATTTTGGGGCGTTTATGTGGTATTGCTGTCCTGTCCATACATTGGGCACCATCTCTCAGAATTTATTAATAATCACACCCAGTCTATGGGGGAAACAGGGGGGGACACTTTCCCCAGCTCTTTTGCCTCCCTTTTCTCCATCGGGTCAGGTATGACAGCTTTTGAGAATTTTGAATATCCTTGGGATGCTCAAACCAGCCTGGTCCTAGAGTTATGTCTCCTGAATGTGTTCCAGGTCCTGTTTAGGGTTAAACGACTATTTAAGACTACCACCCAGAGATCTGCTCCGAGGCTGGATAGTCAGGGGTGGCATGGCATGTGGGAGAACATGGGCAGGTACCCAGAGAACTTCTCACCTCCCATGGTCTGGGACTTCACCCCTGAACAATTGCAGGACCCTGACAGAGTAGTAGAATATCTGAAGGGAAAATGCTGTGGCTATTCTAGAGAGGCACAACTCCCCGCACTGTGCTGGGCCCTGGCCAGTATCTACCAAACACTGCTCAATATTATGCAGCACCCTCAGGGGGAAGAGATGGAGACCAGACCGACAGACACTGTGGCTTCTGCAACTCCTGTGACAGACACTGCGGCTGCTGCAACCCCTGCAACAGACACTGCACCTTCTGCAACTCCTGCGACAGCCACTGCTGCTACTCCAACCGCGGTGGCAGCCACTGCCGCTGAACCAGAGAACCAACCCATGCCAGTATCAGTTGCCCCCATACAGAAGAAGAAGAAGTACACAAAGAAATCAGTTCGCTTAGTAAGGGATGATGATGAACCAGGGCCATCACGAGAACAGGAGGAAGAGGCAAAACCAGAGATAATCACCCGATCCCTATCCTTGAGTGAGCTGCGGGATATGTGAAAAGATTTCAGCCGACTTTCAGGCGAGCACATTGTCACCTGGCTGCTTCGGTGCTGGGATAATGGGGCCAGTAGCCTGGAATTAGAGGGTAGGGAAACCAGGCAGCTGGGATCCCTGTCTAGGGAAGGGGGCATTGACAAGGCAATTGGGAAGAAGACCCAAGCCCTCAGCCTCTGGAGGCGACTCCCGTCAGGCGTGAGGGAGAGGTACCCCTTCAGCGAGGATGTTGTATGTCACCCAAGCAAGTGGACTACCATGGAAAGAGGTAGCCAGTACCTGAGAGAATTAGCCGTACGGGAGATGATTTATTATGACTTGGACAATGCAGACTTACCCACAGACCCTGATGAGGTGCAATGCACAAGGCCCATGTGGCAAAAGTTTGTAAGGAGTGCAACATCATCATATGTACGAAGAGCACCATCTTCGTATGCCAACTCACTGACAGTAATGGAATGGAAAGGTGAAGAGGGACCAACGGTGGATGAGGTGGCTCGCCGACTCCGGAAATATGAAGAAAGTCTCTCTTCCCCCCTTGTCTCAGCTGTGGAGAAACTCACGGAAGGTCCAGCAACTTGAAGACAATATGTCCTAAACCCCACCTGTATGGGCCAGCATCTCAGCTATTAGGAGCAGGCATTTCCCCACTCAAGAGAGAGAGTACGGAGGGTACACACCACGAGGCACCCTGTGGTTCTACCTGCGTGACCACGGGGAGGACATGAGGAAGTGGGATGGACAACCTACTTCGATCCTGCGGACACGGGTACAGGAGTTGCAAGGAAGGACAACCACAAAAGGGGATCCCTCCAGGAAAAGTGCCGCCCCAGTTTCCAGCGGGCAGTTCCCCAGACAGAGCAGAAGGCCTGATCTTGCTTCTGATCCTCTTGAAGGAACTTCCAAGTCATTTCTGCAAGAAGTGAGTAACGGATACTATGACCAGGATTAGAGGGGCCCTGCCTCCGGCCAGGTGGAGGAAAGGGACAACCGGGTTTATTGGACGGTGTGGATTCGATGGCCTGGCACATCAGACCCACAGGAGTATAAGGCTCTAGTGGACACGGGTGCACAGTGTACTTTAATACCATCAAGCTATAGAGGGGCAGAACCCATCTGTATTTCTGGGGTCACAGGGGGATCCCAAGAGTTGACTGTACTGGAGGCGGAAGTGAGCCTAACTGGGAATGAGTGGCAAAAGCATCCCATTGTGACTGGCCCAGAGGCTCCATGCATCCCTGGTATAGATTACCTCAGGAGAGGGCATTTCAAGGACCCAAAAGGGTACCGGTGGGCTTTTGGCATAGCTGCCTTGGAGACAGAGGAAGTTAAACAGTTGTCTGCCTTGCCTGGTCTCTCGGAGGACTCTTCTGTTGTGGGGTTGTTGAGGGTCAAAGAACAACAGGTGCCGATTGCTACCACAACGGTGCATCGGCAGCAATATCGCACTAACCGAGACTCTCTGATTCCCATCCATAAGCTGATTCTTCAACTAGAGGTTCAAGGAGTGATCAGCAAGACTCGCTCACCCTTTAACAGTCCCATATGGCCGGTGCAAAAATCTAATGGAGAGTGGAGGCTAACTGTGGACTACCGTGGCCTGAATGAAGTCACGCCACCACTGAGCGCTGCCGTGCCGGACATGCTAGAACTCCAGTACGAACTGGAGTCCAAGGCAACCAAGTGGTATGCCAATGCCACGATTGATATAGCGAATGCATTCTTCTCAATCCCTTTGGCAGCAGAGTGCAGGCCACAGTTTGCTTTCGCTTGGAGGGGCATCCAGTACACCTGGAATCGACTGCCCCAGGGGTGGAAACACAGCCCCACCATTTGCCATGGACTGGTCCAGACTGCACTGGAACAGGGTGAAGCTTCAGAACATCTGCAGTACATTGATGACATCATCGTATGGGGCAACACAGCAGAAGAAGTTTTTGAGAAAGGGAATAAAATAGTCCGAATCCTTCTGAAAGCTGGTTTTGCCATAAAACAAAGTAAGGTAAACGGACCTGCACAGGAGATCCAGTTTTTAGGAATAAAATGGCAAGATGGACGCCGTCAGCTCCCAATGGATGTGGTCAACAAAATAGCAGCTATGTCTCCACCAACTAGTAAAAAGGAAACAGAAGCTTTCTTAGGCATTGTGGGTTTTTGGAGGATGCATATCCCAGATTACAGTCTAATTGTGAGCCCTCTGTATCAAGTAACCCAGAAGAAGAACGATTTTAAATGGGGTCCTGAGCAACGACAAGCTTTTGAACAAATCAAACAGGAAATAGTCCATGCAGTGTCCCTGGGGCCAGTCCAGGCAGGACAAGATGTTAAAAATGTGCTCTACACCGCAGCCGGGGAGAACGGCCCTACCCGGAGCCTCTGGCAGAAAGCACCAGGGGAGACCCGAGGTCGACCCCTAGGGTTTTGGAGTCGGGGATACAGAGGATCCGAAGCTCGCTACACCCCAATAGAAAAAGAGATATTGGCAGCATATGAAGGGGTTCGAGCTGCTTCGGAAGTGGTTGTTAAAGAAGCACAGCTCCTCTTGGCAGCTCGACTGCCGGTGCTGGGCTGGATGTTCAAAGAAAGGGTCCCCAGCACACGTCATGCAACTGATGCTACATGCAGTAAGTGGATTGCACTGGTGGGTCCTGCCCGATTGTGGGAAAGCATCGAAAGTGGAAGGCTGCTGCGTGGAGTCCTACTCAACAAGTTGCAGAAGCTGCTGAAGGACAAGGTGAATCAAGCCAGTTTGCAGAGGTGAAGGCTATTCAGCTGGCTTTGGACATTGCTGAGCGAGAAAAATGGCCAGTACTTTATCTCTACACTGACTCGTGGATGGTGGCAAATGCTCTGTGGGGGTGGCTACAGCAGTGGAAGCAGGGCAACTGGCAGCGCAGAGGCAAACCCATCTGGGCTGCAGAACTATGGCAAGGTATTGCTGCCAGTATAGAGAATTTGGTTGTGGAAGTAGGCCATCTAGATGCCCATGTGCCCAGGAATCGGGCCACGGAGGAACATCAGAACAACCAGCAGGTGGATCGGGCTGCTAGGATTGAAGTGGGTCAGGTGGATCTGGACTGGCAACATAGGGGTGAACTATTCATAGCTCGGTGGGCCCATGACACCTCAGGCCATCAAGGGAGAGATGTGACATATAGATGGGCTCGTGACCGAGGGGTGGACTTGACCATGGACACTATTGCACAGGTCATCCATGAATGTGAGACATATGCTGCAATCAAGCAAGCCAAGCGTTTGAAGCCTCTTTGGTATGGAGGACGATGGCTGAAATACAAATATGGGGAGGCCTGGCAGATTGATTATATCACACTGCCACAAACCTGTCAAGGCAAGCGCCATGTGCTCACAATGGTGGAAGCAACCACCGGATGGCTGGAAACATACCCTGTGCCCCATGCCACTGCCCGGAACACTATCCTGGGCCTTGAAAAGCAAGTCCTGTGGCAACATGGCACCCCAGAGAGAATTGAGTCGGACAATGGGACTCATTTCTGAAACAGCCTCATAGACACCTGGGCCAAAGAGCATGGCATTGAGTGGGTATATCACATCCCCTGTCACGCACCGGCCTCTGGGAAGATAGAACGATACAATGGACTGTTAAAAACTACACTGAGAGCAATGGGTGGTGGGGCTTTAAAACACTGGGATACACATTTAGCAAAAGCTACCTGTCTAGTTAACACCAGGGGATCTACCATTCGAGCTGGCCCTGCCCAATCAAAACTTCCACGTACTGTAGAAGGGGATAAAGTCCCCGTAGTGCACATGAAGAATATGTTAGGGACGACAGTCTGGGTTAGTCCTGCCTCAGGCAAAGGCAAACCCACCCGTGGGATTGCTTTTGCCCAAGGACCTGGGTGCACTTGGTGGGTGATGCGGAAGGATGGGGAAGTCCGATGTGTACCTCATGGGGATCTGATTTTGGGTGAGAATAGCCAGTGAATCAAATTGTGTGCTGTTAATTGCTAAGTAACACTGTCACTGTATGTCCTCATTACTATAACTGCTATCAGTTGTACTACGGTAAGAATCACCCAAATTAAGGACAGATGGACTTTGATGAAAAATTGAGTAAAGCACAGGGGTGGTGGGATCAGAACTGACTTCAGCAGCTGGTGCCCAGGAACTTCCTCAAGATCTACATCTTCAGCCCACGGACTGCATATATGAGCTACACTGGGTACACCAGTCACAAGCTCCAAAAAATACAGCATGCAGCAGGCAAGCAAGCACCACACACCATCTCACCTTCCCTGAGAGACTGTTCTGACAGATGGAGCCCAAAAGCATGGACTAAATGAACTCACCAGACACTTTGGAGGGATGGCCCATAAACTAAGGGCATTATATCTGCATGAATATATATGTGTGTGTATATATATATGTGTATATATATATGACGGGGAAAGTGGTGGCAATTCATTGGAACCCCTAAGATCTGGGCATGGCAAAAATGATATGGAATAAGGGGTGGATAATGTCCTGGTTCTGGCAGGGACAGGGTTATTTCTCCCCAGGAGAGGTATTCCATGCCATATGAGCCATGCTCATCCTGAGCTGCCAGGGGAGGGGGCAAGAAGTCGCCGCTTGGAGCGGGCTGGGGTGTCCCGGGTCTGGTCGGTGAGTGGCAGGGAGTGGCGGTTCTGTAATCGTGTTTGTATATTCCTCTGTCCGTGTTATTGTTGTTTTCTTGTTCCCTTTGTTGTTCTGTTAAACTGCCTTTGTCTCAACCCAAGAGTTTTGCCTTTTTCTTCTGATTCTTCTCGTATTGGGAAGGCCCGAGCGAGCGGCACGTGGTTCTTTGTTGCCGTCTGAGGCTAAACCACGACATTGGTGGATAAGGGGAGAGCAACAGACCTCATTTACCTGGACTTATGCAAAGCGTTTGACACTGTCCCGCATGACATCCTGGTCTCTAAATTGGAGAGACACAGATTTGATGGATGGACCACTCGGTGGATAAGGAACTGGCTAGATAGCCGCACTCAAAGGGTTGTGGTCAATGGCTTGATGTCTAAGTGGAGACTAGTGGCGAGTGGCGTTCCTCAGGGGTTGGTATTGGGACCGTTGCTGTTTAACATCTTTGTTGGTGACACGGACAGTGGGATTGAGTGCACCCTCAGCAAGTTTGCTGTCGACACCAAGCTGTGTGGCATGGTCAACACGCTGGAGGGAAGGGATGCCATCTAAAGGGATCTGGACAGGCTTGAGAGGTGGGCCCATGCAAACCTCATGAAGTTCAACCAGGACAAGTGCAAGGCCCTGCACCTGGGCTGAGCGACACAGGACAAATTTCTCTTCTAATTCTGGGGAAAACTCCACTTTTGGAAGACTCTAGTGGCTCAATTCAGGAAAATATTTACTCTATAGCCAGCTAGGCTATGTGGGATTCAAGGTCTCAGTGTTTTCAAGCCTTACCAGGTTCAGGGATGAGGAGGAGCGAGGCCTGGGCATTTGACCCAGGCTGGCCAACAGGATTATTTCATACCATGAGTGTCACATTCGATATAAATTAGAAAGTTTGCTGTGTAGGTTCTCTCTCCCTTGATGGCGGCAGTCCAGAGAAACTCCTTGCCCCGGTGCTGGACCCCTGAGGCCTTCCCTTCCTCCCAAATCCATAGCGCTCGCAGTGTCCGACATTTACTGTCCACTGCTGGGAGTGCACAGCTTCCTACTGATATAATTGGCTGAGTATGATTCTTGTATATCTTATATTAGTATCGGGATTAAGACTGGTTCTTTAGTATTATTGTTAATTGTTTAGTCATATTCTATTCTATTAAATCTATTTATATTTCAACCCTTGTGTTTCCTTGCTTTCCCTGATTCCCCTTTCTGGGTGGGGAGGGGTCATCGGATGATAGAATAATTGTCTAAATGACAATTAATTGTTATGGGTTTTCTTGACCCATAACAAATTTTGCGCCTAACGTGGTTATCGTAATAAATTTGGTCCCCAATGTGGATACCTTAACAAATTTTGTCCCCAACGTGGATATCTTAACAAATTTGGCACCCAACAAGCTATTTTAATGAATTTGGTGCACAACGTGGTATTTTAACAAAGTTTGGCACCCCGTGTGGTATTTTAACGAACTTGGCACTTAATGTGATAGTTTGCACTTAATTCAAATAGGGCTGGGAGAATCGTAGGCCTTAATTTGAGAGTTCTGAAGGGTTGGAGTTTGAAACAGATTTGATCGGATCTGTAGAACAGTCATTATGGATCTGTTGGAGTTGTTTCAAAGGGCTGTAGACAGAGTTCTCTGGTATCTCTGTGCAGGCTTATGTTGTCAGCTATGGGAGTGGTGCAAGAGTTCATTGCCCTTTCTCATTGATTTAGGGCAGCTTATCATTTCTAAATGTGGAGTTAAAAACATTGCCTTGTTATTTTGTGTGGCGGTATTTTGCTATGTTATTGGGTCTTTTGTAATCATTCTGTTTGTTGTCACTTATGTAATGGCATCTCACGAATCACCATGGTCAGATTCACCTCAGGATGGCAGGAGCCCTCTCTCAGGCATTGCGCATAATTACGTCTCGGGTTATATTGTGGGCCATTTAGCAAGGGGGGGGGGATATCTCTTGAGGATTGGTATAGTCCTGTGGTGTTGATAGTAACGGTTTTTGAGAGATTGGAATACCCTTGGAATGTTTTGATCATCGTGCTTATGTTGTTAATTTTTGTGGGCTTGTTCTTTTTCATTGGCTGGATCTGCGGTAGAGGGAAACGTCCTGTATAGACCTTGCCAGCCCCCCCGACAGACACTGCTTCTGTAGAGACCCTGCCGGCCCACCCGACAGATATTGCTCCTGTGCAGACCCTGCCGGTCCCTGTGACAAACACCATATCTGTGCAGACCCTGCTGGCCCCTGCGACTGACATCACATCCATGCAGACACCGCTGGTCCCCACGACAACCACTGCATCTGTGCAGACCCTGCCGACCACCGCGATAGACATCGTGCCTGCGTACACCTCGCCAGCCCTCCCAACAGACCCTGATCTCATCCAGACCCTGCTGGCTCTCATGACAAGACCTGCAGCTGCAATGAGTACTAAATCTACTCAGACCTTGGTGATGGATGATGCAGCTGACCTACAGACTCAGTCAGATCCAGTATCAGTCAACCCTGTACATAAGAGGAAATGTGCAGTACAGCAGATAGCGACAGTCAACCAGGAACATCAGGCAATGCAGTAACAGAGGAAACTACTCGATCATTATCCCTAAGCGAGCTATGAGACATATGTAAGGATTACAGCTGTCAGGAAGGCAAGCAAGTGATTATTTGGTTGCTCAGATGCTGGGATATTGGATCTGATAGTTTGGACTTAGATGGTAGAGATGCCAAGTGGCTGGGACCATTGGCTAGAGAATCGGGTATTGACAGGGCTCTTGGAAGACCACCACAATCCCTAACCCTCTGGAGGTGACTCCTGTTAAGCGTGAGGTGCAGGTATCCCTATAGGGATGATATCATGTATTGCCCATCCAAGTGGACAACTATTGAGAGAGGTGTTAAGAATCCGAGGGAAATAGCTGTGCGGGAGATGATTTTCAGTGATTTGGACAACCTGCAGACATCATTAGATCCAGATACACTCAAAATTACCAGACCCATTTGGTGCAAGTGGGTACTGAGTGCACCAGCAGCATATGCTAATGTATTGGCATTATTTTACCGGAGAGATGACGAGGCATGGACAGTGGGTGAGATGGATGCTCGAATGCAGCATTATGCACATAATCATAGAATCATAGAATCATTTAGGTTGGAAAAGACCCTTGGGATCATCGAGTCCAACCATCAACCCCACTCTACAAAGTTCTCCCCTATACCATATCCCCCAACACCACATCTAAACGACTCTTAAACACATCCAGGGATGGTGACTCCACCACCTCCCTGGGCAGCCTATTCCAGTGTCTAACCACTCTTTCTGTGAAGAATTTTTTCCTAATGTCCAGTCTAAACCTACCCTGTTGCAGCTTGAACCCATTCCCTCTTGTTCTATCGCTAATTACCTGTGAGAAGAGACCAGCACCAACCTCTCTACAACGTCCTTTCAAGTAGTTGTAGAGAGTGATGAGGTCTCCCCTCAGCCTCCTCTTCCTCAAACTAAACAGTCCCAGCTCCTTCAATCGCTCTTCATAAGATTTATTCTGCAGGCCCTTCACCAGCTTCGTTGCCCTCCTCTGCACTCGCTCCAGCACCTCGATATCTCTCTCGTATTGAGGTGCCTAGAACTGGACACAATACTCAAGGTGTGGCCTCACCAGTGCTGAGTACAGGGGGACAATCACCTCCCTCCTTCTGCTGGTCACACTATTTCTAATACAAGCCAGGATGCCATTGGCCACCTGGGCACACTGCTGGCTCATGTTCAGCCACTTGTCAATTAGAACCCCCAGGTCCTTTTCTGCCAGGCAGCTCTCCAGCCACACTTCCCCAAGCCCGTAGCGATGCATGGGGTTGTTGTGGCCCAAGTGCAGGACCCGGCACTTGGCCTTGTTGAAGCTCATTCGATTAGCCTTGGCCCATCGATCATCTTCTTTCTGCCCCAAAGGCCAGTGTCTCAGTGCTGAAGAAATCATTTGGCAAGGCCAATGTCTCAGTTGGGGATAAACGCTTCCCTACTAAACCTGTTCGAGAGAAACAAAGTGCACCACGACATATCCTGTGGTCTGCCCTGCGTAATCAGGGAGAAAACATGAGGAATTGGGATGGAAAACCTACTTCGGCTTTACAGACACATGTACGTCAGTTGTGGAGTAAAACAACCCCAAGGGGGGATTCTTCCAGGAGAAGTGCTGCTCCAGTTTCCAGTGACCAGTCCCCCAGAAGTCACAGATGGGCTTCGGAGCCTGATTTACGACATGGAACTGTCACGGATGGAAGTGGCGGGCCCTCTAGTCACAAGTAGGGGGCCCTGCCTCCAGCCAGGAGGAGGAGAGGGATAACCGAGTGTATTGGACTGCGTGGATTCGATGGCCTGGCACATCAGAACCACAAAAGTATAAGGCCTTGGTGGACACTGGTGCACAGTGCACCCTAATGCCATCTAATCATAGAGGGGAAGAATCTATCACTGTTGCTGGAGTGATGGGGGGATCTCAAGAGCTGACTCTATTGGAGGCCAAAGTGAGACTAACTGGGAATAAATGGGAAAAGTTCCCCGTTGTGACTGGTCCGGATGCTCCATGCATTCTTGGAATAGATTACCTCAGGAAAGGGTATTTTAAGGACCCGAGGGGTTACCGATGGGTGTTTGGTGTAGCAGTGGTGGAGATGGAGACAGTTGTGCAACTGTCTACTTTGCCTGGCCTGTCAGAGGACCCTTCTATTGTGGGGCTTTTGAGGGCCGAGGAACAGAAGGTGTCCATTGCTACTACAACTGTGCATAGGCAACAATATCGCACTAATTGAGATTCTTTGCTCCCTATTCAGAAGTTGATCCGTCATCTGGAAAGCCAAGGGGTCATCAGTAAGGCTCGCTTATCCTTTAATCGTCCCATATGGCCAGTGCGAAAGCCTGATGGGGAATAGAGATTGACAGTAGACTATCATGGCTTGAATGAAGTCACACCACCACTGAGTGCTGCTGTGCCAGACGTGTTAGAACTTCACTATGAACTGGAGTCAAAGGCAGCCAAGTGGTATGCTACAATTGACATTGCTAATGCTTTTTTCTCTATTCCTTTAGCAGCAGAGGGCAGGCCACAGTTTGCTTTCACCTGGAGAGGCATCCAGTCCACCTGGAATCAACTGCCCCAGGGGTGGAAACACAGCCCTGCTATTTGCCATGGACTGATCCAGACTGCACTGGAGAAGGGTGGAGCTCCAGAACACCTGCAATACATTGATGACATCATTGTGTGGGGTAATACAGCAGAAGAAGTTTTTAAGAAAGGGCAGAAGATAATTCAAATCCTTCTGGAAGCCAGTTTTGCCATCAAACGAGGTAAGGTCAAGGGACCTGCACAGGAAATCCAGTTTTTAGGAATTAAGTGGCAAGATGGACGTCGTCAGATCCCAATGGATGGGATTAACAAAATAACAGCTATGTCCCCACCTGCTAACAAAAAGGAAACACAAGCCTTCTTAGGCGTTGTGGGTTTCTGGAGAATGCATATTCCAAGTTATAATCATATTGTGAGCCCTCTCTATGAAGTGACTAAAAAGAAGAATGATTTTAAATGGGGCCCTGAGCAGCAATCAGCCTTTGAGCAAAATAAAGGGGAGATTGTTCATGCAGTAGCTCTTGGGCCAGTCCGGACAGACAAGATATAAAAAATGTGCTGTACACCGCAGCAGGGGAGAATGGCCCTACCTGGAGTCTCTGGCAAAGAGCACCTGGAGAGACTCGAGGCTGACCCCTAGGGTTTTGGAGTCGAGCATATAGAGGACCAGAGGCTCGCTATACTACCACTGAGAAAGAGATATTAGCAGCATATGAAGGAGTTCGAGCTGCTTCAGAGGTAATTGGTACTGAAGCACAGCTCCTCTTGGCACCCCGTTTGCCAGTGTTGAACTGGATGTTTAAAGGGAAGACTCCTTCCACACATCACGCAACTGATGCAATGTGGAGTAAGCGGGTAGCACTAATTACTCATCGAGCTCGAATAGGGAACCCAAATCATCCAGGAATTCTGGAGGTGATCATGGATTGGCCACAAGACATGGATTTTGGAGGGTCCCCAGAGGAGAGGGTGGTGCGTGCTGAGGAGGCCCCACCATATAATCGTAATTATTGGAAAATGAGAGGCAATATGCGCTGTTCACTGATGGATCTTGTCATATTGTAGGAAACCAGCGAAGGTGGAAAGCTGCTGTGTGGAGTCCTACTCAACAAGTTGTAGAAGCAGGTAAGGGAGTGGGTGAGTCCAGTCAGTTTGCAGAAGTGAAAGCCATCCAGTTGGCTTTAGATATTGCTGAGAGAGAAAAGTGGCCGGTGCTTTATCTTTATACTGACTCATGGATGGCGGCACATGGCTTGTGGGGATGGTTAAAGCAGTGGAAGAAGAGCAACTGGCAGCGCAGAAGTAAACCTGTGGCAAGATATTGCTGACCAATTAGAAAAGCTGCCTGTGAAGGTACGCCATGTAGATGCCCATATATCCAAGAGTCAGGCCACTGAGGAACAACAAAACACTCAGCAAGCGCATCAAGCTGCTAAGATTAAAGCGTCCTGAGTAGACTTGGACTGGCAACATAAGAGTGAGTTGTTTTTAGCTCTGTGGGCCCGTGACACTTCAGGTCATCAAGGAAGAGATGCAACATATAGATGGGCTCGTGACCAAGGGGTGGATTTGACTATGGACACTATTGCACAGGTCATCCATGAATGTGAAACAGGTGCTGAAATTAAGCAAGCCAAAAGATTGAAACCTTTGTGGTATGGAGAACAATGGCTGAAATATAAGTATGGGGAGGTTTGGCAAATTGATTATATATCCCTTCCACAAACCCGCCAGGGAAAATGCTATGTGCTCACAATGGTGGAAGCAACCACCGGATGGCTGGAAACATATGCTGTGTCTCATGCCACTGCCCGTAACACTATTTTAGGCCTTGAAAGACAAGCCTCATGGAGACATGGTACTC
The DNA here is from genome assembly GCF_028500815.1 of Rissa tridactyla. NCBI lineage: Eukaryota > Metazoa > Chordata > Aves > Charadriiformes > Laridae > Rissa > Rissa tridactyla. The sequence goes on from NC_071496.1 coordinate 20,667,613, forward strand.
CAGGGAGAATTGAGTCAGATAATGGGACTCATTTCCGAAATAACCTTATAGACGCCTGGGCTAAAGAGCATGGTATCGAGTGGATATATCACATCCCCTATCACGCACCAACCGCTGGAAAAGTTGAACGATGCAACGGACTGTTGAAGACTACACTGAAAACAATGAGTGCTGGAACATTCAAAAAGTGGGATGAGCATTTAGCAAAAGCCACCTGGTTAGTCAACACCAGGGGAACTGTCAGCAGAGCCAGTCCTGCTCATTCAGAGCTTTTACCTACTGTAGAAGGCGATAAGGTCCCTGTGGTGCATGTAAAGAGTATGTTGGGGAAAATGGTCTGAGTTACCCTGGCCTCAAGTAAAGGCAGACCCACTGGTGGGGTAGCTTTTGCTGAAGGACCAGGGCATACCTGGTGGGTGATGCAGGAGAATGGAGAGGTTCAATGTGTACCTTTAGGAGATCTGATTCTGGCTGAGAATCCTTAATTTAAATGGTATAGTGTTAATTTTTACATAATACTAACAGTGTTCAATAAGTGTTTTTCAGGATAACATAGTGGTAATGGAACCAGAACCAGCTTGGTCGAATGGCGTCCAGCGACAAGGAACATGCTAGCCGTGAGCACAACGCGTTATACTGCTGCACCCAACTCCAACCATCTGTCATCCTGTGTTGAGGCCTGGTCCTGATTTGACAACTGAGTGAATGCCACATCACTTTTTTCTACCCTAAAAGACTATTATAGTAGATGGAACTCACAGTTTTGGACTAAAGAAATTCAATGGACCTTTTTAGAGGAATAGTTCATAGCTTTAGAGGATTATATTCCTGTGTGTGTATATATATATATATTAGAAGACAAACATAATAGTAACTTGAGTGTGACATATATATGGTATGAAATAAGGGGTGGAACGTCCTGGGTTGAGCGACACAGGACTAATTTCTCTTCTAATGCTGGGGAAAACTCCACTTTTAGAAGACTCTAGTGTCTGAATTCGTGAAAATATTTACTTTATAGCCAGCTAGGCTATGTGGGATTCAAAGTCTCAGTGTCTTCATTGGGTGATAGAATAATTGTCTACAGACAATAAATTGTTATGGGGTTTCTCAAACCATAACAGTCCTGCACCTGGGTCACGGCAATCCCAAGCACAAATACAGGCTGGGCAGAGAATGGATTGAGAGCACCCTGAGAAGAAGGACACGGCCGGCAGTGTGTGCTCGCAGCCCAGAAAGCCAACTGCATCCTGGGATGCATGAAAAGAAGCATGGCCAGCAGGTTGATGGAGGTGATTGTGCCTCTCTACTCCACTCTTGTGAGACCCCACCTGGAGTACTGTGTCCACTTTGGAGCCCTCAGCACAAGAAGGATGTGGACCTGTTTGAGTGGGTCCAGAGGAGGGCCATGAAGATGATCAGAGGGCTGGAGCACCTCTCCTATGAGGACAGGCTGAGAGAGTTGGGGTTGTTCAGCCTGGAGAAGAGAAGGCTCCGGGGAGACCTTATAGCAGCCTTCCAGTATCTGAAGGGGGCCTACAGAGGAGATGGGGAGGGACTTTTTATCAGGGAGTGGGGCAATAGGACAAGGGGTAACAGTTTTTAACTGAAAGAGGGTAGATTTAGATTGGATATTAGGAAGAAATTCTTTATGATGAGGGTGGTGAGACAATGGAAGAGGTTGCCCAGAGTAGTTGTGGATGTCCCATCCCTGGAAGTGTTCAAGGCCAGGCTGGATGGGGCTTTGAGCAACCTGGTCTAGTGGGAAGTGTCCCTGTCCATGGCAGTGGGGTTGGAACTAGATGATCTTTAAGGTCCCTTCCAACCCAAACCATTCTATGATTCTGTGTTTTGCTCTGGCTATCACATACATACACTGATGTTTTCCCAGGCAAAGCCCATCATTCATTCTTCAGCAGGCCACCAGTTTGTCAGGAAATGGTGGCTTAAACATTTATCTAAGCTTAGAAAGGATCATCTTATAACAGATGAAAGAAAAAAAAGTGTCCAAACATAAATTAACGTCTCTTACTTTCTGGAGCCAGCACAGAGAAAGTTTGTTTTTGAAACAGCATCTGCTTGCGAGATGCAAGAATACTGCAGAAATATAGTTGCTTTGCAAAGTTTTGCTATGATTAGTAATCAGTAAAATGTGTGTTTGTGATTAGTCAAATTGTGTTGAACCTGAACACTTGAAGGGTATAAGAACCCTGTGTAAAACCACATTTAGGGTGCCCCAATTTGGCTGGGACACCTCATGCACATGGATAAATATTTATCCTTGTAATTCTATACTTTGCAGCCTAGCCTCTCTCCTTGGTCGGCACAGGCCAGTTGCAAATTTTTTAATAAATTCAAATATAAAATGCAATGACATTCATGTGTTTCTCAGTAATATATACTGTGGTAGAAAAGGTAGCCTGAAACACTTTCTTGCCAAACATGCAGTTTTGTTTCAGCTAGAGATGCTATTGTAATTTGTGCGTGTTGTGTATTTTATGCAAAGCTGATCTTCTGACGAAGTTGAAAGTGCTAATGGCTCTGCTGGATACTTAAAAAAGCAAATTTGAATGTTCATTTTTAGGACAGGTATTTGGAAGGGGGTGTGAAATAGGCTGATTATTTTTAGTTAGATTTGAAAACAGAAAATTGTACTTATTGGAGGTACTATTTTAAACTCATTTGATACAAAAAAGGTATTTGATACTTGTTCTGTATCCAGTATTTGCTAATACCACGTTATTATAAATCCCTTGTCCTAAAATAGAAGAAATTCTAGATATCAAAGTAGCAGCAGAGGAAGGGCAAGCCAAATACTATGGATATTACTAAATCTTTCTTGTTTTTTACTCTCACTCACCTCACTAGTTTCATCCTTTCCTTCTGTCTGTTGAGATTTGCAAGTTCACTGAAGAAACTTCTAAGATAAGAATTTTCTTTTACAAATATTCATATTTGTACAACATACCTACTATTGTGGTTATTGTAGTTCAGCCTTTGGGGCAAATGTCTCATTTAAAAAAAATGCCAAGAAGTTTTAATCACTATATAAGAGTGAATTCTGACTTTGTTTTTAGGTGCTTCTTACCTAGAAGATGGTGAAAACTAAGAGGAAAACCAAAAGTATTTGGGGTCTAAGTCTCAATGGTCACTTAATTTGCATCATACAAGTCTTCTGTTTTATTTGTATTTGCAAAATTTAAAGTTTGCAAACTTGCAGATGCTACCTACCTATAAGCTTAAATATATTTCACATCCTGTCTCCCAATTAATGATATATTGTCTTACCACAAAAAGGTATTTAAGCCAGTATGTGGTTACTCATATCGGTATTCAGAAATAGGAATTTTATTTTTTAAAAAATAACAGTGTAGACTGGAACTAGTCACTAAACCTGCCTATTTACACTCATAGAAAGAAAGTTTTCCCCTTTGCAGAGGTAACTTGTGTCTTTAGAAATGGAGACATCTGTTTTATTCCTCTCTAGCATGATAGTCATCAAATCATCAGATAACTGTTTTATACTTAAGGCTATGTGGTAACAGATCAAGTCCGAGGGATATACAGCTATAAATTTAAAGTTAGCAGACAAGGATACATCACTGAGAAGTAAGCCTTCAGATTTCAAAATGTGAAAACTGGTAGGAACAAAATGCCATCACTGCTTGAAGACAGTCTTGTAGTGGAAGAACACTTGAGTTCTGATTGCTCTAAAAATGACACTGCTTTTTAATAGATACAAGCTGTAATTTTTGAAGTGTTAAAAACATTTATTTTGTAATAGTTAATTTCAGCTATACCTCCCACCAAGTTTCATTACCAATTTCAGTGGTTCTGTAATCTTATTTTCTGTTTTCTGTACACTGTACTCACTAATGTCTCAAAGGAAGCTAAAATATTGTGACATGCAACGTTAGTAAATGTAACGGTAAAACTTGGACAGACTTCTTGCCTTTTAGATATGATAATATCAAGTGTTTCACCTAAAACACTTGAAGATAGGAAAATAAACTAATGACATTTCAATATGATAGCATTGCTTTAAATGGTAAACTTTTTCCTCCCCTTTATAATCATACCAGATTTAAAGCAATTACAGCTAGTTAAGAGCCAATGGTTGTGAACAATTAAAAGTCTGTTACTATTAAAAACAAGTTAATGGCTTTTAGATAGGAAAAAAAAAAAAGCCCACACATCCCTTGAAACTAAAGCATGCTTACTTTGTACTTAATGCTGCAGCTTCATGAAAAGCTTCATGCAAAATAAGGAAGAGTGACTTTACATTTGAGTACCAATATTATAACAGTTTCAGTCTCGACTGGAGACTTGAGCCCAGTCTGAATGGACAACAAAGATTCAGGTATTTAAAAGCTCCACCATCTTTTCACACTTCTGGTGGTCAGCAGCTAAGTGATTGCCATCACATTTTATACACATGCAACCTCTCTTTATAACAGAGGGTAAGTATTTCCACCTACATCTGACTGTACACAGATTTTTATTGGTTTTGTTTAAGGAAGTGCTTAGCACATTAGGAAGTTATCAGGCATGTTGACAGTTCATTTTATTCTACAACTATGGAGGAGGAGATTCTGTTTAATCTTTGCTTAGTCTTCTTTCTTAAACTGCATCAAGTCCCTCCTAGCAATATCCCTTTCATTCCTAAATATCCTCTTCACCACTGGTTGCTTATTTGAAAATTAATGCAGTAATGTTTAGTCCTTGGGATGGATTGGCTGCTGAAATGATAAAACATACATTTGAGAAAAAAAATATCTATTCAAAGCAGTATTTCAAGCAAACATTTCTGACAAAGTAAAATAAACAAATGATACTTCAAAGAAAGAAACAGCAGTATCAGTTGTAAAGAAAGCACAGTGGTGTAATTACAGACAATAGTAAAAGAAAAAAAGTTGTTTCATACAGAAAAGCAAGAGGACTCAAAGTGCCATAATTTCATTAAGTGCGTTTGCTGTAAAGCATTCATTTTCCTTCTCTCCCTCTGAGGTATCAGACTGTAGGAAAAGTAGTAAAGATTTTTTTTTTTTAAGATAGATTTAGATTACATATAGACAAAGCTCTGAAATGCTGCAGGCAATTTTCAGTTAAACAAAGAAGTAGAAGTCTGCTTTAAAATTCCCAGCAAGGCAAAAGCATACTAGATTATTAAAGCACATCCCTCTTTGTTGGTTTTATGGGTTAAAAGTAAAGGAAGCTACACAATATAGGTTTTATACTAATTTTTCTTTTTTGTAATAACTTGATCTCCATTCCCTTCAGCACACCTTTGCAAAACCAGAATAAAGTATTCAGCCATAAATGGATGGTTTGGCTGAAGATAAGAATCATTCTGGGTATATATGATAGTTTTTTTTTCTTTTTTGTAAAACATGCATTTCAGGAAAAGATTTCAAAAAATATTCTTATATGAATCAAAAGGTATTTATAGTATTTATATAGCTGTTGTTGAAAATCCTCTGACTAGTATATTCCCGCAGGCTGCTATTAAATATACTATTTCCATCATCCAATAGAGAAGACTTCTCATAACTTCTGGTACCTTCAAAAGAGGATGAGGACAGGGGGAAGAAAAGCTCTGTGGGGAAGAAACCGCAAAAGGACTTGGAATTTTTGGCACTACTTATAAATCAAGTCACAACTAGTTTTTAACATTACTTGCCACCTTTTACTCTTCCTAACAAAAATATGTCTCTTCAGGACCAATAGATCTATTCAAAAGTTTTTCACTATAAGCACAATGCAAATTCTTGATATTTGTAACCACCGGGAACCGCTCAGAAATTGGTTTATGCCACTTAAAGTAGGGCTTAAATTTAACTGGCATTTGCCAGTTTAGTATAATTTTTCTATAGTGTATGGATGTCTGCACACATGAAAGCAAGACAACACCAAGAAGGGAACAGTGGTGTTTATATTCTCCTAAACTAGGACTGCAAAGCTAGACTCAGGCTCATCTTTGATAATATCTGGGAGATCTGCCCTACAGGGGCGTGAATGAAAACACACACGCATCTGCGGAAGCAACACAGTATTAGTCTGGCCATATGCTTCCTGGCCAAAAGGCACTTTCATCCTTGTACAAATCCATCCAAATTTACAATTTCCTTAAGCTTTACAGAACAGGTTTAGTTCAGATTCTCAACCATTGTTCTCATTACAGTATCTCATACCAGTATACACATACATTTTATACACTTCACCTTTGCAATATCCACAGCCAGATTATTCTTTCTCCTGCCTTTCAGTTGTCCATCTAATTCCTCTTAGTTTGGACTTGAAGTACTAACTAATACTTAATGCTGTGAACAACTTTTCCTCCTCTAATTCCAGTCAGCGGTTTGGTAAAGAAAGACTTTTTTTGTTACTTGAATACCTCATCTTCAGTAATTCTTACTCACACTAGACATCACTATAAAATTATAAGAGCTGAAAGACTCAGCAACATGAACAAATAACATGAGATTTAAAGTTCCAGATAATCTCAGTACATAACTTAATAAAATATATATAGATATCTAAATATCTGTACTCATTTCTCATTGCTAAGAGGAGGAGTTGAACCATGGCAAAAGTCCCTATCAGCAATGGATACACCAACTCAAAGTATATGTCTAAAGAACAGTGGTTGGATCTTTAAAGATGGTAATTCTTACCTTTTAAAACTGTTTTTTCTTGCGGCAGACATGGTAGTTCTTTTAGAAATGTCTGTACTCTCAGAAATGCTAGGTTCAGAGGTTTTGTTTTACTGAACACTGGACTGTAGAATTTCTCTGAAAAGAGTAGGAAAAAAGAAAGATTATATAACCTGAAAGTTTCTAGAAAAAAATGCTGAAAACAGGATGTCATGGTTGCAGCAGTGCTAACAAATATCAGACAGCTTTTCACAAATCATTCTGAAAAGCAAACTGTTCTGCCTGAAGCATGTAGCCTTATCTTTATAATGTCCTTATAATAAGTACATTAATGCAAGTTATTTCATTAAGGGCTATTTTCTTTCTTTCAAACTTTCATAGATACAAGTAATAATACTTTGAGATTTTCTTTTAGGTTTTGAAATACAAAAATACTAAAAAGCATATTTTAAGTTATTGCAGTGAAAGGAAAAAAAAGAGTAAATCTGAAGGATGCAACAAAAACATTTTATTTTCCAGACTGACATAAAAAGAGTTAAAAAGAGTTAAATTAATGAGGAACAGAGTCTAAATCTCCTACAGCCAACAATGAAATATTCCCTTGAAACACAATAGGCTGGGAAAAACACTGAATATGCTGGCATTTTGCTCTTACAGAGAATAACCACACTATACTTAAAGCCCATCTTCATAATCTAGTTGTGCTCAACAGCTTGTCTCAAAGAATCTGGAGCAATGCACTATTTCCTAAACAGGCAGTCAAATCCTAGTGTTGCTTAGTGTCAACATCACTAAGACAAGGCCTAGATATCGTGAAACACAAATAAATACTTTTATCCATGAGCTAACTGATTTGTAGGGAAACCACATCTTCAGTATTCCTAAATACTTGTAGTAAAATTATGATACTATAGAGAAAAGTGACAACTGGTCAATGGAGTCCACAGACACCCATTTACTGCAACATTTCATAGGTTTATTTTCTAATCATTCCATCTGTGCAAATTTCCAACTATAAAAACGTGCATCATTTTAGATATTCATGTAATTTAGCAATTCTTTTTTTTTTCCCTGCAGAGTTATCAGCACTCTAATTTTCAGCAGCTTCACTGAATCCATCTGTGTCACTAGATTTTATTAGACTGTAAATCCAAACCTTCATTAAGTTATATAAATTTGTATTGGGTCTGGCTGAGATGGAGTTAATTTTCCCCATGGCAGCCCTCACAGTGCTGTGCTTTGTATTAGTAGCTAGAACGGTGTTGATAACACACCGGTGTTTTGGCTACTGCTGAGCAGTGCTCCCACAGCATCAAGGCCGTCTCTCCAACATTCCTCCCCCTCACCAGCAGGCTGGGGGTGGGAAAGATCTTGGGAGGGGACATAGCCAGGACAACTGACCCAAACTGACCAAAGGGCTATTCCATATCTATAGCAATACAAGCTAAGAAAAAGGAGGAGGAAGGGTGTAATTTGTTATTACAATGTTTGTCTTACAGAGCAACTGCTATGCGTACTGAAGCCCTGCTTCTCAGGAAGTGGCTGGACATCGCCTGCTGATGGGTAGTAGAGAATAAATCTTTTGTTTTCCTTTGCTTCTGCTTGCAGCCTTCACTTTTGTTTTATTAAACTGCCTTTATCTTGACCCATGAGGGTTTTTTCCATATTATTTTCTCCCCCCCCCCCATCCTGCTGAGGACAGGAGTGATAGAACAGCTTGGTGGGCACCTGGCATCCAGCCAAGGTCAACCCACCACAGCCCTTTCTGGCACCCAGTGTGGGGCTTGAGATAACGACAGTTTTGTATTAAGCGTGCTATAGCTATAGTAGTTATTAAGTGGCAAGCTCCTGTGCAGGTCACGGGGTTTTCTGGCTGCACTACTTATCTCTTTATTTTGCTGAACTTGGGAACATGTTAGTATAAACAATGGCTATGTACTGTTGATGGCCTTTCTGTGCCGGGGGAGCAATCTTGTGGAGAGGATGAGGGAATACATCTCCCTCTTTCTACCCGGGACTAATGTGGGTGGTTTTATTATACAGTCTTCTGAGGTCCTTTTTCACCCTTACATAAGCTGTTTAATACTACTTATTAACACCGTTGGCATATTACGGGGTTTATGTAATCTCGTCTCATCCTGGTGTAAGAGAAGACAACTTTTGGGTGAGGCAATACTGAAATTTACCCTGAGGCGGCTGGTCCCTGGGTGGCAGGGTATGTGGAAGGATTTGGGCAGGTTCCTAGGACGGTTATCACCTCCCATACCCTGGGATTTTACAACTGCACAGGCAAGCGACGCTGGCAAACTGACACACCACCTGATAGAAGGGTGCCTTGCCTACCCTAATGAAAACCAGCAGCTTCTAGCACTGTACTGGGGCCTGGCCTGTGCCTATCAAGCTGCAGTTCAGTACTCTCAGAGGAGTACCTCATGAGAGGTATGCTACCTTCTGGGAGCTAATGTCTGAGATGTTGTCAAGAGGGTGCCACAACTTGTCAAGAGCACAGACTACTATCCATTGCTACTCTTTCATGTGGGCACAAATGACACCGCAAGCCAGAACCTGAGCAGAATCAAGGAAGACTATAAAGCCCTGGGGGTGCAAGCAATAAGTACTGGTGCCCAAGTTATCTTTTCTTCTGTTTTACCAGTTAGAGGAAAGGGTGCAGCCAGAAATAGACGTATAATGCAAATCAACTTCTGGCTTCATGGCTGGTGTCATTGTGAGGGTTTTGGCTTTTATGACAATGGTACATTCTTCAATGACTATAGCCTGCAAGGGAGGGATGGGATCCACCTGTCTAGAAGAGGCAAGGGAATCTTTGGCAGCAGGCTGGCCAACTTGGTGAGGTCGGCTTTAAACTGAAGGACTCGGGGGCTGATGTTGAAAGTGGCAATGCCCATGCCACTGCAACCAACTGGGGAATAAGCCAGGCCAACCAGAGCAGCGACAAATGTCCCTTAGCTGCCTCCCAAGATGTGAACCAGAAGACCAACCACTTCAAGTGTATGTATACCAATGCATGCAGCCTGGGGAGCAAACAGGAGGAACTAGAGCTCCGCACTCAGTCAGGAAATTATGATATCATAGGAATAACTGAAACATGGTGGGACAACTCACATGACTGGAGGATCACAATGAATGGCTATAGGCTGTTTCATAAAGACAGGCAGGGAAGAAGAGGAGGAGGAGTCGCGCTCAATGTTAAGGAGAACCTTGAATGTATAGAAGTCAACTACAGTTATTGTGGAAGCCCTATCGAATGCCTCTGGGTCAAGATCAGAGGGGGATCTTACAGTAGGCATCTGCTACCAACCTCAAAACCAAGACAATAAGGCCAATGAAGAAATATTTGGGTCACTTAAGCAAGCTTTGGGTCAACAGAACCTGGTTCTTATGGGTGACTTCAACTACTCAGGCATTTGTTGGAGGAACAATACAGCAGCTCACATGTCATCCATCAAGTTCCTGGAATGCGTGGAGGACTGCTTCCTCATACAAATGTTAGATGTGCCGACCAGGAATGGGGCACTGCTGGACTTGCTACTCACAAACCAAGAAAACCTGCTTTGTAGTATCTTGGTTAGTAATAGCCTTGTCTGCAGTGATCACAATATTGTGGAGTTTGGGATCCTGATGAGCATGCTGAAGGTTAGTATTAAGACAAAGGTTTTAGATTTTAGAAGAGCCAACTTCAGCTCACTCAGAGCTCAGCTGGGAGGGATTCTGTGTGAAGCTTCCATGGAGGATAAAGGAGCTAGCAAGCGCTGGGACTTTTTCAAGAATGCTCTCCTGGAAGCACAAAAAACATTTCATCTCCTTTAAAGGTAAGGGAAGTAGGCAGAGCAAGAGACCCCCTTGGCTTAACTGCGAGCTTCTGAGTCTGCTCAAAACCATAAGAGAAGCATACCAGAGCTGGAAAAGCGGATGAATACCCATTGAGAACTACAAGGGAATTCAGTTAGAAATGCAAAAGTGGGAACACACATTTCAAACAAAGGACAAACAAAAGAACTCTTACAAGCACTCCTGCAACCAAAAGAAATAGCTGTAATACATCAACCAGCTCACCTCAAACCCACCTTGCCACATACCAGAGGAAATGCTCTTGCTGTTGCAGCTGCCAAAGCCACAGCAAGACAGCCCAACCTCACAACTGATTGCAAAAAACCCCCTGAAAATCTGACCTCCATCCAATTACCAAATATTTACATAAACCTCCCTGACAATTAAATACAACAATGGAAAACTATGGGAGCTTGTCCTGGTTTGAGGTAAAACAGAACCAACTTTCTGTTCAGTAATTTTACTTCTTAGCTAGGCCTCTTCTAACTCTCTGAAATTAACAGCATACTGTGCAGAAAATGTTTTCTCTCAGAGAGATAACACCTGATTCTAATTTATGCCAAAGAATGGTATGCAGAGAGGCTCTTGCTTATACTTATTGCTATAACAATCCAGGTCAGCTAATTTCATTATTTGCCCTGTTAGAGGGTCGGAAGTGGAGAAGCGTAGAGGGGTCCCACCTGCAGGGAGGAGCGGACAGGACAGGTGATCCAAAACTGACCAACAGGGTATTCCATCCCATCTGCCCCATGCTCAGTATAAAAGCTGAGGGATCAAAGGGTCGGCTCTCTCTTTCTTCAGTGGCCAACGTCTGAGGAGGACCCTTTGAACTCGGTCTTCGTGCATACTCAGTTCTTCTTTTGGCCTAGTTTGCCACTCTCGTTTTCACAAAACTAGCTTATTCTAGCATCTCTCCCTATCTATTCTACTCAAGGATACAATGTCTCAAGGCTTCCTTCTATCAAACTAAACCTAGCAGATGTTTAACCCATCTGCTTACAAAGCATTTCAAACTTAGCTACATTATTCCAGTAAGGAGGGACCTATATGTTCTTTTTAACTCAGTATCAGTAAGGCCTGAGGAGCCTTCCACCCCAGCATTTTGTGCTGTTCAAAGCTACTGTATCACCAGCTACTGTATCAATCCCTCTTTCTTTTGAGGGTTCGTAGCTTTTAAGCTTCAACCCTCATTATTACCAAAGCCAAAACAATGCTTATATTATTTACAAACTGAAGTAATACTTATACTATTCAAAGTAAAACTAAAGCAATACTTACACTATTCTATAGACTTCTATACATAGATCAGAAACTCAACTTTTATCCCCAAATAGTTCTTTCCATGCCTTTCTTTACACATGCTAAAATCAGAACAAATATGATTATTACAACTAAAATAACTATGCTTGTCTGTACTAATGAGGCTAGCCATCTTGCAAGTGAGAAACCTCCTAATTTTGATAGTAATTTGTTTATCCATGTATCCTCCTCACTTAGTCTAAAATCTTGAGATTGCTTTGCTACCTTTTTCATAGCCTCAATTTGATCTTTTAGGTTTTCTGTTACATTTGGAATATGGACGCAGCAGTGATCATGATTCAGTTTCAAGTATCCACACACTCCATGTTCTTTAAGTAGCAACAAGTCCAAAGCCAACCTATTCTGAATTGTTACCTTTGAATTTGCCTGAACTTGCATATTCAGTTCCTTTTGACTTTGTGCTGTTGCATTGGCTAGGACTTCTACTTGTAGCGTTAAATTGTCTACTATGTATCTATTCTCTAATGCCATCATTCCAGGTAATAGAAAAGCTTGAAAACCCCATCCTACTTGTGTGGCAGTACTTGGGGGTTTCCAGCTCTCTCCTGAACCTGCACCTCTCTTTACTCGAGCCCAGTACTGTACCCGGAAAGGTGATTCTTTCCATGAGGGACATAGAGTTAGTAACCCTAATGTCACTTGGTACGGCTGTTTAGTCCAAGTTAAAAAGGTCGTCCAGTGGCCATTGCTTAGAACCCAAACAGTATATCCAGGAGCTGGAATTCCTATTTTTCCATTTTTCAAACACCTGCTTGGTGAGGAGTTACAAGTAATGCTCATATTCAATGCCTTTTTAATTATTTCAGAAAGTCTCATAACATCGCAATGGCTCATATTTGGCTGGTTTATGTGACAAGTAATAACTGAGCAACCATGAGAACAATTCCAGGCAACTACAACTTCTGATTTGGGCTTTGATTCCCAGGCAAAACTCCAATTTCCTATTCCTATATATTTCCAATTTCTTCTCTTCCATTTTTCCAAGTCCCTGAAGGCATAGGTCGTGCATCTTCCCAAATCCTGTAACTAATCCTAAAACTGTGTTACTTTCCCAATCATTTACCTTTATTCCAATGTTTCTCTCAACCAACTGTCCCACAACTGTGATTATCATACTCATTAATAGTCTTACCCTAAATAAATTCATTTCCTGATAGCATTAAAGCTCTATGTTCCACTATTTCTTTTAACAAATGATTATTTTATCTTTATTTTGGTATTCAGAGGAGATTGTTGTTTGTACACCCAATCTCCAGGCTGGAACGGATGTGCTGGGGAATCAAGACCTAAAGGTTTATTTAAAACTATATACTTATTTAGCTCCTGTAATGTTTTCCTAAGATTAACCACGTAGTTTCTGGTGTCAATTTCTCCTTGTATTCGCATTTCCCCTGGTAACCCAGGTGTTTGATATGGTTGCCCATACATCAATTCATATGGGCTAAGGTGCTGCCTACCTCGAGGCTGAACCCTAATTTTCAACAGGGCCAGGGGCAATGCTTGGGTCCATTTCATAGAAGTTTCCTGACACATTTTACTCAATTGCATCTTAAGCATATGATTCATCCTTTCTACCTTTCCACTAGATCGAGGCCTATAAGGTGTATGCAAGTCCCATTTGATATTCAATATTCTACTGACTTCAACAATTATTTTGGCTATAAAATGTGGACCTCTGAAGATATTCCCATGGGTACCCCAAATCTAGGAATTATTTCTTTTAACAATACTTTTACCACTTCTCTAGCTTTATTGGTGCAACATGGAAAGGCTTCAGGCCATCCTGTATAGGTGTCTACTAAAACTAACAAATATTTTAATCCTTCACTTCTGGGTAACTCAGTAAAATCGATTTGCCAGTATTCTCCTGGTACTTGTCCTTCTGCTGTTTTTCCAAATTGGATCCTATTCTGTGTTTTAGGGTTATTTCTGCAACATATTTCACATCGTTCAGTAACTGATCTAACCACCTCTATCAAATTTCAACTAATGATTGATTTCTGGAGGTGTTTCAGCAAATTTTCTGTTCCCCACTGTATGGTATTATGCTCCCTTCTCACTAGGCTGCTCATAAGGGAGTATGGCACTACCACTAAGCCAGAGGGAGTAACTGCCCATCCATCCTCCCGCATTTTTGCTTTTAATACTGTTATCAGATTTAAATCATGTTTATCATAAATAGGTTTCTCTGGCAATGGTATCTTCTTTTCTGGTATTATGGCCAATATCCCGGTTTCTATGCCTTTCTCTGCAGCCCTTTTAGCAGCTAAATCAGATAGCTTATTCCCTTGTTCCTGAGTAGTTTGTCCTGAACGGTGTGCTTCACAATGCATAATGGCCGCTGCAACAGGTGCCCTTATGCTCTCCAGGAGTTTTAAAATTTCTTCCTTATGCTTGATTTCAGTGCCTTGTGTTGTCAGGAGTCCTCTTTCTTTCCATATACTCCCATCCATGTACAGCTCCCAGTCCGGGTCAGGCAAAGGGTGTCTTTTAAATCAGGTCGGCTTGAATAAACTTCTTCAGTAGTTTGTAGACAATTATGCTCAGGGTTACTTTCAGCCTGTTGTGCCAAAAGGAACATTGCAGGATTAACAACGGAGGTAGTTTTCAAAATCACATCATCTTGTTCCAGAAGTACCGCTTGGTACTTCAACATCCTGCTGGGAGATAGCCCATGTCCGCCCTTTTGATCTAATACTGTAAGTAAACAGTCATCTTCTGTCCCGTGGTAAGTTTCCAGGCTTCTTGTATTAACAACACTGTTGCTGAAACCGCTCTCAGGCAGCCTGGCCAGTCTAGCTGCTTGGAGAAACAGGCCACTGCTTGCCTGAATTCTCCTAGGTACTGTGTCAAAACCCCCAAGGCTATGGCTTGCCTCTCATAGGTGAAGAGTTCGAATGGCTCCTCCAAGTTAGGTAATCCCAAGGCAGGAACTCTCATTAATGTCATTGCAAGGATCCTTTTGATAATTTCAGCAGTTCATATAAGGGTTTTACTAACAGCCCATAGTCAGCAATCCACAGGCGACACCATCCAGTCTTGTTGCCACAACTCCAGCTCTTTTGCAAGTTGGTTTCCAAAAATAGTTGGGCTGTTTTTAAACCCTTGGGGCAGCACTGTCCAGGTATAGTGGGTCTTCCTTCCCGTTTCAGGATTTTCCCACTCAAAGGCAAACAGTTCATAACTCTCAGGTTCAAGCGGGATGCAGAAAAAGGCATCTTTCAAATCTAACACTGTAAACCACCCTTGGTCTTCAGTTAGAGTGGTTAACAATGTATATGGGTTTGCTACCACAGGGTGGATATCCTGCACAATTTGATTAATAGCTCTCAAGTCCTGTACTAATCTATAAGACTTTCCATCTGCTTTCTTAACTGGTAATATAGGAGTATTGTACTTGGACTCATATTCTCTTAGTAGGCCATATTTCAAGAATTTTTATACCAGAGGCAATAACCCCACCTTAGCTTCTAACTTTGTAGGATGTTGTTTCAACCTTACCAGAACTAATCCTGGTTTCAATTCTTTTCTTACTGGTTTGGCTCTTTTGGATTTTCCAGGTACCTCCCCTGCCCAAACAGTAGGTATGGCCACAGTTTTGACTTCAAGCGGAATTCCTTTCTTTGCACGCTCCTCCTCCTGTAACAATAATACTGTAGCTTGGACAAATTTAGACTCAGGCATTAACACTTCTTCTTCTCCATTTTTAAACTTTATCTCAGCCTCCAATTTTTCTAACAAATCCTGGCTGATTAGAGGTTTCGGTGCCCCAGGTAGATACAAAAACTGATGCATTACCTACTGCTTTCCAATTTTAAACTTTAGGGGTTTAAAGAAAGGTCTGGTTTCCGATTTCCCTGTCGCACCAGTAACCCTCACTGTGTCATACCCTAATACATGTTCTTTTGTATTTAAGACTGAATAAGCTGCTCCCGTATCAACTAAACATTCTATTTCAGTTTCATCTTCCCCCAGCCGAATTTTAACCAGAGGCTCTGCTGGGGGAGATTCCTCTGGTCCCCTTCAGTCACTAGCTTCCATGGCTAGCACAGGAGTATCTGGTCCTCCAAAACCTAGCCCCTGCAACAATGGACATTCCTTCTTCCAGTGTCCCTCATTTTTACAATAAGCACACTGGGTTTCTCCTACAGGGGGTTTCGAAAGTCCTCTGCCACGTCCTCTTCCCCAATAACCACCCCTAAATCCTCCCCTAGATCCTCCTCAAGGACCATAGGTCCTTGCCCTAGGGCGGCAATCAATCGAGCGTTGCCTTTTTCCTTCTGTTGATCTCTATTTCGGTAAACTACCCAAGCCATATCCAACAATTTTCCTAAGTCCCTAGCATCTGCTCCTTGTATTTTCTGTAATTTCCTCCATATATCATCAGTAGACTGTCTGACAAACAAGGTTGCCGAGTGATTCTTTCCTTCTTCCAACAGCTTCCTTCAGTTTATTTAAGAAGATTCTTTCCTATCTTGCTTAATTTCATATCATTTTGACCAATTTATAGCCTTTGGTATAGTATTCCTTATGCCAAACAACCCATTTCTGATATTGTGTTAATAATAATTTATCTCCATTATTATTGGGGTTCCAACCAGGGTCTGCCGAGGGAAAATGATGTTCCAATTGTCCTGGCAAAGCTTCTGCTGCTACCTAGGCTTCAATCTGGGTCCTTGCCACCTTATGAATCATCTCTCTTTCTGTACTATCAAACAATACTTGCATAATAGCTTTGATATGTTTCCAATCAGGGTCTTGGGTTTTTATCATCATCTCAAAAGCACTAACTACCCGATCGGGATCGTCCCTATAACTACCTGCAGCTATCTTCCAATTCACTTTCACCACAACTGGACCATCATTCCCAACAGCCTGTCTCAATGGAGCTTGTAA
This sequence comes from Rissa tridactyla, assembly GCF_028500815.1. Taxonomy (NCBI): domain Eukaryota; kingdom Metazoa; phylum Chordata; class Aves; order Charadriiformes; family Laridae; genus Rissa; species Rissa tridactyla. The sequence goes on from NC_071496.1 coordinate 20,684,331, forward strand.
CACAGCCCCTCGCTGACTACAAGTTCTCTCTGCCGCTGGCGTTGGTCCCAACGCGCCTCTCAGATTCATCATCCGATTCACTTTCCGCCCTGTGATTCTGAGGTCTCTGCCTGAACCTGGGTGCTACCAACATTTCTATATCTTCCTCTTGCTCACTCTGGGTCAACTTCAAGCATCTCTGTCCAATACTACATGCCGAGCAACACCTCTTTAATCCTTTCTCTCTCTCTCTCTCTCTTATCCTTTTCTAATGCCAATACTAAAGGATCCAATGGAGCCAAATTAATTCCACATTTTTCTGTCACTCCGGATGCTGTCTTAAAGTAAAGAACATGTCCGCATACAGAACTTCATTCCATTTCCCTTCTCTTCTTAAAAACAACATCAATTGCAGTAAAGTATTACAATTTAAAGTGCCATTCACAGGCCACTTCTCCTCACTTTCCAACTTATACAATGGCCACCATTGGTTACAGTATTTAATCAAATCCTCCCTCTTTGCAACCCCACCAGGGGGTCCGGCAATTTGTTTCCAATGACTCAAAATACAACCCAGAGGCGACTTTTTCAGTACTCCCCCACCCGAGGACGATCCGGCACCCATTTTAAATACAAGGGATAACACACACAGGTGAGTCTTTCACACAGCAACAATACAAATAACCAATTGCTATAGCAAACAAACACAGTTACAATAACAATTACCGCGTTTACATTCAATATTTACTTTAAGCAGGAACTCCAACCCCTTACTGAACCAAGTGGGGACTTTAACCCCTTTGTCAAATGGGGACTCTAAACCCTTTACCAAACCAAATGGGGATTCTAACCCCTTTCCTGGGACTTAGCCCAACCTTGCATAGCTTTTGCTATGACTGACAGGCAGGCGACCAAATCAAGCCTAACCTTGCGTAGTGTGCATGCCGAGTTGCTCAACTACAAAGGATATAAGCAATCAGAATATACATATTCATTACATTTCCCAGAAATGATTAACGTATTCATATCATCACCTAGAAATCATTAATATATGTAAATGTCCTTGACGCATGCGCATCCATGTCCATTGGTGGTCATCCAGGGTCCTCTGGTGGTCGTCAATAGTCTTCCTCACCGTGTCCGCTGATTGAATTCGGTCTTCGTGCATACTCAGTTCTTCTTTTGGCCTAGTTTGCAACTCTCGTTTTCACAAAACTAGCTTATTCTAGCATCTCTCCCTATCTATTCTACTCAAGGATACAATGTCTCAAGGCTTCCTTCTATCAAACTAAACCTAGCAGATGTTTAACCCATCTGCTTACAAAGCATTTCAAACTTAGCTACATTATTCCAGTAAGGAGGGACCTATATGTTCTTTTTAACTCAGTATCAGTAAGGCCTGAGGAGCCTTCCACCCCAGCATTTTGTGCTGTTCAAGGCTACTGTATCACCAGCTACTGTATCACAATAGTTCCCTGTCCTTCTTGAACCGGGGAGCCCAGAACTGGACACAGTACTCCAGGCGCGGCCTCACCAGGGCAGAGTAGAGGGGGAGGATGACCTCCCTCGACCTGCTGGCCACACTCTTCTTGATGCACCCCAGGATGCCATTGGCCTTCTTGGCCACAAGGGCACATTGCTGGCTCATGGTCATCCTGTTGTCCACCAGGACTCCCAGGTCTCTTTCCACAGAGCTGCTCTCCAGCAGGTCAGCCCCCAACCTGTACTGGTGCATGGGGTAATTCCTCCCCAGGTGCAGCACCCTACACTTGCCCTTGTTGAATTTCATAAGGTTCCTCTTTGCCCAACTCTCCAGCCTGTCCAGGTCTCTCTGTATGGTGGCACAGCCTTCTGGTGTGTCGGCCACCCCCCCCCAGCTTTGTGTCATCACCAAACTTGCTGAGGGTACTGTCTATGCCTTCATCCAGGTCATTGAGTTCTGGGGCCCTCTGTACAAGAGGGACATTGAAGTGCTGGAGTGTGTCCAGAGGAGAGCTACCAGGCTGGTGAGGGGTCTGGGGACCAGGTCATGAGGAGAGGCTGAGGGAGCTGGGCATGTTTAGCTTGGAGAAGAGGAGGCTGAGGGGAGACCTCATTGCCCTCTACAACTACCTGAAAGGAGGTTGGAGAGAGGTGGGTGTTGGCCTCTTCTCCCAGGTGAATAACGACAGGACCAGAGGAAATGGTCTGAAGTTGCGGCAGGGGAGGTTGAGATTAGATATTAGGAAGAATTACTTTACTGAAAGAGTGGTCAGGCACTGGAACAGCCTGCCCAGGGAGGTGGTTGAGTCACCATCCCTAGAGGTATTTAAGAAACATCTAGATTTGGCACTTCAGGGCATGCTCTGAAGGACAGAGACTGTAGCTTGTTGGGTTTTTTTTTGGTTTTTGGTGGGTTTTTTTTGGTTTTTTTTGGGTTTTTTGTGTGTGTATGGTTGGACTTGATGATCTCAAAGGTCCTTTCCAACCATGAAGATTCTATGATTCTATGATTCTATGATTGATGGATATATTGAACAGGACTGGACCCAGTACTGACCCCTGGGGAACACCACTCGTCACTGACCTCCAACTAGACTCTGTGCCCCTAATCACTACCCTCTGAGCTCTGTCTTTCAACCAGTTTTCAATCCACCCCACTGTCCATTCATCTAACCCACACTTCCTAAGCTTAGCTACAAGGATGGCTGTGGGAGATGGCATAGAAAACCTCGCTGAAATCAAGGTAGACAACATCCACTGCCCTCCCCTCATCTATCCATCCAGTCACGCCATCATAGAAGGCTATCAGATTAGTCAGACATGATTCCTCCTTGGTGAATCCATGTTGAGTACTTCCGATAGCTTTCTTTTCCTCCACATGCCTTGAGATGACGCCCAGAAGGATCTGTTCCATCATCTTTCCAGGGATGGAGTTGAGGCTGACCGGCCTGTAGTTCCCCGGCTCCTCCTTCTTGCCTTTTTTGAAAACTGGAGTGACATTGCCTTTCCTCCAGTCCTCAGGCACCTCGCCCGTTCTCCAGGACCTTTCAAAGATGATGGAGAGCGGCCCAGCAATGACTTCCGCCAGCTCCCTCAGCACTCTTGGGTGCATCCCATGGGGGCCCATGGACTTGTGGATATCCAGTTGATCTAATTCATGTTTCACTTGATCCTCCTCAACCAAAGGGAAGTCTTCCTTCGTCCAGACTTTCCCTGTTACCTCCAAAGTCTGGGACTCCTGAGGGCTGGGCCGAGCAGTAAAGACCAAAGCAAAGAAGGCATTCAGTAACTCCGCCTTCTCTGCATCCTCCATCACCATGCGGGCCCACATTTTCTCTAGTTTTCCTTTTGCCTCCGATATATTTGAAGAAACCCTTCCTGTTGACCTTGACATCCCTTGCCAGGTTTAATTCCAAGGAGGCCTTGGCTTTCCTCGTTTCATTCCTGCATACTCTGACAGCATTCTTGTAATCTCCCCACGTGGTCAGTCCCTTCTTCCATGTGCTGTAAATTTCCTTCTTCCACTTGAGCTTTTTCAGAAGCTCCCTGTTCAATCATGCAGGTCTCCTGTGTCCCTTGCCCGATTTCTTGCTCTTAGGGATGCACCGATCCTGAGCTTGGAGAAAGTGGTATTTGAATACCAACCAGCTCTCTTGAGCCCCTTTGCCTTCCAGAGCCCTAGCCCACGGGATCTCTCCAAGCAGTTTCTTGAAGAGGTCAAAGTTAGCCCTCCTGAAGTCCAAGGTTGCAATCCTACTTGTTGTTGTTTTGTGCATACTAGCCATGATCCTGAACTCTATCTTCTCATGATCACTACAGCCAAGATTGCCCCCAACCTTAATGTCCTCCAACAGTAACTTTTTGTTTGTCAGTACTAGGTCCAGTAGTACACCTCTTCTTTTTGGTTCCTGCACCACCTGAGTGTGGCGGTGTGCTCTCCCCTTTTCCCTTTTCCCCTCCCCCAGCTCCTGCTCAAGGAGGAACAACTCCATCAGCAGGAGTTGTTATGAGTTGCACTTGAACTGTGGGGGATGGCTGGCAACATAACCAAAACACTGTCTGGAGTGGGAACCTAGGTATCTTGTTCCCATGAGAATATGACTATAGGTCAATTATCTTACTCTATAAATAGCGGACAGCCCAAGAGCCCTTTGAGCTCTCCTGCACGGCAGCGGGCTGCATGACAGGATCTCCCCTTGAGTGGGGACGCTCGCTTAAGGTTCTTCTCCTCGAGGTTGAGAGATTCCTTGCTGCAACAGATTCTCGGTAAGTGACTAATAGCATGCTAAACTTTGAAATCTTAGCTGAGTGATATAAGGATTGATTGCGCATATATAATCCTTTAGACATAAACCATTGACCAAGTCTGGGACTAGGATTGGATCCAGTCGCACCTAGACTCCTCTCTGAGAAGGAGTTTAGAAAGCAAGGGGGTCCTTTCTGAACCTCGTGACTCAACGGGAGGGTCTCCCTGAGAGGTTGTCTGACCCTGGCCTCTATGCAGTAAATAATGAAGTGTACCCTGGCATAGAATCTCATAAAACACTGTCGCATTCACTACTAACTTTGTTAAATCACTATTTTATATTAATAAAGATTTCACTGTTTCTCTCTTACAAGTGAAGTTATTCACTCTGCCCGTGACACCTGGCATAGTCGGCAGGATGTCAGGAGTTATCACTGATTATTTACGGAGGCATGGAGTGAACCCGAGCCCCAAATTCTCAGAGGAATGGGCTGGTGATAATTGGTACAATTGGGAAGTCGTTGAAGAGCACTTGAAAGGACGGAAAAGATAAGGGAGTAATCTGTAAGATGTTAGGCACTTGTTTAGAAGCCGCGTACCAAGACAGGGAGAATAGAAATAGGAAAGAGCAGGAACTAGAGACGGAAATAGAGATCAGGAAGGCAACCGAGTTACTGATATCTTTTAAAAATGAACAGCTGCAAACACAATTGCAGGAAGAGAAGGAGAAAAGGCAGAAATTGGGAGAAAAGGTCGAAATGATGCTTATGCAGGCTCCCCACCCCCCTGACGCTGTACAGATTAGGAAACTGATAGTATCCCCTGAAGATTGGGACGGAAACATTTGGGGTGATCCCGATGATAGCGAGTCAGAAGAAGACGTTCCTTTGTTTCCCACAAATCCTCCCGAATATGAAGCCAGACCCATTGTTAAAACAGAAGTAACTGCGGGACCTCGGGGTACTAATCCACGGCATACTACACGAACCAGTCCCTGGGATCCGTTGCAATTGACAAATTTGCAAGAGAGATATAGCAGAAACCCCGGTGAAACTGAAACTGAATAGTTGTGGCGAGTATGCTTAACTGGCAGCGACCGAAACATGTTAAGCCGGGATGAAGCCAGCGGTTACTGGGCTCCAGGAGTTTTCTTAAATTTAGGACCTGATCCGGCAGATACCCCCCATTCTATCACCAGCCGAGTAGCTTATTGGGCGGGAGGAATCGACACCATGGAACGGGGTGAACCCTCCATAATCCCCATCAAATCTCTGAGTTATCCACAGCCATCACAAAAGCCGCTTGCATACAAGCCATGCATGAACGAGGATGCCACGATGTCCCACTATCTGCTGCAGTAGATTTTGCAATATTAAAGCCACTGGTCAGAGGAGCCCCAGCAGTTCTTAAACCTCACCTAGTTGCAAAACGGGATGAGATTAGAAGAGATACCGAATTTAATACACAGGGCAATCGTCCTCCCAGGCAAATCCCTACCTGGGCAGAATTAATGCACAGCATTGTTAACTACTGCCATGAAATGGGCTGGGACGACGATGCAGCAGTTGAAAAAAAAAGCCAGAAATCCCAGGGAGGAGATCACAAATTAAGACCCGTGAAACAGGGAACAGGAATTGTGAAAAATAGTGAAGGTATTGTTGGCTTTTGCCATAATAAGAAGGCTATAAATCTTTGACTTATAAGGATAACTAACCTTTAGTAAATTAGGAAACATGAGAAACCTCAAAGATAACAACTAACAGCAACTATGAAGAAAAACATCTGAGAGAAACAAAAGAGAACTTCTCCAAAAGACCCCACAAGTGATTAACAGAAGGAAACAGATGCATAGGAGAAGGGAGTTGATCCTACCAGAAGGAAACAGATGCATGGGAAAAGGGAACTGATCCTACCAGAAGGAAACAGATGCATGGGAAAAGGGAACTGAAGATCATCGATCCTCAGAAACAATTGCCAGAAGGAAACACACAAATATAAGAGAAAAGGGACTAATGATAATCATCATAAACAATTACTCTGCCTAAAATAGTGAATACGTATGCAATATTGAATGTATATAAGACATGGTTGAAGTGCTAGCTGGTGTGCCTCTGACTTGAGTCATGCACCCAGCGCTGTGCTTTTGCTTTATTGGCTTTGTCCCTATAATAAAATAAGTGCCGTTTCTGTTTAAGGGATCTGGCTATTTATTACAATTTTGGGGGCTCGTCCGGGATAATTCACTTGGTCCCAGTGGGCTTCGAGACCCCAAGCAGGAGGTGCACCCCACCGATTTCGGTGGCCTGCTCGGAGGACTTCCCGGTGCCTGATTGAGACTCCAAGCTGATAATCCCACGAGAGGAGGGACTCATAAAGCAAAAGGGGTAAGTCTCCCCAGGAAAAACCGCGGTAGCCCATAATTCTTGTGCACAAAGACCCAGGCAAGAAAACAGGACTGTAAGTACTGCTTGGTTGGGCGGGTTTGGGGCTTGATTGCTGTGTGTGTGGAACTCGGACCAGACAGTCCGGATCTGGGGAGCGAGTGTGGAGTCTTTCTAACCGCAGTTCCAATCTCCCGCGAGGGAATTGGCCGGTGAAGAGACGAAGCGTCAGAGATTGAGTGAAAGACAGCCCCGGGAAAATTGGGTGCTTGACTGCTGTGGTGAGCGGAAGACAGCCCCGGGAAAATTGGGTGCTTGACTGCTGTGGTGAGCGGAAGACAGCCCCAGGGAAAAGGGGAGCGGGAAAGTGCCGGCAGATATACCCCAAGACAGTCCTTTGGGGATAAAATTGGCTAATTGGAATATTGATCCGGATACTAAAAATAAGGATAAAGTTAAAATGATTCAGTATCGTATGATAGAATGGACAAAGGAACCCATACGAGCAGACCATTTGTATTGGCCTAGATATGGGTCCTTTGAAGGGTGGATATGCCAGGCTTTAAACCTTTATGTAAACTCTAAAGAATCCTTCAGCCCAGAGGAGAGTGAATACGCCTCCTGCTGGAAAGGGGAGATTTGGCCAGAAGGAGTTAGTACCTTTAAAATATCTGAGATCTCAAGGGAAGAAAAGGAGAAGCGGTGGGATCCTCTGGAAGTTTTGCCCCCTCCCTACCGCCTCCCTCCAACAGCCCCCCCTTCTCCTGGAAAAGAGCTGACACCTAGTGCTAGGAGAAGGTCGGACAGGTCTCAGAGGTTAATTGAAAAAGTATCACTTACAAACTCTCCTAGGTTATGGAGGAAAACTTCTGTTAAAGTAAAGGAATTGGAAGACCAAGACACGGTGCAGGAAACACCAGGAGTTAGTTTATTCCCCTTAAGGGAAGTACCCCTGGGGGGAGCACAAGGGGGGATAGGATTTGTAAACGTTCCTTTGACTTCCACTGAAGTCAGTAACTTTAAAAAGGAATTAAAAGGGTTACTGGAAGATCCAATAGGCCTATTGGAACAATTAGACCAATTCCTAGGCCCTAATATTTATACCTGGGAGGAAATGCAGTCGATAATAAGTATAATATTTTCTCCCGAAGAACGGCAAATGATTAGAACAGCTGGGATGAGAATTTGGGAAAGGGAAAATCAGCAAGGCCCACCTGGGGACCAGAAGATGCCAATAGTACACCCAAATTGGAATCAAAATGATGTAGAGGGTCGTAGGAACATGAGTGATTATCGAAATTTAATTATTAAAGGTATAAAAGAAGCCGCTCCTAGAGGGCAGAATGTAACCAAAGCATTTGATGGGCAGCAGGGAAGGGAGGAAACCCCGACCGAATGGCTTGAAAGGCTGTGACGTAACATGAGACAGTACTCAGGAATAGATTCAGAGTCCTGCGGGGCAAACATTACTGAGAGTTCAATTTGTTACACACGCCTGGCCAGACATTCGAAGAAAATTAGAGAAACTAGAGGACTGGCAGGATCGGGGCCTGAACGAATTGAATTATTGAGGGAAGCTCAGAAAGTATATGTACGAAGAGATGAGGAGAAGGCTAAAGCAAAAGCTAAAATCATGGTAGCCACCATGAGGGAAGGAAATATTCAGAAAAATCCCAGGGTGATGGGGGGGGGTGGGACGTTATCCGGAGAAGCGGGAGGAGACTTTTAGACGGAATCAGATCCCTCCCAGAAGGGGACCATCGGAAACTGAGAAAAGGAATGAAGGAAGTGGATGTTTCTATTGTGGGAAACTTGGGCATTTTAAGAAGGAATGTCCTCAAAGGGATAAAGATCAGAAAATGTTTAAAGAAATTGAGGATTAGGGGTGTCAGGGGCTCTACCTCCTGGGGGATAGCTAACACCTTGAGCCCTTGATAAACCTAAGAGTGGGCCCCCAGGAGGAAGTATTAGAATTTCTAGTAGATACAGGAGCTGAGCGAACTTGTGTTTGTAACATACCTAAAAGATGCATTATAAGTAAAGAAGTAATTAATGTAACGGGAGCAAAGGGGGAAAGTTTTAAAGCCCCGGTGATCAAGCAGGTGGTTTTTGAAGGTAATGACAAAATAGGTGTAGGGAATATCTTGTTAGTGCCTGGAGCTGGGTGCAATCTGTTGGGAAGAGACTTGCAGATCCAGCTGGGGGTTGGAGTAATCCCCGAGGAGGGGAAAATGATTGCAAAAATACTAAGATTAAGTCAGGAGGATGAATCCAAAATTAATCAGCAAGTTTGGGCTGTGGCTAGTAACAGAGGAGGTCTGAATATCCACAGGCAGCACCCCATTTCAATGGAGGGAAAAAAAGGCCTCCAGCCGGTAATTGAAGGGCTCATCTCTGATGGGACCCTCGAACCCTGTATGTCTCCTCATAACACTCCTATCCTACCTGTAAAGAAACCTGACAGGACATATAGGTTGGTGCAAGATTTACGGGAGGTGAATAAGAGAACTTTGACTCGGTACCCTGTTGTACCCAAACCCTTATACCCTTCTGAGCAAAGTTCCCCCAGAACATAGCTGGTTTAGCGTAGTGGATTTAAAAGATGCGTTTTGGGCATGTCCCCTGGCTGAGGAAAGTAGAGATATCTTTGCTTTTGAATGGGAGGACCCAAACACCGGACGTAAACAGCAGCTTAGATGGACAAAGCTACCTCAAGGGTTTACAGAGTCTCCCAACCTGTTTGGACAGGCTCTGGAGGAGCTGTTACTATCTTTTCACACCCCTCTGAAAACTCAAATCACTTAGTATGTAGATTAAACAATATGTAATGCAGATTGCAAAGAACTTGGAACAACTAAGAAATAAAGGGTTGCTCCCACAAACTACCCTGTTGGATTTTAAGATCCATAACATGAAAATTGGAGAACGGGTTTTAGTAAAAACATGGAGAGAGCAATTCTTAACTCCCCAATGGGAGGGTCCCTTTCAGGTACTGTTGACTACGGAAGATGCAGCATGGACAAAAGAGAAAGGGTGGACTCACGCCAGCAGAATAAAAGGACCAGTAGAAGAACCTAGAGATTGGACTCTGACTTCAACTCCCGGGGACACCAGACTCACCTTAAAACGCCAACCAACGCGGTGATGTATGGGAGAGGAACTGAATAACAACTTAGAAATCACAGAAACTTGGGAAGTGAAACCAGAACTTTATCGTTGGTTTCGGGTACAGCCGGGACAAACCTTAAGGAAAATTAGATATCCTCCTTGGGGAAGAGCACTCCCGTTACAGACAGGAGGGTCAGGGTTGTATAAAACTGAAAACTCTCTGTTTGCACTTGCATGTGATTTATATAAAGAAGATAGTCGGCTATATCCTAACCTTGAAGAAGAACTACAGCCCCCTCCAGTACCCCGTAGTATACCTTGTCTGATACATCCCTATGCTAGACATCATAGTTGGGTAAAGTGCGAATGCTTAGGTTGTAAGCAAAATTGGTATTACCATTCATCCTGAAGACATCCCTTCTGTTTAAATTGCCAGAAGCAAAATCTGAGTTTGGCTCAAACTCAGATACGATATACCAATATCGTAACATTAATTTGTGGGTGGGAATTGCTAGTGCCGGTTCTGTGGGAAATTCCTGAAGAATGGTGGGAAACAGTGGTCTCTAAGTGTAAAAAACTATTTTGCTTGGAAAAAGAGATAAGAACCCTACCTGCTACAAGAGCCAGGGATACCAGATCAAAAGAGGATGGAGGGCAAGACCAGGTTGGCCACTGTACTCGCTGCCAAGAAGAATTATTTCTTGGCTGTTGGAAGCACCCCAACAGGCATGAGAGGTAGGAGTATAAGCCATACTGGACCTCCACTCCTCGTATTGTTATTAGCAGTATCCTTAGTATCCAGTAACGAATGCATGAAGTGTTACCAGCAGGTCTCCTGGAATAGGAAGATGGTTTCCACTATGACAGTGCATTCGCATATCAACAGCCACTGTTATAACTGCCACGAGTTAACAGTGTGCAAATACAACCAACACGAATGTTGGGTTGGGAAGAATTTAGGAATAGGCGGAACAAGACTAGGAGTACGTTGTCCTAGAGGGGAACAATGGCTCTGCTTTACTAAAGCCGGGCATTGGGACATATCAGACGGAGGTGGGGTACAAGATATGATAAAAGCCGAAATAGTGAAAAATAAAATAGAACAAATTAAGAAAAAAAAATCTCCAAAATTTGATGGAGAATTGTATGCAAAAATCAGAAAGCAGTTGGAGGAAGAAATAGGACTCCCAACATTAGGAAAGAATTTGTTTGTAGATTTGGGGGAAAGAATAAGCAGGGAATTAAATGTAACAAATTGCTGGATTTGCGGAGGGCCTTTAATGACGGAAGAGTGGCCTTGGAAAGGGAGCAGTTTAGGGCCAGTGGAACTCCTTAAATGGAATCGTACCAGTAGCACACGAGAAGACCGACCTGAGGGATGGATTTTGAGTTCTATCACAATAGGGGAAGAATGCCTACGGAGAGAGGGTAAAAATTATTTAAAGAGTGTGGGACATTCTCCTTGTAAAAGACTTAAAATCAGCAATGGGACTTCCACCTGGTGGTACCCAGAAAAGCCAAAATGGGTATGGGCCCTAACTAATAATACAGGAAATTGTGAATATGACAGTATGACCAAACTTTTTAAATGTAAAAAAAGGTCTTAAACCCTTATCAAAACATTCCAGAAATATCCAAGTTTTGGGAAAATATAGCAGAGATGCAGACAGAGTTTTGGAAAGCCCCTGAAGGGTTATTCTGGATATGCGGAAAAAGAGCTTATTCAGAACTACCTTCTAAGTGGAAGGGTAGCTGTACCCTTGGTATTATCCAGCTGGGATTTTTCTTATTGCCTGGACCAAAAGGAGATGATTTAGGAGTATATGAGTCCTTAAAAAGAACTAAGAGAGATATTATAGGAGGATCTCAGAGGTGGGGTGAAGAGGATTGGCCTCCTGAACGGATAATCCAAGTATATGGACCAGCCACTTGGGCTCAAGATGGCAGCTGGGGTTACCGGACTCCCATTTATATGTTAAACCGCATTGTCCAACTACAGGCAGTTGTAGAAATAATATCTAATAGAACAGCTCAAGCAATAAATCTAATAACGAAACAGCAAAAACAAATGAGGGCTGCTATCTACCAAAACCGATTAGCCTTAGACTACTTACTGGTGGAAGAAGGGGGCATTTGTGGAAAATGGAACACTTCAGATTGTTGTTTAAAGATAGATGATAATGGGGATGCAATATTGGAAATAACAGAAGAAATCTGGAAAATCGCACATGTACTGGTTCAAAAAGGGGAATCTACGTTAAATGATAATTGGTGGAATAATGTTTTTGGGGGAACCTGGTGGAAGAAACTAGGCTGCATTCTCTTATGTTCAGTTGCTGGTTTATTATTTCTTCCTTGCTTAATCCCTTGTTTTATACGCTTAATTATAACAGTAGTCCAAAGCATGCAAGAAGTTTCCATACCCAAGAATCCAAAATTGGCAGCCTCAGGCTCAACTAAAAAGATAATGGTATTAAGGAGAATAAGAAATACTCCACAACAATTGGAAGAAGCAGAATTGATCTATGAACAAAACAAATGGATTAAGCACAATGAAAGTTATGGCTCAAGCCAAATGTAGTATAAAAGACAAAAAGGGGGAATTGTGAAAAATAGTGAAGGTATTGTTGGCTTTCGCCATAATAAGAAGGCTATAAATCTTTGACTTATAAGGATAACTAACCTTTAGTAAATTAGGAAACATGAGAAACCTCAAAGATAACAACTAACAGCAACTATGAAGAAAAACATCATGAAGAAAAACATCCGAGAGAAACAAAAGAGAACTTCTCCAAAAGACTCCACAAGTGATTAACAGAAGGAAACAGATGCATAGGAGAAGGGAGTTGATGATAATCGATCCTACCAGAAGGAAACAGATGCATGGGAAAAGGGAGCTGATCCTACCAGAAGGAAACAGATGCATGGGAAAAGGGAACTGAAGATCATCGATCCTCAGAAACAATTGTCAGAAGGAAACACACAAATAGAAGAGAAAAAGGACTAATGATAATCAATCATCATAAACAATTACTCTGTCTAAAATAGTGAATACGTATGCAATATTGAATGTATATAAGACATGGCTGAAGTATTAGCTGGTGTGCCTCTGACTTGAGTCATGCACCCAGCGCTGTGCTTTTGCTTTATTGACTTTGTCCCTACAATAAAATAAGTGCCATTTCTGTTTAAGGGATCTGGCTGTTTATTACAGGAATTAAATCAAAGGGAAATAAAAACTTGCAAACAGAGTCTCGAGAAAAGAGGAATGAATTGTGGAGGAAAGCATTAGCACTAGGCATTCCCAGAGCTGAGATTCAGGGTCAGCCTACTGGCATTATCTTGAGTCTGATTGAAGCATTCCAGAAATGAGATAGTGGTGGAAACAGAGACTGTATTTCAACTTCTTTAAAGGAGGATAATCCCTTTCTCCCTCTTAAGGAGGAATTGCAGGACACCAAGTCAAAAACCGAGTAATGTCCGGAAGGCAATTGGGCCTGCCTGTCCGGGAAGTGGAGGCTTATCAGTGGATAAGTGATGATGGCCCATACATCTTAATTCCAGTTGGTCCTCGAAGACAATTAGTAAAGTTTTTAATAGATATGGAGGCACAAATTTCGATACTAACACAACAAGATGCCGAGAAGCTGGGCGTGCAATCTGGACGGCAAAGAGTTAGAATTACAGGTGTGAACGGGGGAACTGATGTATGTCAAACTGCTAAGGTTAGTTTATGGCTCCCGGGCGAGAAGTGCATATCGTCTACTTGCTTTGCAATTAAAGTTCATCACGAAAATTTTTTAGGTTTTGATATTTTAAACAGCCGAACCTGGTGTCTGCCAAATGGCAGCATGTGGTCTTTCGGCTCAAGCACTGACCTTAACCCGTGCAGAAACCGGGAAGCCGCAGTGCAGGTGCTCCGCTCAGCCCCTGCACTCCCCGAGTCAAAGATTATAAATGTACCGCAGTACTCGATCTCTGCTGAGGCACGAAAGGGCATTTCTGAAGTCATAGCTGATTTAGAGAAAAGACAAATTATCTCCAGAACCCACTCCCCGTATAACTCACCCGTCTGTCCGGTTCGGAAACCCAATGGGAGGTGGCGTTTAACAGTCGATTACCGCCGTCTAAACACTAATACAGCCCCGCTAACGGCCACCGTACCAAACACTGCAACTTTAACAGCTACTCTGCAAGCAGCTGCCCACCCATGGATGGCGGCATTAGATGTAAAGGATATGTTCTTTATGGTTCCCTTGAAGGAGGAGGATAAAGAGAAGTTTGCTTTCACTTGGTAGGGAATACAATATACCTTTAACAGACTCCCACAGGGGTATAAACATTCACCCACAATTGCTCATGCTGCGCTTGCCGAACTTTTGCAGACAGTCTCACTCCCCCAAGGTGTAAAACTGTACCAATATATAGATGATATTCTGATTGGAGAAACTTCTCCTAAGACAGCGGGGGAAGCAGCAGCAGCAGCAGTGTGGCAAGCACTAAGTAAAGCAGAAATTGAGGTTCCACCTGGAAAATGTCAGGGACCAAGTAAAGAAGTAAAATTTTTAGGTACTTGCTGGATAGCAGGCAGTGCTGTGATTCCTCCGGATACCTTAAGAAAAATTGAAGAGCTGCAAATGCCCCAATCAAGGAAGGAGTTACAATTAATGGGAACTTTAGGATATTGGAGGAAGCATGTGCCTGGATTTTCTATAATTTCCCGTCCATTACACTCACTTTTATGGAAAGGCAAATCCTGGGAGTGGAGATCAGAACATAACGAGGCAGTAAACACTCTAATCAAGGAATTAAAAACATACCAGTCACTGGGACTGGTACACCCCCGCGACTCTATCATAGCCGAATGGGGTTTCGCAGAACATGCTACTTATTGTAATCTGTTCCAAACTGGCCCCGATGGACCAAAAAGACCTCTATTGTTTAGCTCAACTGCATTTAAGGAAACAGAACGGTACTCTGAATGGGAAAAGGGACTTTTGTCTTTAGTCCGAGCAGTTAAACAAGTTGAGAAAATACATCAGGGACAACCTGTGCAAACTAGAGGACCTTTTAATTCACTAGAAGCAATCCTTAAGGGGACTGCTCCCCCAGAAGGAGTTGCACAGAAACCCACTACCAGAAAATGGTATGCCTACCTAACAGGAGTAGCAGAAAATATGCAATTAACTGAGGGACACACCAAGGCTTCCAAATTGCAGATGCCAGTAAACACAGATCCTTTAGCGTTACAGCAACCTTTTAAACCTTCACCCATTCTGGATGCACCACCCCTTACTGAGAATACTCCGACAGAAAACATTTGGTTTACAAATGCTTCTGTGAAAAGAGTAAATGGTAAATGGCAATATAAAGCTGTTGCATTAGATATTACCTCTGGCAAACAAGTTGTAGAGGAAGGTGAAGGTAGTGTACAAGTAGGAGAAATAAGAGCAGTTGTTTTGGTGGCACAGAATGGAGCAAAAATTATATATGTAGACTCTTATGCTGTATGGGCTGGTGCCACACAGCGGCTCTGTCAATGGGAAACCTTGAACTGGGAAGTAAATGGATCCCCAGTTTGGAGAAAGACAGACTGGCAACTATTGCTGGATATAGCCAGAAAAACACCTTTTAGGATTGGAAGGCTTAAAGCTCATGCTAAGGATAATCAACCTGCTATGAAGTGGAATCAAAAGGTAGATGAGCTAACCAAAATTAGAAAAATCACCTTAAATTCGGAGTGGTATCGATTGGGAGAGTGGTTACATCAAAACTTAGGCCACACAGGTAAAGAAGTGCTTTACTTTGCTGCACAGAGTAAAGGCTGGCCTATAAGCCGTAAAACTTGTGAAACTATTCTTACAGAATGTCCCCAGTGTAGCCTGAGATTGCAGGCAGATCATCCTGCTAAAGCACCACCTCTACATATCAAAGAAGGGAAAACTTTATGGTCTACATGGCAAATTGATTATATTGGACCATTCAAATCCTCCGCAGGATATCGATATATCCTCACAGGAGTGGAGGTCGTCTCTGGCTTGCTTGTGGCCACTAAATGTCAGAGAGCTGATGGAAAAAATACAATCCGAGGATTATCATTATGGTTCTCAAATCTACCTACTACTGATGTTATCCAAAGTGATAATGGCTCACATTTTTCACGTAAAGAAGTGCAAAATTGGGCAAAGCAAGAGGGAATTAAGTGGATATTCCACACTCCATACTACCCTCAATCAAATGGAATGGTAGAAAGAGCTAATGGTTTATTGAAAAAAAACCTCAAACCACATGAGGCTCAATGGGATAGGAGACTTTCCAAAGCAGTCCATCAATTAAATAATCGATATGGGCCCACTGGAAGCCCTGTAAGTCGAGCATTCTTTGTAAAAACTGAGCTCAGTGTCCCATCCAAAGGGGAAAAAGAATATCCGACAACATTACAGCCAGGACAGCCTGTGATGGTCAATTTGCCAGCCATAGGTATTGTGCCTATGACCTTAACTAAACCTCGTGGCCCACATGCCTGGGAAGCTACCGACAGCAGTGGTGCAAAACACAGAATTAGTGCACGATGGATTTTTCCTTCTTGTTAATGGGGTAACCTGTTCGGACTCTCCCCACCGAAACAAGTCTTTGTTTTCTCTTACAACACCCTGCAGGATGGCAAAAGGAAGTGCTGTGTTTGTGTTAATATTCCAAACCTCAGCAATGCTGCTTTTAACCTGTGGTCAAAGAACTCTAGAGTGGCCATGGTCTCAAGCTCATGTTAAGTATACCGGGAGTATGGGAATACACTCTAGGAAGGGAGACTTAAATCTTTCCACTGTAGTCATGCATGGAAACAAAGTATACTTAGAAAAAGAATGGAGCTGGGATACAGATGGAACTAATGGAGTTCTCTGACTTCAGGGAACAGCAGGGAAAAAAAATTCAAATAGAGTGCCGGATGATCAATGGGTCTACCCATGAGAAAGCATCTCAGATTTCAGTGTACAGCACTGTATCAAACCCAATAATCAATGGTACAAAACAGTGCGCCTCTGAAAGATTGGACTGTTGGTACAATTTTACCTTAGTACAACCTGTTTTTGTAGTTTGTCTCTGGGCTCACCATAGTGTGGGGCTATCATTTAAATTCAAAATTGACATTACTGAGCCTCATACGACAACTTCCACACCGATTGTAAACGATGAAAAAACTCTATCCCCACAAATTTCAGAAAATTGGACCATATGTGATCAAACATACAGGCCAACAACGAGTGTTATTTAATCCATCATGGTCTCTTAAATGAGTAGAATTAGTGATGCAAATTAACATCTCCACCATCAAACCAGCCTGTTCATCATTCCCGAGTACATCCTATGCAGGATGGTTAGCATGGTTACATGGGCGAACATTCACCTCTCCGAGACGAACAAGGAGAGATGCAACTGGTATCATAGGGACAGGACTGGGAGTCTTAAATAGTATAGATGCTGAAGTACTTGCAAATAAACTAAGCACAACAATAAGTGATTTAAACAAATTGGAACACCCATTGCGATCCTCCCTTTAGCACTGGGAACTAACCAATGGCTCTTATCTGATGTGTTGCCTCAGTGGGAAAGAATTAATAAGAGGGATCACCAATTGATTGTGGATGCCCTTGGTGTAGCCCAAACCAATGTTTCTCTAGCTCTTAGTTGTATCCAAGCTCAGCTGTGGATGCAATCTACGGTAGCAGCAATTGTATGAGAAGGTGAAGAAGGTACCTTACCTGCTGAAATTTGAAAAGTAATCTGGGATAATGCAACTGAATTCGAAAGGGAATTTCAATCCTGGTGGTATTTAGTCAATTTTACTTACAACCCCATCAATAACAAGGCTAGAGCTTTTGTCCTAACAATACACAATGCTTTGGTATACACCATATACCCAATCATTGCACTAGGATTAAATCACAATTGAACTATACTCTATCCATTAGAACATAGAGTGTGGGCCCAATGGAATGGGAACAAATGGCAGACCATTGATGTTAATGCCTGCGTTGTATGAGAACAACAAGGATTTATTTGTGAGAGTAACACCATCAAAGCCCAAGATGTTTGTCTTGACACTGAACAGAATGTTTGTCATTTTGAGATACATCTTGATGAAAATCCTGAAACTGTACTTATATATGTTGGGAAAGGATGTGTTTGTGTGAGAACCCTTTGTAATACTATATTCGTAGATAATGCCACTGTAGATACAAGTAATCACTCAAATGTTTGTATTTGTAATTTCACTAAAATTATGGGATGTGACTTCAATTCTTTAGCTCCTGTTACGTCTTATCAGTTGCTACAATCTAATTATACATTGATTCAAGATTTGTTGCCTACACCTATCGGAATGAATCTTACATTGGTGAAGAAACTACTACAGCATGATGACCTGCGTCAGCTGCTGGAACGAATTCGAAATAATGGACGCAAAACTTTAATCACTGTTCAGCATGATACAGAAGAGATACACCGTGTCTTTGAAAGAGTGAAAAAGGATGGAGAACACCATTGGTGGGAAATTCTCCTTGGATGGTCACCAACAGCAACGGGACTGTTTAATTGTATGCTTCACCCAGTTGTGATCTTGCTAGTTCTAATTTTAATATGTTTGTTGCTTATAGTTATGTTGTATATAAAAGTTTGGTACTTGACCAAACAAATAACCCAACTTCAACCACCCAAAACATACAAATTAACAAATAACATATAGCAGTGCTTCACAGTCTACTTACCATGAATCTCTAAGCGCAAAACCTATTAGCATACTATTTATGGCACAGAGGCAAGAGGTGACCGCACCAGCACTCGGTGAAGGTAAGATGAATTGAATATAGTCACGGGGTGGAGTGTGGCGGTGTGCTCTCCCCTTTTCCCTTTTCCCCTCCCCCAGCTCCTGCTCAAGCCATGGCCATCAGTGGGAGTTGTTATGAGTTGCACTTGAACTGTGGGGGATGGCTGGCAACATAACCAAAACACTGTCTGGAGTGGGAACCTAGGTATCTTGTTCCCATGAGAATATGACTATAGGTCAATTATCTTACTCTATAAATAGTGGACAGCCCAAGAGCCCTTTGAGCTCTCCTGCACAGCAGCGGGCTGCACGACAGGATCTCCCCTTGAGTGGGGACGCTCGCTTAAGGTTCTTCTCCTCGAGGTTGAGAGATTCCTTGCCGCAACAGATTCTCGGTAAGTGACTAATAGCATGCTAAACTTTGAAATCTTAGCTGAGTGATAAAAAGGGCTGATTGTGCATATATAATCCTTTAGACATAAACCATTGACCAAGTCTGGGACTAGGATTGGATCCAGTCGCACCTAGACTCCTCTGAGAAGGAGTTTAGAAAGCAAGGGGGTCCTTTCTGAACCTCGTGACTCAACGGGAGGGTCTCCCTGAGAGCTTGTCTGACCCTGGCCTCTATGCAGTAAATAATGAAGTGTACCCTGGCATAGAATCTCGTAAAACACTGTCGCATTCACTACTAACTTTGTTAAATCACTGTTTTATATTAATAAAGATTTCACTGCTTCTCTCTTACAAGTGAAGTTATTCACTCCGCCCGCGACACTGAGTCAAAAAGTTATCATCAATATACTGGAGGAACCTCCTGGACTGGACATGACTGACTATGTAGACTTCCCAGCAGATATCAGGCTGGTTGAAGTCCCCCCATGAAAACCAAGGCCTGTGATTGCAAGGTTAATCAAACAAGAAGGACATGTACCCGTTGGGGTGGGTCCAGGGGAGGGCCACGAGGATGATCAGAGGGATGGAGCAGATATCCTATGAGGACAAGCTGAGAGAGCTGGGGTTGTTCAGCCTGGAGAAGAGAAGGCTCTGGTGAGACCTTATACCAGCCTTCAGTACCTAAAGGGGTGTGTAAGGGATAATAGAGGATGGTCTGAGTGAGAGACAACGGAAAATTACTAGTTGAACCAAACCCAGTATACGTGCCGAGAAAAAGGACCTCAGTACTGTTGCTGCAAAAACTATGTGTGTATCCATGAGAACCTGACCTTCAAAGAAGAAAATAACAAGAAGGGAATGCAACAATGTAGTCACGTATCAGAAAGCTGCTGTTAGCAAAGCTGGATCATGAGTCTGGTGGGACTCGCTGCATGCACTGGCCACGTGTGCAGCAACTCTAGCCTGTACTTTTCCACTCAATCCGGTGCAGGATATAAGGGGGGCTGTCTCGGGCCGGAGAGGGGGAGAGACATGAGTGCACTTTGAAGATACAGGGGACGCCCTAAACAAGCACTGTGCCTGCCCTCCCTCTGCCGTACCGATGCGGTTCCTCGTTATCCTGCTGCTCAGCGGTGCTACTACGGTCTATGGGTTGGTAAGACTCTCTGAAGTAACTTTTGGGACATTTGTGAACTGCTTAGCAAGGCTTCACAATAAAGCTGAATTCACTGCTTTTTTTTCTCTGTAGCAAGGCTTCACAATAAAGCAGAGTTAACCTTTTTTCCCTTGTGTGGGCTCCAGTTTGTACGTTGTAACCTCTCCAAAAAAGAACCCGTTACAAGGGGGCTTACAGGAATGATGGGGAGGGACTTTTTACAAGGGCATGTAGTGATAGGATGAGGGGTAATGGCTTCAAACCGGAAGAAGAGAGATTTACATTAGATATTAGGAAGAAATTCTTTACTTTGAGGGTGATAAGGTACTGGAGCAGGTCGCCCAGAGAAGTTGTGGATGCCCCTTCCCTGGAAGTGTTCAAGGCCAGGTTGGATGGGGCTTTGAGCAACCTGATCTAGCGGGAGTTGTCCCTGTCCATGGCAGGGGGGTTGGAACTAGATGATCTTTAAGGCCCCTTCCAACCTAAACCATTCTATGTACATGCATATCATAGTCACAGAGGCAACACATGGAACCCATAGAAGATCCAGGTCAGCTGCTATATGAATTTGGCCAGGCCACCCTAGGGCTCAGGGCTTGGAGCTGAGCCACCCTATACACCTGTCTTGGGGGCTAGAGATCATTCTCTGGGAAAAATGACTCTATTAGTGCATACACAGTAAAAGTTATCATATGAAAAATGCTATGTAGAGATTCATTGCTGTATAGCTCACAGATTCTTGTCTGCAAGATCTCTCCTCCTGTAAGGAACACCATGCAGACAGGACATTGTCTGCATTTTTGTGCATTTACAGTTTTAGTTTTCAGTTATGCCTACCCTGCAAGAATAAACTATTTTTACCACAGCAACATAATGATATTTAATGAAACTCATTTGAAGGCCAGTACTGCATGTGTCTACTTTTCATTAAAAGGTATTATTCTAACCAAAGTGTAATGAAGTTTTCATTTCAGTAAAAATTCCTATTATAGTTTAACAACTCAGCAAGACTACATTTGACTATTTCCCTCTCATTGTAGTCAAACATTCCCTATTCACCTACATGCAGTTTGCAGGCAAGTCATTAAATTAAAATTCTTATGTTCATTTTCATAACCTAGGTCTCATAGTTTAGCCCCAGCCAGCAGAGAACCATGCAGCCATTTGCTCACCCACCCCCGCCCCAGGCAGAAGAATAGGGGAGAGTCAGAAGAGAAAAGCAAAACTCATGGACCGAGATAAAAATAGTTTAACAGACCAGCAAAGGAAAGCGGAAGAAAACGCCACCACCACCATAGTCTTCTGGTGGGTCAATGCCACCACCCCGTGGTACCAGAATAATACACAATGGTGTAATACTACTAGTCCGAATATCACGAAGAGTTACTCGACAGATATGACTCCCTCACCAGGACTGGTTTTGATCTGTGGGGACTGGGCATAGGCAGGAATTCCCAAAGCAATTAAAGGAGGACCATGTACATTAAGCCGACTGACTATTTTTAATCCCAGTGTCACTGTAGCTTTATAGTTACAACAGAACCAAACATTACACCAACATCGACGCAATGAACATGCATTCCCCTCATACTGCAATGACCAAACTGAATTCTGGGGTCCTGCCAGGACCATAATCGCATCCTTTTTAGCCCCGGGAGTTGCCAGTGCACAAGCGCTGACGACCCTGAATAAACTTGGATGCTGGTTAGCCAAGTTTAGTGATGCTACTAGTACAGCTATTTCTGAGTTATTGCTAGATGTAGATAGTATTCGACATGCGACGCTGCAAAACAGAGCTGCTACTGATTTTTTGCTTTCAGCTCACGGACATGGTTGTCAAGATTTTAAAGGACTGTGTTGTATGAATCTAAGTGAGCACTCCAAATCCATCCATGCCCAGTTGCAAGAATTGCACAAGACTGAACCAGCAACTTGTGGAAACCACTGGGTGAAATCTCTTTGCTGGATGGACTTGGAGGTGAGGTTGGTTGAAGCAAATTATACTCATTGCCTGTGTGGAAGGAATTTGTCTGTTATGTTTAGTATGCTGTTTGCCGTGTTTAATAAGCATTATACGATCAGTTGTAGATGCCGCTTTGCATCATACTCTTGTACGAGTTGTAGAACATTGTCGTGTCCCAACTACGGACCACAGGGTGGCATGTGTAAGGGATAATAGAGGATGGTCCGAGTGAGACATGATGGAAAATTACTAGTTGAACCAAACCCAGTATATGTGCAAAAACTATGTGTGTATCCATGAGAACCTGACCTTCAAAGAAGAAAATAACAAGAAGGGAGTGTAACAATGTGGTCGCGTATCAGAAAGCCGCTGTTAGCAAAGCCGGATCACGAGCCTGGTGGGGCTCACTGCATGCGCTGGCCATGCGTGCAGTGACTCTGGCCTGTACTTTTCCACTCAATCCAGTGCAGGATATAAGGAGACTGTCTCGGGGTGGAGAGAGAGACATGAGTGCACTTTGAAGATACAGGGGATGCCCTGAAGGCACTGTGCCTACCTCCCTCTGCCGTACCGATGCGGTTCCTCGTTATCCTGCTGCTCAGCGGTGCTACTACGATCTATGCAAGGGCTGTGCCTACCTCCCTCTGCCATACTGATGTGGCTCCTCATTATCCTGCTGCTCGGCAGTGCTACTACAATCTATGGGTTGGTAAGACTCTCTTAAGTAACTTTTGGGAAATTTGGGAACTGCTTAGCAAGGCTTCACAATAAAGCTGAGTTAACTTTTTTTTTTTCCTTTGTGTGAGCTCTGGTTTGTATGTTGGAATCTTTAAAAAAGAACCCGTTACAGAAAATCTTCAATTAGATACCTTTAAAATGTTTTCTTCTTCCTTTTTACCATTAAGGGGTTAATGGTGCCAAGGTAAATGGTTTTATAAATGAAACAGAATAGGTAACATTATATGCAATATAATTATTTTTTTATTAATTGAATTGAAACACTGAACATTAAATTGTGATACTTAGTGTGGTGGGTTGACCTTGGCTAGCTGCCCACTAAGCCACTCTATCACTCTCCCTTCTCAACAGGACAGGGGGAGAAAATATAACAAAAGGCTCATGAGTCAAGACAAGGACAGGGAGATCACTCAGCAGTTACCATCACAGGCAAAACAGACTCAGCTTGGGGAAATTAACTTCATTTATTGCCAATCAAAATCAGAGTTGGATAATGAGAAACAAAAACAAATCTAGAAACACCTTCCCCCCACCCCTCCCTTCTTCCCAGTCTCAACTTCAGTCCCTAATTCTCTACCTCCTCCCCTCAACCAGCGCGGGGTATGGGGAATGGGGGTTGCAGTCAGTTCATAATGCTTTTTCTCTGCCTCTTCTTCCTCCTCACACTCTTCCCCTGCTCCAGCATGGGGTCCCACTCGAGGGAGACAGTCCTTTACAAATGTCTCCAATGTGAGTCCTTCTTCATGAACTGCTCCAGCATGGGTCCTTTCCACGGGGTGTGCCCTTCAGGAACAGACTGCTCCAGCGTGCGTCCCCCACAGGATCACAAGTTCTGCCAATTTTGTCATTTTAGAATTATAATATTTGCCCACCAATTCCTACACAGATGGAGGTAAAAGCTCCTCCAAGAGCAAAAAGTGCATCTTTTTTTCTATTGCTGCAAAATATTAAGTGCTCTACTGAGGTAGAGATCTCATTAATTATTGATTTACAGAAAAAGAAGACAGAGGGAAATGAGTGCCCTGGCTAATGCCATGATGTACCATCTTGAGACTTAAAATCTTTTGAATGTATTCAGCAGTGATGCAGCTGAAAGAGAAAAGAGGAAGTTGAATGGATATGTTAATTTAATTGAAGCGAGCTCTGACAAGAGATAAAACATCTCAGGCCCTGCATCTCTTCAGGCTGCATCAGCACTATAGTAAACAGTCAATGATCCACAGACACACAAAAACAACTCCCATGAACAACTCCAGGGTTAGCTATAAGTGATTCCGACTTTTTACAGAAAAGTTGCATTTGTTCTTTGTTTTCAAGCTTCAGGGAAGTGCACTCTGTCTCACTGTCTTTTGAAAGGCAGAGGGGAGAAAGACTTCTACTGCTCTTTAAAGAAATTCTGCTGCTGCTGCTCCTGTCTTTCAGGTGTCTTACCCCTGCTGCCTGGATGTCTGCCAGAAACTTGTTTTAAAAGAACGGTACCACTTTTAAATATATAATTTTTTCTTAGTTAGCAGACACCATGAAGATACTCAGTTAATACTGTAAACAATTTTCACTAGTAAAACATCACCACATTTTACCAATGACATGGAATGCATGGGTTCATATCCCATTATTACTTTCTATTAAGTTATGAATCTAATAATTGTATTTTTGATCTCGATAGAGTGTGATTATAACCCTAGGTTAAATATAGCTGGCCAGTCCTAAAGTGGCATAAATTGATGCAGTTTTCGTGACCACAGAGTTATAATGGTGGCTTGTTACCTGAGATGTATGTTAATATGTGGAGAACTGAATAAGATCAGAAGGAGGAGTTTATGATAGATAATGCATTTAAATATTGGTCCTGAACCCTCTGAATTTCTTGGACATTTGATAATTGGCTTTCCAGTCACAGAATCTGGCTGTTGGGGAAGAGGTCTGATAATTTGAATTTTATCTTTATTATGTAAAGAAAGATAATTAGAAATTGGAGTTGCCTGTGAGTATAATATAAGAGAAATGTTGAAGGAGTGGAAAAAGATGTGTCAGTTATGTCTAGATAGATCCAAATGCAAACTGTGTAAAGACAGGTATGGAAACACATAAAGTGTTTGAATTACTGCAGTGTGGCAGACACCTACTTAATAAGTTGTGCTGTGGTAGTAGCATATGCATGTGGCTTAAACTTACCCAAATTCAAAAGAAAAATGCATCACCTTAAAATCTGATTGTTGTTAAGAAACTGATAATTGAGAGAAGACTGGATAACTGAAAAACTAGAACACAGCAAGCTGAGTCTTCAAAAAGGGCAAGGAGGACCGGGGAAACTACAGGCCAGTCAGCCGCACCTCCATCCCTGGAAAGATGATGGAACGGCTCATCCTGGATGTCATCTCTAAGCATGTGGAAGAAAAGAAGGTTATAGGGGGTGGTCAACATGGATTCACCAAAGGGAAATCATGCTTGACCAATCTGATAGCCTTCTATGATGGCATGACTGGCTGGGTGGATGAGGGGAGAGCAGTGGACGTTGTCAATCTGGACATAAGATAGGCTTTTGACACTGTCTCCCATAACATCCTCATAGATAAGCTTAGGAAGTGTGGGTTAGATGAGTGGACAGTGAGGTGGATTGAGAACTGGCTGAATGGCAGAGCTCAGAGGGTTGTGATCAGCAGCATAGAGTCCAGTTGGAGGTCTGTAACTAGCGGTGTTCCCCAGGGGTCAGTACTGGGTCCAGTCTCGTTCAACATATTCATCAACGACCTGGATGAGGGGGCAGAGTGCACCCTCAGCAAGTTTGCTGATGGTACAAAACTGGGAGGGGTGGCTGACACACCAGAAGGCTGTGCCACCATACAGAGAGACCTGGACAGGTCGGAGAGTTGGGCAGAGAGGAACCTTATGAAATTCAACAAGGGCAAGTGTAGGGTGCTGCACCTAGGGAGGAATAACCCCATGCACCAGTACAGGTTGGGGGCTGACCTGCTGGAGAGCAGCTCTGTGGAAAGAGACCTGGGAGTCCTGGTGGACAACAGGATGACCATGAGCCAGCAATGTGCCCTTGTGGCCAAGAAGGCCAATGGCATCCTGGGGTGCATCAAGAAGAGTGTGGCCAGCAGATCGAGGGAGGTTACCCTCCCCCTCTACTCTGCCTTGGTGAGGCTGCATCTGGAGTACTGTGTCCAGTTCTGGGCTCCCCGGTTCAAGAAGGACAGGGAACTACTGGAGAGAGTCCAGTGGAGGGCTACAAAGATGAGCAAGGAAATGGAGCATCTCTCTCATGAGGAAAGGCTGAGACACCTGGGTCTGTTTAGCCTGGGGAAGAGTGAGAAGGGTTCTCATCAATGCTTATAAATATCTAAAGGTCAAGTGTCAAGAGGATGGGACCAGACTCTTCTCAGTCGTGCCTTGTGACAGGACAATGGGCAACAAACGCAAGGTGGAACAAAGGAAATTCCATCTCAACGTGAGGAAAAACTTCCTTCCTTTGAGGGTGGCAGAGCACTGGAACAGGCTGCCCAGAGAGGTTGTGGAGTCTCCTTCTCTGGAGATATTCATAGCCCGCCAACCTGCTCTAGGTGAATCTGCTTTGGCAGGGGGGTTGGACTAGATGATCTCCGAAGGTCCCTTCCAACCCCTACCATTCTGTGATTCTGTGAATAAAAAGAAAACATAATAATATTAATAATGAAATAATGAAATATATACAATATATACATAACCAATATCGAGCTCCCAGGATGATGATCACATCACCAGCAGGCACTGGGAAAGTCCCACATTAGACTCAGCGACAGAAGGGAACTGGATTCCGGATCTGGATTCAGGAACACACGGATTGGGATCAAAGGCAGATGAACAGACAGAGTCCTCCCTGGACACCGGCCATTGAATAAAGAGGCTGACCCCTTTGATCCTTCAGATTTTTCACTGAGCATGATGCACATGGGGTGGAATAAACCTGTTGGTCAGTTTTGGGTCACCTGGCCTGTCCACTTCTCCCTATAGGTGCAAGCCCTTTACGCTCTTCTGCTTCTGACCTTCCAACTTGTTACATAACAAAGTTAGCTGACCTTGGTTGTTATAGCAATAAGTATAAGCAGGAGCCTCTCTGCATACCATTCCTTGGTATTAACTATAAACATCAGACCTTATCTGCTAGAAGCAGATATTTGTCTGAAAAATATGCCATTAATTTAAGAGAATTAGTTAGTTAGAAGAGGCTTAGCTGAAAAGTGAAATTACTGAAAAGAAAATTGGTTCTGTTTTACCTCAAAGCAGGACAATCAGTAAATGTATTCTGGGTTGTGTAACAGCTTGCCCAATACATATCAAACTCTGGTAATTCTGGCTTCTGGGACAGCACTTTAAGAGACATTAGGCATTAACTCACATGAAACATAGTTCAAAACAGAGGTGATAAAATAGCTGGGGATACATATCCTCTTAGGAGAGCTAAATATCATCATGACATATGCAGAGATCCATCCCAAAATATAGAACTCAGCTTTATTAGTCTATTCATGTACACACCAGATAACTTTTTTAGCTAATATAACAACAGTTTACCTAGATAAAATATTGTTATTCCAAAGAATTTTGCAAAACAGTTAAAATGGCACAGCAACCATAATGCAAGGTATTGTGGAAAGTCCTGGATTTTTTTATTTTAGTAAAGTGGCATTTTATCATGGCCCATGCAAAGAAAAAAAATAATTTGTAATTACAATAATAACTTCCATGAGAAGGTATCCTTTTTTTTTCAAAATGTAACAGCAATACATTGTAGTCTGTTGTTAATGACCGTTCTCAAATATTTAATTTTATTTTATTTCATTTTCAAGGTCTGGTCCCAGACATAGTTTTTTTAAACAGTGTTACTCAACACATGTATATCTTCTAAGTAAAGCAGCTGAGAAAAAAGCAATTATAAATAAATAAATCACAACTCTTTGGCATAGTTGTAATTCACTAGTACACTGGAATAGCAAATTGACATTTTCAATTCTATTTTTTCCATTCAGTGGTTTAATAGAGAACCTTTTAGACTGCACTAACTATACAGTAATGGAATAAAATATATAGCAACATGACAAAGTCACCTGATTTATAGTAAAATCTATTATTTTCTCCAATACCGTGCAGATCTGTAAGGGGAAAAAAAAGCTAGTTATGTTTCTCACAACTGGTTTTCTACATTCTCTTAATTTCAGTTTAACTTGTATTGTACAAGTCCTTCCATTTTTGCTGTCTCCCCTCCCTTTACAAAACTAAGCGTTAGAATGGATTTTGTGCAGGAAAGCTTCTTAGAAAATATTCCTTCTCCTCCAGCCTCAGTGGAGAATAAGGGAAGGGACTGAGTAAAAATGATGAGTCCTGTCCCAGGCCAAATAGTGTAGATTAAATTCTCCAGAGGGAAAGGTGAGGTTGTCACCAAAAGGATTGCTATTGCCGATTTATGACAGGAAAAATCAAAGGTCAAACTCTCATTTCGTAATGCTGTCTGCTCCTCTGATCCAAAAGCAATGGGACACCATGCCGCAGATGTGTATTTCTATGAGATTTTGAAAAGTGCTAGTCAATTAATAAGGAAATAGTTGAATAAGGAACACAGAGCAGTCTTTTGAAAATTATATATAAAATGATATAAAAGCTATGTAAAGACATCATAAAATGTGGCAATAATATAACAGCGATTCTTTTTTGTCACGAGCTGCTAATTACAGAATTTTTTTAGACTTGCTTATCTCCCTGTTTGTAACATAATCCCATTATGAATGCGTTCAATAAGAAGTGTATTTCCTAGAAATACAGAAGTAAGCTCAAAATTTATTTTGCAACAAAAGTCTGACTCATTTTCAGATTCTTTCTGAATCTGTAAAAATTTAAAATTTTCTAAGATACTTCTAGATGGAAAGTACCTTCTATGGCAGTGGTAGGACTATAGGGGAATGGAGGCTGAGGGGTGTGGGACATCCTGGAAATAGGTGTGGGGCAGCAGCAGGCTTCCAGGACTAGAGTACATGGGATTTTAGATGATGATGAGACTCCCTCTAGAGCACCAGTGGGTGCTATAGGCTTTGCAGCTGTAAATTATTTAAGATAGGAAAGCTGATACTAGCCTTAGGCATAAACTAATGCCTACTCCCTCGTGCCTTAAGCTTTGTTCAAATAATCAATCCATTGTTATTCAGACAATCTAACGTGCTTTTTAAACTTATGTATGAAGGGGGATCTATTAGCTGCTGCTCCAAGCTTGGTGAAGAATGCAAGAATGCAGAGATACTCCTGTGTACTCAGCATTGGTACAGTTATGTGTACATTTATTTCTTGCTCCAGGCATTACTCTAGCTGGGAAGGATTTCTTTCTCATCCATCCCATTCTCCCTACACAACCTGGTTCTGATCTGTCAGAATCACTGCACAGCAAGAAAAATTTTGTGCATAAATATGGAGCTACTTTATAGTGAAACCATTATGAGAGGGACTTCTAAATACTGATAGTCTTCCTTATTAAAAAAAAAATTAATCTGTTTTGATATATTTATTACATTTGTTGGTTTTATTACATTAAAGACTGAACAAAACTAGACTATCAAACTAATTTATAATTGAAATTATGGAAGAAAATTTTGTTTGGTAGAAAGAAATATTCATTGGAGACAGACTGAACTTCATCTGGTCAAATCTAAAGGAATATCATGGTATAAGCTACATGAGACTGAATGACAGGATAGACTCATGGATAAAGAGATACAGACCATCATACGATACAGATAATCACAGTAACTACTTGTTTGTTTCCTTGTACATTCAGCAAATGTCAGGCAAGTAGATAAAAATAAAGATAAGAATAGTGAACATAGATAATTACCACTGCAACAGATGAGACATGGTAACCTCAGACCACATTTTATTCAGTGCTAACTTGTTCATGTGTCTAGATTTGCTTTGCATGTGTCTGAACCTGGGTATTTCTCTCTCAGATTTCCCAGTAATGTCACAGCCACAGAAAAAAAAAAAAAGAACAGTATACTAGTAAGTAAACAGTGCTACCTTGGATTTGTGATGTTGTCTTCTCTCACAGGATACAAATTTGTAACCAGTCCTCAGCCCTGCCAAGAAATCAAAAAACTGGCACATTAAATACTCTGAGCAAAGCCAAACGTGATCATTTGTATCCATGTATCCATGAAAAAACTTACAAATATTTCAGTGAGTACTTGGGATTAGAAAATCTTTTATTTGTGTTTATTATGCAGTTATCTCTTTATTATCCAAGAAGAGTTTATTCAGCTTGTAGATAATTCTACTTTAATAATGATCCCATCTTCTTTCCTTTGTTTCTGCCTTGTCTCTGCCTCTATGTCATAATTTCCTTCTCCGAAGGTAATACTAAATACATTATGTTCTTACAACCTAATTTACATATGTTTTGCAGTATCTGTATCTTTTCTTTATTTGGATTACCCCACTCTTTGTCATCCTGGAAAATAAAGAATTGTCTTTGTGTCTTGGGGTTATTTGGATTTCAGTTATTAAAGAGTCAAAGTGCTGTCTGAGTAACAAACACCAGCTGTACAAAGTTCTCTACACACAGAAAAAGATATCAAGTGAATCCACACTCTATGAGATTCCACTCTCAGAATCACCAGTCACTTTTGAAAATGGACTAATTTTTCTTTAAATAACCTACTAATTTGTCCTCCTTTGCAGAACTGTACATAGGTATTCATTGCTCTGCGTTAGGGATTTCTTCATGAATAAATGAGTTGGCATTGAGAGCTACAAACCCAGCCCTGCTGTGGGTCCTTCCTCTTTTTACTTTCTCCACGTTGGCCTCCTTCCAAAAATGGAACATTATTTGGCTGCCTTATGAAAGACTTTCTTACTTAGCTGGATCTGAGGATGATGCAAATGGTATGGAATAATGGGTGGAATGTCCTGGTTTAGGGTGAAGCAGAGACAACTTTCTGTTCAGTGAGAGAGGCTCTTGCTTATACTTGTTGCTGTGGCAACCAGGGTCAGCTGACTTGGTTGTTTACCCCATGGAGGGGTCACACCTGTGGGGAGGAGTGGACAGAACAGGTGTCCCCAAACTGACCAATAGGGTGTTCCATCCCATCTGCCATGCTCAGTATAAAAGCTGAGGGATCAAAGGGTTGGCTCTTTTCCAATGGATTCTTTTTTCAATGGCTGTCTTTTTTCAATGGCTGATGTTTGAGGAGGACCCTGTCAGTTCATCTACCCTTGATCCCTATCAGTGTGTTCTGGAATCTAGTTCCCATTTTTCACTGAGACCGGTCTGGAACTTTCCCAGTGCCTGCTGGTGACATCTCCCTGAGACCTTTATATGGTTTTGTGTATATTGTCTCTATTTCATTATTTCCTTTTTATTTTATTATTAATATTTCATTCAAGTAGTTTAGTTTTTCTAAACTCATAACTCTCTCTCTCCTTTCTCTCCTTGGAGCGAGAGGTGGGGGAGAACATCTGTTCTCTTGTCATTGGCCAATCCGGCCTAAACTGTGATACCCTCACACACTCAAACAAGCTTTGCATATCCATCAGCCCCACAACTTATAGGTCTAGGTGGAGAATCCCTAGTTCTGGTTGGCTTAAATCCCATAGCCCCTGCTGGGTTGGTTGTTGCTGCATGGGTATGCACAGATTGACCTTCTGGAAGGTTCTCCGCATGTTAGGTGTTACTTGAGGGCACTTGCACTGTGTTGCGCCAGTTTAGCTGCAGATGATTCAAGTGGAAAATGCTAGCCACCTTTCTTTCTTTCATCCCCTGCCTAGGAGACGTGGTATATCATACATAGAGGCTATAGCTTTAAACGTAGCCTCTGTGGGGAAACCCAGTCAGCAGAAATGCTGGATGTTGTTGCTACTGGCTTATTTTATGTACTGAGTACAGCTCAGAGTGATATAGCTAGCAAGGAAATTAAACTGCAGTCCACAGTGAAAACACCTATGCTGCTGTTGTTGAGGAACCTACAGAGCATTGTGGATTTTAATAGTGAGAAACAGCTTTAGAGACTGATGATGAGATAATTAGTTTCTGCTTTTATAATTTCAGTATAAGCAGCATTGTCTTATTGATTAATAAAAACTGCATACTCTGCCAGCAATGCAATTAAGGTAATCATTAGAAAGACATTCTGGAAAATAACCACGGCTGATAAAGTTTGCTTTTTTATAAAACAGAACATTATAAAAAGCAGCAGTTTCCTTGATGTTCTTTCATGTTTTCCATCTATCTCTGTTGTGCCAAAAAGAAGACAGTAGCAAAAATGTTTGAACTGATGTCTGGACAAACTTAGAGCAAATGTTACTCTGACGTATGTTATCAGATATTCTCTAGTCTTAGGCATGCAACTAAAATGTCTATCTTTTTCTTCCACTGAATGTATCTCTTTTGAAGCTTCTGACTGAAGGTCCACCAATCATTCTATAGTAGGATGTCAAAGTTGCCTAAACAGAGTGAATATTCTCCAGCATTACATACATGGTATTCTCAGCTTTGTGAATGCTTAGAAATTAGCATTGTAATCCTAATGGAAGCTCTTTGAAGTGTTATTTTCTGTCTTTTTCATGAAGAAAGAGGAAGGAAGAAGGCAAATATTGTCATCAAACTGACACCCAAGACAGTAGCTCAACCCTGAGTGTTTGGTCAATCTGCATGCTTAATTGTTATGGTTTAAGAAAACCCATAACAATTTATTGTCATTTAGACAATGAATCTATCATCCGATGACCCCTTCCCACCCAGAAAGGGGAATCAGGGAAAGCAAGGAAACACGAGGGTTGAAATATAAATAGATTTAATAGGATAAGACTAAATAATTAACATTAATAATACTAAAGAATCAGTATTAATCCCGATACTAATATAAGATATACAAGAATTATACTGAGACAATTATATCAGGAGGAAGCTGTGCACTCCCAGCAGTGGACAGAAAATGTCGGACACTGCGAGCGCAATGGCTTCGGGAGGAAGGGAAGGTCTCAGGGGTCTGGCACCGGGGCAAGGAGTTTCTCTGGACTGTCACCATCAAGGGAGAGAGAACCTACGCAGCAAACTTTCTAATTTATATCGAATGTGACACTCATGGTATGAAATAATCCTGTTGGCCAGCCTGGGTCAAATGCCCAGGCCTCGCTCCTCCTCATCCCTGCACCTGGTAAGGCTTGAAAACACTGAGACCTTGAATCCCACATAGCCTAGCTGGCTATAGAGTAAATATTTTCCTGAATTCAGGCACTAGAGTCTTCCAAAAGTGGAGTTTTCCCCAGAATTAGAAGAGAAATTAGTCCTGTGTCACTCAACCCGGGACATTAGTAGAAAGTCTTATTAGAGCAGTAACCTTAGTGCTACCTAACAGAAAGAAGGACTAGCTCCTGGAAATAAAAGGAGGAAAAGACAGCAGAGGGTGTAGTAAGCTGAGAGAGCATCATTCACAGGAGGAAGAATGAGAGGACATAGACTCTCCATTTCAGATTGTCTTCTATTGTGATGGATTTCACAATTTCATTTGCTTTATTTATTGAGTCCTATATTTCAAGGGCTTAAGGAGTCAAGTAGCATAAATGATGATTACAAAAATTACTAGCACAGTATGCACCTACTAAGTATTTACATGTAATGAAAAATAATAACAGAATAAAAGTAAAATTGTTCAAAAATATGAACAACTGTCTGGGTGCACAAAAGAATGTCATATTGGAGATTCTTTACCTGAAAATCAAGTTCTAGGTAGCTTCATTGGAAGCATCGAGCAGCTATCCATTACAGATAACACATTTCATTCTCTTTGAAATTCTTGTTCTAAAGATTCATAGTCTGTGGGACTCACCTGTCATCTGCATTTAGTTGTCCTTATGTATAAGATTACATGTGAGCCAGTTACCTAATCTCCTGTTACAGTCAGGGAGGCCTGGTTAGTACAGTCAATGGAATTCAATGGGGTGACATTTTTTGTGAAGTACTGAGAATGGAAGATAATTATGTATAGAGTACTATACATGAGACATGGGTTCACTCAAATTGTGGAGCCTGACACGTAAGAAAATAGTTCAGGGAGAACTAAAATGCCAGACACAAGTAACCTTCAGTCTGAAAGATGTTGTGATACAGTGTGCAGTATTGTGCTCAAGCTATTCAGCCTTATCAATCAGCAGGGCACATTAGCTTTACCACAGTGCCAAAATGAAGTTTCTTAAAGGTGGCCAAGTTGTATCTTTGTACTAGCTTCCATGGTCATCTTCTGCTGAGAGTTGTGCAGGCAGAGCAATCCTACACAAAATAATCTGTCTGTAATCACACAAGTAGACATGCCAAATATGTGCATGCTATCAATGTGTCCCTCTCTCATACAGTCTTTGTTTCAAAAACAAAATGGAAGTAGTTTAATGAATTTAACAGAGCAAATAAATTGAAAGAATAGTACCTGAGACTATAGATTATTTCCTTCTTCCTG
The DNA here is from genome assembly GCF_028500815.1 of Rissa tridactyla. Classification (NCBI taxonomy): domain Eukaryota; kingdom Metazoa; phylum Chordata; class Aves; order Charadriiformes; family Laridae; genus Rissa; species Rissa tridactyla. The sequence goes on from NC_071496.1 coordinate 20,718,575, forward strand.
TAGACAACAAATAGTTGACAAGTCTTGAAATTACTGAGGCTTCTTAGAGCACACACATCAGTAGTTCAAGAGTGGTATTTGGAGAAAGGCATTAAGAGAGCCTGCATCTTTGTCTCCTTTGGGCTTCTTTTCCTCCTTATGTCTCTCTCTCTTTGTAGGGGAAAACAGCATGATTAAGCAAGAATAACTGCCCCTAATCTACCGGGTTTGTTCAGTACGTTTGATTGTCCTGTAGTAGCTGGTATATTACTGCTAAGGCTGGTTTCACAAGGCAGATTTCTAAAACTAAGACCAAGTGGGCATCACTGAAGACTATAAAGTTATTACTCTATCACGATACTCAAAGTCTTTCAAACAGCAAGGAAAAAAATATCAAAGGCAGAGAAGGAAAGTAGTTTAAAATATAAATGAAGAATGCTTTTTTGGTGGGACTGTCATCATTGATACTATCACTGTAGGGAAAATTTGTTGAAGTGATATGATTAGCAGGAAAATAATAATCTTTAACTTTTGTGTGTCTAAAACATATATTTCAAAATATCTAAATGTTACAAATTATCTTCCTCTTCTATAACAGTCTAAAAAATTTGAATGTAATGATCCTGAGTCTGTAGCATAATTCCTTGATGCCCTTGATGACTTTAAAGTAAGGCGATCCTGTCTCCAGCAGGCATCACAGTGAATATGCAAAACAGTAAATAAATGTGTTCTATCTATGCAAATTTACCTCTTATTCATGCAAACATACCATATGAAACCATAACAGTATTTACTACAATTATTTTCATATATACACAAAATGGTATCAGTTCACACTTATTCTGCCTAATGTCTCTACCAATAAACAAGGTCCTCAGGAAGAGTTTTGGCACAGCTTTTCTCCCTACAGATATTTCACAAAATGGCAGATAATGGATGGAAAATAGAACCAGATATTGCAAACTCATGAAAAGCTTGTATCAAGTAATTTTTCCTTTAGAGATGCTTCTTACCTTTTTTAAAATTATCAGTGGGCAAGAAGTACTCATGCATTCTTTCAGTATAGACAACAACTAGAGGCTTTGAGTTGGTGAACTAAGTTCGACCTATGATTTATCATAAATATTAGTGGCAAATATTTCTCTTACTGGATATCTTCACTATAATATCTAAACATTAGTAATAACAACAGCAATTTTTACCAGTATTTTATTAAGAAATAAAAGGTCAAACACAATACCTTTCTTTTCTTTTTCACTATAGACTTTCTCAGTTCTCTTCCAAACATTGTGGTTTTTATTCAACCTATGCATATTACATTGGACTACTCAGAGAAACAACTGCTTATTAATGTTTTGAAATCTGAAGGGAATCAACTGTTTTTAGAAACATGCAATTCCTGATAAGTCTTGGGAATTCATTAGAAATCGTTCCATATTTTCTATTGTTGTGGTGTTGGCCAAATTGGCCAATGGCTGGTGACAGATGCTCCCCCCCAGCCTCTCGTACACAGAGAGGAGGAGGAGAGATAAAGAGATTTACGAGTTTAGAAGAAACTAAACTATCTTAATGAAATATTAATAATAAAATAAAAAAGGAAAATAATGAAATAGATACAGTATATACAAAACCATATTAAGCTCCCAGGATGACATCACCAGCAGGCACTGGGGAAGTCCCAGACTGCACTCTGCAACACAGGGGAACTGGATTCCACATATGGAGTCAGGAACACATGGATCGGGATCAAAGGCAGATGAACAGACAGGGTCCTCCTCAGATGTCAGGCATTGAAGAAAAAAAGTTGACCCTTTGATCCCTCAGCTTTCATACTGAGCGTGATGCAGATGGGATGGAATACCCCTGTTGGTCAATTTTGGGTCACCTGTCCTGTCCGCTCCTCCCTGCAGGTGGGACCCCTCTACGCTTTTCTGCTTCCGACCCTCCAACAGGGTAAATAACGAAATTAGCTGACCTTGGTTGTTCTAGCAATAAGTATAAGCAAGAGTCTCTCTGCATACCATTCCTTGGGGCACTAATTGTAAACATTGGTCTTATCACTCTGAGAATGAACCGTTTTAGACACAATATGCTGTTAATTTCAGAGAGTTAGAATAGGCTTAGCTAAGAAATAAAATTACTGAACAGTAAGTTAGTTCTGTTTTACCTCACACCAGGACACTATTTTCACAGGTCTTTCTCGAAGGTCTGTGCTTGAGAATATCAGATCTTATTTAAAAAAACCCAAAATAGTAAAATAATCATACTTAAAGCTCTCATATTTGTGAGCAAATCTTGAAAACCATCAACTCCAAGCACTGTAAAAAAGCAGAAATACCATTAAAAGACACTGAAAAATATTATTTTATAATATCCAGATTTGTAATCAATTAACATTAATTTTTGAACCAGCCTCATAGTATTGTATAACATGAATCTAGCCATATGGAGTGAGTTCCATACTCTCCATTCAGACTTGAGAAAGTTTGATGGATTAGCTCTTTTTAAAGGTGTTTAAGGAGAAGTTGCTTGAAACTATATACCTTGTTTTCCATAACAGTTATTATCCAGAAATAATTTAAATTATTGTTCTTGGTGAACACAGTTTTTCTGTTGTCAGAACTAAACTTCATCATGTGACTCTGGGTAAATTGTTTGACATTCATGTACCCCAGTAAGCTGAAAATCAGCTTGCAACTCATGCAGAACCAAATGAATTAATTATATTTTACTATAATAGTATTCACACAAACTAACTTAAGTGGGAATAGTTTTGGACAGCATCATATTGCAAAAAAGGATTTATTTGAGGTTTTAAACTTCCATAGTCTAAGATGTCAGAAAATAATTATAATGCATAATAGAAAAAAATCCCGATGTATTCAAGTTGGGCAGTACATTACTGTGATTTTTAAAGGATATTTATCCATTGCAAGTTTGTCATCAGATATTGCCTGTGGCCTATACTTATCATCGCTGTGCATTTACATTTCAATTGGAAAAACCTGCCACTTTCTTTTTGTCTTCACTAATTAACATTTTGAAACTCTGTAATTTTCTTGCTGCTCAGAGAAACAAAGCACCCAGGGTCACAGAGAAAACCCATTCAGCAAGATATAAATATTTGCTATTCAGAAAATCTCAGTGAGGGTTTAGTTATTTTAAACTAAAAAAAGATAAATACTAATAATGATTGGTTTCAGCTAAAGAAATGCTTTTATGCAAATATGTGAATATAATCTGGCAACAAAAGACTGCTTAACAGTTACTATTAAGCAATATATTAGGAGATCAATTAAACAGAACTCTTTCTAATGAATAAACTGTGCAAGAGTTGCTATGGAAACCTGGAAAGAGAAAGACCTAGAATGCTAATTTGCAATTTTGAGAACATAAATTATATACAGATCTCCTAGTGGCTGGCTGGAGAGTCATATACTAAAGTTAAAGAGAAAAAGTGTCTCACAAACTCTCTCAAAAGAAGAGAAGGGAAGTAAAAGAATGGAGCCATGATATTCATATCCAAGTGACTTATGTAAAAATGGTATGTTAGAGGTGATGATTACATGTGACTTCTTTATTTACTGTATTTATTTACTGAATTAAGATTAATTATTGTTAATGATTACATCTATTTCGGTTTGGAATCCAGGAGCATATGATATACCAAATATCCCAGTCTTAGAAGGACTATATTGGGCTACGAGAAAGTTTCATGTTGACCAAAGACTTCAAATTCATATTATATCCTCCTACATTTCACTTTTCTTTAAGGTAATTCAAAGACATAACATTAGGTTTCTATCTAAACAATATTTGTCAATGATACTTAATTTAAAAATATATATAATGGAAAAGAAAAATATTGTTATCAGAATTTTTAAAGACTGGATGATTTATACAAAACTTTTAGGAGAGATACATTATTCAGTAGATTATAATGGCTGCATTTATTCCTGTCTTTTCATATGTCTGAAGGAGATCACACAATACATAATCTCATAGAAAGCAGTGTTTACAATGACATACATTTTCTTCCTGAACTCCTTTCATACTGCACTGATAATTTCTCCTTTCAACAGAATAGATTTCTTCATGTCTACAGCCACTGGAATTTCTCTCCAATATTATGATAAATGTTATATTTATTGTAGTTGACTGTATACTAGCACAGAAATCCATCTGCATTTCAGTTTCTCTCTGGATCATCCCTCTGGTGTTTATGGGTCTGAGGCTGAAAGAGAGCACTGGGCACTGATCTGGGACTCCCTGAAATCCCATGGAACCCCGCTCCATGCTCATGCACCCTTAGTCTGCCTGGACAACCTTTTATGCACTTCTAAATGTTTTCTAACTTTCACCTCTAACCAGGAACCTTGTATTTCAAAGCAGTCCATTTTCCTTTAATTGGGACCCTGCTCCTTTTACTGCTACCGATATGTAAAATATACAGGAGAGAATGAAGCTGAGCCATTGGCGTTATTGAAGCCAGGGATATGAAGCACAAAGAGTGGAGGGAGAAAAGGCCATCGCTCCGCACTCCAGCACCTCACTGAGGCAGAACTGCCTGGTGGAGCAGCTTATGCTCCCCTCAAAGGATCACAGTGGGAAGCTTTGTGTAAGTAAGTGACTGAATTTTGTCATTAGCAGCAGTGTCAGCATTAGAGCTGATGAGGAATTTTGCAGTGGAGCTGATGAGGAATTTTGCAGTGAAACGGGTTTTAAAAAATTCGTCAGTTCATCAAAACAGAAACCTCTCTGTAAAAGAATTGTTCTTTGACAGATTTCTGAAGTAAAAATGAAAGAAAAAAAACTTCCTTGATATTGAATACCATTTTCTAAGCAATGTATGTTCTTATAGAAAAATTACTTTTTCTTTGAAAATGTAAAATATAATTTTAAAATGTTTAGTCTCTTTCAAATATTGATACAGATTATTGACAATATTTTTTAAAAATTTCAACTCTTTTTAAATGGTTTATAAATTTTTGACATATGACCCTGGTTTTAAAAAATCATCAAGATTTTACAATGGTAGAAAAGATTTTTCCATTGCAATTTTATTGAACAGTCATTTCCTAGGTGTCTCTTCTTAAGAGACTTCAAAAATCTAAACCAGTTTTGTACAAATTCTGTTGTTGGACAAAGAAAGTTCTATGTTGGCATTATTTCTTATCTTTCATGGGGCTTTCTTCAGCAGAGAACTTGGCCTCTAATTCTGGTCCTACATTATTATCAAAGGAAGACCAGCACTCACATCTAAGGGCGCAAATTTCTGAGTAACTTATTCCTTAGCTTGACCAGGGATTTAGTTTTCTCAATGAAGTTACCTGACCCTGAAAAATCTAGGCTCAGATCTTGATCAGCTATTTGAATCATTACTTTCACTGGTATTTACCTCATGGTTTCCTTTCCTCCTAGTTATTAAAAATAATAATAAAAGAATCTCAAATGTACCAAGAATAAAAGTCCTACAGCAAGAATTGTAATGGCAGTGAACTTACAGTGACTGCAGTAAACTCTCTTCTTTTCTAATATTTCTTTAATTATCATGCTCCTCACCTTCCTATTGACTATATGCACTCAAAAGGAGTAATATGAATAGATCTTTAAGAATAGACCCATGATTAATACATGTCACTTTGCCTAGTAAGTGGCACAGCTCTTTTACTTGAGCCAAGCTATGGAAATGAGTTGGTTTATGTCTGTGGTGACCATAGGGTGAGATATATGGTTAAAAAATATAAAAAAAAAATAAAAAGACATACGCCAAGTAACAGAGAAATTATTAATGATTCATGAAACAAAGAAAATTTTTAAAAATTGTTTTGCTTTACTATTTTCTGATTAAAGTCACTAATGAAAGTTATGTATTTCCTATTTACTGAAAAGTATTCCTTCTGAGATACAAGCTGTCAGTCAATCATGATTTCTGTTTAGTAGAGGCAGTCCACTGCAGTAGGTATATGATTAGAGCTTGACATTTTTTGCCAAATGTGGAAATGTCATATTTAATGACACAACAAAGCCAGAAATGCTGAATGAGTTGAAGTAAAAATGAGGCATTCAGTTGATTAATTAAAGGGTAGGCTAAATGTATATATATAAAATCACACCTTTTTATGGTTCTGTCTTCTGTGTTCTGAACAAAGGCTTGCATGTGTGTGCTTTATCTGAGAAGAGAAGAAAATCGTGAGAAGGGTATATTGTTTAGTCATAGTAAATCCAAAGTTTTTCATGGTCTATTTCTCCTACTGGCTTATTTGTTCCTGGTTTTAGCAGCTTGGAGTGACATTTCAATAATCATTGATGTTTTGAAACAGTGTCCTGATGTAATTTAATTAAAGACTGGGCAATCTTTTCTCTCTTTGTCAGTTTTTATCTCAATTTCTTTCTTAGCCATAGCACCCTCCCATGAGGGGTAAAAACTGAAACATGTTTGATACCTGTAGAAGATGAAAAGATCTTTGGGAGGAAAGAGTGTAACCCAATTGAGAGTAAACACAATAATGATAACAGTTTTCCACTGGCACTAAGGTATTGATTCTGTATTGCCAGGCCTATTTGAAGTCACCTATGAGCATTCAGGGAGAAAAAAAACCAAACACAATTATTGACAGCTTTCACCAGGCGTACAATTCGTGGTGGCAAAGTCTTTCTGTTATTTGGGTGTCAGACAGTAACCTGACACAGGAGCTAGTACAGCTGCCTTCATTTAATGTCCTTCAAATTTCATGAAATGTGAAAAATAATTAAGGATCTGTGTTAGCCTAAAAAAAGTAACCCTTTCCATACATATTTCCATTGTCTTTTTCATCAAAAACTACAATGAATTTCAACCTTTGCAATAACTGTATTACACCAGAAGTTGTACGAACACTTCTAATGTCTTTTGAGAGAAAGTATTGTTCAAAAAGACAAGGGTTAACAATGGTGTCTCCCAAGGCTAAATTATATGAGAGATAACTTTCTTGTCCAGAGTTCATCTTACTGAGAAGCCCAGGAGTTGTGAAAGTACTTGACTTGTTTATGTTGATAAAGTTCTTTTTACTGCTTCTAGTATAAATTTTACAGTCAAGCATACACCTAAAATTTAACATTTCTCAGAAAATGTTTTGTCAGGAGATCTTGAGAATTTATTTATGAACTAGTTTCTACAGAGGAGTTAAATCTAACTGATATGCCCTACCTCTCAGGATGCCATTAACTCTGTGACACTTCACAGCCTTTGTTAATCAAAATTGCTTTAGCTCACTTTTGCTGAAACAGAGGCCTTCCTTGTCAGTACAAGCTCAGGGTACACATATTTACATTTTCTTGTGTTGAAGCTAATTCGGAAACTTCATATATTTAGAAATTTCATATCTTTAAATTTCTCCCTTACTTTTTCCAGTGTATTCCAGCTACAGTTTCTCTCAGTCAGACTTGGAAGCTTTCCTGTATATCTGTTAATTTCAGAATACAGAAAAGTAGCACTCAACTTGGTTTTCACTGTTGTTTTGTTCTATGCTATTTCCAAAATAGTAGCATCTAAAAGAATAACAAATCTGCATGAAATATGAAAATGTAGGAGTTAATTTAAACTTGCTGCTCTGGAAGTGAAATCTGGCTACTGTGAAAAATAGTGCATTACCTCCATGCTTTCGTGATTGTCAGTTAGCTGTGTCTTGACAGCATGTTCGCCTTTGTCCAGACACCTAAATTGCATTCTGTTAATACTCGCATCTCTGTTCTAATCCAGACAAAGTCCCCAGAGAGAATATCTTTTACTAGGCAACCATATGTTAAAAAAAGTAATCTTTTGTGCAATGCTTTGACATTTTATATTCCAATAAGTAAACTAAAATTAAATGGTTCCCAAAATTAAATATCTCTATTTGTGCAATCACATGTAAATACTCATTAACCAGGTGTGGTGGTGCAACACCCCACCCCCCCCCCTTCAGGCCACTCGGTACTTGGCGTAATTTCCCTCTCAACCTGGGCGGCAGAACAACACAATGGACCAGAACGCAACATAATGGTCTAACATGAAAAGATAAGCTGCCAATTAGCTGCCCGCTCGATACTCGGAGCCAACATTTTGTCAAATTTTGATGAAATGCTGTCCTTTGTGCGAACTCTGCTCATTCTAATGTCATTATAATACCAAAACACACCTCCATCCCGAAGGCTACCCACCTCCAAGGTGCGAGCACTCCTTCTTGAGTCTGCGCCCTGAATTTCTCGTAAACTATACCTTTAATTGTGAAGCGAGAGAAATTTACACCAATCATGATAAAAGTATGTATGACTAAAGTCACTCAAACTCCACCTGGAAGATAACAAATAGTATAAAAATAGCCCGAGAGAGGGGGGATACCCAGGGAAGACACCATCTCAAAGAATTCCATCATTGACTTCTGGGATCAGTCGACGGGCTGAGCTTCTCTTCCCCCCCGATAGGGACGCCTTTGGGTAAGACTTAGATTATACCGAGTGCTTCCTCGGAAAACTTAGAAATTTCTCTAGAGACTCTCTTTTCTACATTTAGAGTCAGGCTGTATCGTTTATAACTTTGTCGTGCGTTTTGCATATGTAACAATACTTTCATTTGCATGTGCTTTGCAGACAGTGTATTCATCACCGGCAATCCTGAGAACCTATATATCTGTTGTTTAAATAAACTGCACTTTTTTTTTTTAAGTAGCTAGTCGTTTCGGTTTCTCACTGAACGCGACCAAAGACTGGAGAGTGGCCGTGCTAGTTCATGAGCACGACTAGACTGAAGGTGCAGTCCACTATTAGTGTATCCAAATCGTAACAGTTTAATACATATTAAACGCGATTGGACTGATAGTGCTGAATTGGGCATCACTCAGAATTTAAACCTAGCCGCACCTAGCCTCCCACCTCGGTGAGGAGTGTTAGAACGCAAGGGGGTTTATTTTCTGCCAAAACCGCTTTGCCCCTTTTCACGCAACAGAATTTTGGCGTAGTCGGCAGGATTGCCATGGATAAACTGCTGCAAAAATATGATTGTGCCCCTTCCCAGGCTGGGAAGGAGTGGGCCCATAAATTTTGGAAGGATGAAGAGAAAGTCGTGGAACATATTGAAGAGTGTTGGGCTTCACAAAAGCTCAGAGCGGGAAAAGGCAAAGGTGTGATCTGTGTGGTGTTAGGCACCTGTTTATCTTGTGCACAACAAGAAGCTAGGGAAACCCCTGCTCCTAATCTGATTTCAGCTGTAGAATATGCAACCCTGAAATCGGAGAATGAGGTGTTGAAGTCATCACTAGCCTTTCAAAAGGAGACAGGAGAAAAATTAAGAACTCAAGTTGATAAGCTTGTGAGTGAGAATGAATGTTTAGGAAACCGGAATGCTCAACTCGGGAGTGAAAATCTCCAACTTAAAGGTGAAAATCACCAACTTAAAATGTTATTGGAAAGGGTGACTGGGCTCTTAGATAAAATGCAGCCCCCGACCCAAGTCCAACAAATTCGTAAGTTAATGTGTTATCCAAATTCCGGAACCCAGACCGGAGATTTTTGGTCTAATAGTGAAGATGAGGAAGAAGATGAGGAGGAAAGGACTTTTACTGTGAAATCTCGAGTCTTTCCTTTACGACCTCTGATTAAAACTGAAACCACAGTTGATGAGGATGATGATGAAGTCCGCAACACTGTGCGTACTATTCCGTGGACACCAACAGAGTTAGCAAAAATAAGGGAAAAATATTCGAGGCGGCCAGAAGAGTCAGCTGTTGAGTACGTGTGGCGAGTTTCTTCTGAAGGGGGAGACAGAATTATGTTGAGTGAGGAAGAAGCAGGAGACTCGTGGGGACCAGGAGTGTTTTTAACCACTATGCCTGGGGATCATAATTATTCCCTAACTGCTCGAGCAGCCTTTTGGGCAGGTGATATGGATCTGCGAGAGAGGGGAGAGCCATTAGAGATTAGAGCTACAAGCTACTCTGATCTGTTTGCGGCGATACGGAAAGCAGCTTGTCTGCAAGCCATGTATGACAGAGAGGAATTTTGGAAATCCCCAACGTCAGCCGCTATCGACCCCGATCGATTAGCCCCTCTCATCCATGGTCTTCCCGATTGCCTGAAACCATTCGTTGTCCGCACTCAAGATCACATACTAGAGGCTCGGGATGCTCATGGCCGGCATCGCTACATGCCCACCTGGAATGAATATGTACAGGAAATAGACCAATATGGGCGCCGAATGTGCTGGGCCAGCCTAACTAGTGAAAAATCCTCCGAACACCCCCGAAGGGTTCACCAAGTCCGAACTCACACTCAAAACCCCAAACCGGTGGAAAGGTTTAAGCCTGATAAGGACCGGAATGAGTTGTGGCGTAAAGCCCTACAATTAGGGGTGTCCCGACAATTCTTGCACGGTGTCCCTACGGGAGATCTCCGTACGCTGGTCCAATCTCTAACTAGAAAGAATAATTCGGCTGGGGAGAAAAGTCTAACCAGAGAATCCCCAAGCCGTGAGAAAATTGTGCCTTCTGCACCGGAGCGTAATTTAATTGATTTGATAGAGTCCCAGTCAAAAAACTCCTATCCCCGGGGAGGGCAGTGAGCCACCCTGTCCGGCGGGTACTAGCAATTCAATGGCTCTCTCATAAAGACTCCGAACCTGTTATTGTCATTCCTGTTGGACCCCGGAAGATATTGGTAAATTTTATTATTGATACCGGAGCTCAAATGTCTGCAATCACTAACGAAACAGCACAACTTCTAGGTATAAATCCCACCAGACGCAGAGTCAACTTTACAGGAATTGATGGTGTGGTAAAAACATGCCCCACCGCAAAAATTAACCTCTGGTTGCCGGGAGAGCAGCGAATGACTAGGGCGGAAGTGTTAGTGGGCGCCTCGCGTACTAACCTCCTAGGATTTGACGTGCTGCGTGGGCGAATGTGGAAATTCCCAGATGGAACTGTGTGGAGTTTTGCAGGATGCGAAAAAGTAACAGACACAGTGAAATTGGGCCTATTAGAAAATTCCATACCTTTGCCTCCCTCTAAAAATCACTAGTGTCCGGCAGTATCCACTGCCTGCAGCTGCACTTGCAGGAGCAGATGGGGTGGTATCAGATTTAGAAAAAAGAGACATCATTAAGAGGACTCACTCGCCTTATAATTCACCGGTGTGGCCCGTAAAGAAACCAACTGGGCAATGGCGTTTCACAGTAGATTACTGAAAGCTGAATGTCAACACTGCACCCTCATCGCCGCAGTTCCAAATATCGCGGAAATTGTGACAATGATACAAGGAGCTGCCCATCCTTGGATGGCTGCCTTAGATGTTAAAGACATGTTTTTTATGATTCCTCTCTGTCGTGGTTTAGCCTCAGACGGCAACAAAGAACCACGTGCCGCTCGCTCGCGCCTTCCTAATACAGGAAGAATCGTAAGAAAAGGCAAGACTCTTGGGTTGAGACAAAGGCAGTTTAACAGAACAGCAAAGGGAACAGGCAAACAACAACAACAACACGGATAGGGGAATATACAAACACGATTACGGAACCGCCGCTCCCCCGCCGCTCGCCGGCCGGACCCGGGACGCCCCAGCCCGCTTTTAAGCAGCAACTTCCTGCCCCCTCCCCCGGCAGCTCAGGGTGGGCATGGCTCACATGGCATGGAATACCAGGAAAAATTAACCCTATCCCCACCGGAACCAGGACATTATCCACCCCTTATTCCATACCATCTATGCCATGCCCAGCAGGTTCCAATGGATTGCCACCACTTTCCCCTGTTATGTATATATATATATATACACACATATAATGCCCTTAGTTTATGGGCCATCCCTCCAAAGTGTCCGTTGAGTTCTTTTAATCCACGGCTTTGGGCTCCATCTGTTAGAACAGTCCCTCAGGGCAGGTGAGATGCTGGGTGGTGCCGGTCTGTTGCATGCTGTATTTTTCGGAGCTTGTGACTGGTGCACCTGGTGTGGCTCATGCATGCCGTCCGTGGGCTGAAGATGTAGATCTTGAGGAAACTCCTGGGCGCCAGCTGCTGAGATCAGTTCTTATCCCATCATCCCTGTGCCTTACTTGTAGTACAACTGATAGCAATTATAGCAATGAGGACATACAGTGACAGTGTTACTTAGCAATTAACAGCACACAATCTGATTCATTGGCTATTCTCGCCCAAAATCAGATCTCCATGAGGTACACATCGGACTTCCCCATCCTTCCACATCACCCACCAAGTGCATCCAGGTCCTTGGGCAAAAGCAATCCCATGGATGGGTTTGCCTTTGCCTGAGGCAGGACTAACCCAGACTGTCTTCCCTAGCATATTCTTCATGTGCACTACGGGGACTTTATCCCCTTCTACAGTACGTGGAAGTTTTGATTGGGCAGGGCCAGCCCGATTGGTAGATCCCCTGGTGTTAACTAGCCAGGTAGCTTTTGCTAAATGTGTATCCCAGTGTTTTAAAGTCCCACCACCCATTGCTCTCAGTGTAGTTTTTAACAGTCCATTGTATCGTTCTATCTTCCCAGAGGCTGGTGCGTGATAGGGGATGTGATGCACCCACTCGATACCATGCTCTTTGGCCCAGGTGTCTATGAGGCTGTTTCAGAAATGAGTCCCATTGTCCGACTCAATTCTCTCTGGGGTACCATGTCGCCACAGGACTTGTTTTTCAAGGCCCAGGATAGTGTTCCGGGCAGTGGCATGGGGCACAGGGTATGTTTGCAGCCATCCAGTGGTTGCTTCCACCATTGTGAGCACATGGCACTTGCCTTGACGGGTTTGTGGCAGTGTGATATAATCAATCTGCCAGGCCTCCCCATATTTGTATTTCAGCCATCGCCCTCCATACCAAAGAGGCTTCAAACGCTTGGCTTGTTTGATCGCAGCGCATGTCTCACATTCATGGATGACCTGTGCAATAGTGTCCATGGTCAAGTCCACCCCTCGGTCACGAGCCCATCTATATGTCGCCGGAGCCGGCCAGCTACCTCATCCACCATTGGTCCCTCTTCACCTTTCCATTCCATTACTGCCAGGGAGTTGGCATATGACGATGGTGCGCTCCGTACAAACTTCCGCCACATGGGCCTTGTGCATCGCACCTCATCAGGGTCTGTGGGTAAGTCTGCATTGTCCAAGTCATAATAAATCATCTCCCGTACGGCTAATTCTCTCAGGTACTGGATACCTCTTTCCATGGTAGTCCACTTGCTTGGCTGACATACAACATCCTCACTGAAGGGGTACCTCTCCCTCACGCCTAACAGGAGTCGTTTCCAGAGGCTGAGGGCTTGGGTCTTCTTCCCAATTGCCTTGTCGATGCCCCCTTCCCTAGACAGGGATCCCAGCTGCCTGGCCTCCCTACCCTCTAATTCCAGGCTACTGGCCCCATTATCCCAGCACCGGAGCAGCCAGGTGACAATGTGCTCGCCTGAAAGTCGGCTGAAATCTTTTCGCATATCCCGCAGCTCACTCAAGGATAGGGATTGAGTAATTATCTCTGGTTCTGCCTCTTCCTCCTGCTCTCGTGATGACCCTGGTTCATTGTCATCTCTTACTAAGTGAACTGATTTCTTTGTGTACTTCTTCTGTATGGGGGCAACTGATACCGGCACGGGTTGATTCCCTGGTTCAGTGGCAGTGGCTGCTATGGGGGTTGCAGTAGCCGCAGTGGCTGCCGCAGGGGCTGCAGCAGCCGCAGGGGCTGCCGGTCTGGTTTCCATCTCTTCCCCTTGAGGGTGCTGCATAATTCTGAGCAGTGCCTGGTAGATACTGGCCAGGGCCCAGCACAGCGCGGTGAGTTGTGCCTCTCTAGAATAGCCACAGCATTTTCCCTTCAAATATTCTACCACTTTATCAGGGTCCTGTAATTGTTCAGGGGTGAAATCCCAGATCATTGGAGGTGAGTAGTTCTCTAGGTACCTGCCCATGTTCTCCCACATGCCGTGCCACCCCTGACTATCCAGCCTTGGAGCAGATCTCCGGGTGGTAGTCTTAAATAGTCGCTTAACCCTAAACAAGACCTGGAACGTATTCAGGAGACATAGCACTAGGAACACACTGGTTTGAGTATCCCAAGGATATTCAAAATTCTCAAAAGCTGTCATACCTGACCCGAAGGAGAAAAGGGAGGCAAAAGGGCTGGGGAAATTATTAACAAATTCTGAGAGACGATGTCCAATGTACGGACAGGACAGCAAAACCACATAAACACCCCAAAATAGCCATCTGAACAGTGATGTTATCATATCATAAACAGATATCGCACAGGACAGCAGAATGATAATCCTCATCCCTCTTCCAGACATGGTAAACAGCATCGCAGGGAGTACATAAGCCATATAGGAATTTATGTAACACAGCCATGAGAACAAACCAAGCAACATGATGACCAGTGACTATTTACCTAAAAAACCAAAACCGTTTTTTCCACGTTCTAGTTGGATTCTGTCGTTATCTCAACCCTTCGAGCCCCACGTTGGGCGCCAAAAAGGACTGTCGTGGTTTAGCCTCAGACGGCAACAAAGAACCACGTGCCGCTCGCTCGCGCCTTCCTAATACAGGAAGAATCGTAAGAAAAGGCAAGACTCTTGGGTTGAGACAAAGGCAGTTTAACAGAACAGCAAAGGGAACAGGCAAACAACAACAACAACACGGACAGGGGAATATACAAACACGATTACGGAACCGCCACTCCCCCGCCGCTCGCCGGCCGGACCCGGGACGCCCCAGCCCGCTTTTAAGCAGCAACTTCCTGCCCCCTCCCCCGGCAGCTCAGGGTGGGCGTGGCTCACATGGCATGGAATACCAGGAAAAATTAACCCTATCCCCACCGGAACCAGGACACTCTCCTTGAGCAGGACAAAGCGCAGTTTGCATTCACGTGGAAAGGAGTCCAATATACCTTTAACCGACTTCCACAAGGATACAAACATTCCCCCACTATTGCTCATAATGCTTTAGCTAAATTGCTATCAGAGATTCCTGTTTCACAGGGATGTACGGTATACCAATATATTGATGACATCCTAATAGGGGGAGAGAACCAAGAAAGTGTACAAGACATGATGCAAAACATCCGAAAAACATTATCGGATTTAGGATTGGAAATTCCAGACTCAAAGTGTCAGGGACCCGCACAGGAAGTTAAATTCCTGGGGGTCTGGTGGATTAAGGGAGCTGCTTCTGTCCCTCAGGATACCCTGGAAAAAAATAGAGCATGGACAGAATCCTTCCAGCACGAAGGAGTTACAGCAAGTTCTGGGAACTTTAAGTTATTGGCGTAAACACATCCCTGGCTTTTCCATCATTGCTCGCCCCCTTTATAGTTTGCTCAAAAAGGGAAAATCCTGGGAGTGGACTGAACAACATACTAATGCTCTGGAATTACTAATAAAGGAGCTAAGGTTATTCCAACAGCTTGGTCCCATACATCCAACTGACCCTGTCCATGTGGAATGGGGGTTCAGTGAACATGGTTCCCATTGTAATTTATGGCAGAAGGGACCAGCAGGACCGGAGAGACCATTAGAATGTAGCTCTCACTCCTTCAATGATACTGAGAGCAGATATTCAGACCTTGAGAAGGGTTTACTGTCCCTGGTGCGAGCGTTGCAACGAACAGAGCAGATAAGAAGAGAACAGAGTGTGATCATTCAGGGACCCTTCCGCCTTCTAGATGTGGTCCATAAAGGGACAACACCACCAGCTGGCATTGCCCAGAAACCCACAGTTCGAAAGTGGTATGCTTATTTAGAAGGCATTAATGAAATCATGCCAATCTCTGAAGGCAGTGTTAAAGTATCCAAGCTCCAGAAGGATATAGATGGTGCCCTATTGTTCCAATCCCCACCAAACAGACCATCTCCGATCCAAGAAGCACCTCCTCTGAAAGAAGGCAGTGATCTCACAGGAGTGTGGTTTACTGATGCGTCATCTCACCGTGAGAACAGTAAGTGGAAATATAAGGCCGTAGCACTGGAAGTAGCAACGGGAGAAAGAGCGATTGAAACAGGGGAGGGTAGTGCACAAGTAGGGGAACTCAGAGCTGTCCTACTAGCTGCACAACATGGAGCCACCTCCATTTACACTGACTCATATGCTGTTTTTAAAGGAGCCACTGAATGGATAGGACACTGGGCAGCCAACGATTGGCAGGTGAACAGAGTCCCAATTTGGGAGACAGATAGTTGGAAGCAACTGTTAGAAATAGGAGGACAGAGAGCATTGCACATTGGTTGGGTAAAAGGCCATGATCGTTCAAAGTCGATCACTGCTCAGTTCAACCAACAGGTAGATAGCCTCACACGGCTGCAGCAAATTGACATGGTAGATGATGGTCGGGAATGGGAACGCTTACTCGAATGGTTACATGTTAAGCGTGGCCACACAGGCCGTGCTGACCTGTATCAGGAAGGTCTAGCCCGGGGGTGGCCTGTGTCGGTTAAGCTGTGCGAACAAGTAGTAACTGCCTGTTCACAATGTCGCCTACGACTCAGTAAAGATCATCCAAGTAAGGCGCCTCCCTTACACATTCGGGACAAGAAAACATTGTGGCATTCATGGCAAATTGATTATATTGGGCCCTTGAGATCATCAGGTGGGAAAAGATATGTCCTGGCAGGAGTGGAGATTATCTCTGGCCTCACTATGGCCAGCAGTTTCAAATCAGCTACCGGGGACAACACAGTGAAAGGCCTAAAAGGGTGGTTCAGCACACTTCCCCTTCCTGAAGAAATCCAAAGTGATAACGGTTCACACTTTACCGCTTCGGTGGTACAAGATTGGGCCAAAGAAGAAGGGATTCGATGGGTATTTCATACTCCCTATTATCCTCAGGCTAATGGCATTGTGGAACGCACCAATGGATTGGTTAAGCATTTTGCAAAAACTCATGAACCTGGTTGGCACTTGCGATTGGATGATGCCATCTATCAATTAAATAACAGATGGAGTGGAGACGGCTGTCCTAAAATGAAAGCTTTCTGTGTATCTGCCAATATTATCTCTCCAAAAGCTCCCAATGAACCGGGAAAATACCCCGGAAGATTTCACCCTGGGCAACCTGTGCTAGTGAAATGCCTCAAATTGGGACAGTACCAATGGTGCTAGCTACTCCCAAAAATCCCCATGCATGGGAAGCCAAAGACTGTTCAGGGAAGATACACTGGATCAGCACCCGGTGGATCTCGCCTTCTTTTTAACCCCGTCGGTCGAATAAGACCGAGCAGATTTTCTTTTCCTTTGTGTCTTACAGGAACCTTGGATGAACTGTACAGACGGATTGGCCTACGATACCTTTGAGTGTCTCCAGGGAATCCTGACGTTGATCCTGGCAATAATACTATTTTTATTATGTATGGCTATCTGGAGGCCTAAATTCTAAAATGACGAATTGGCAGATGGAATTGATGCTATTCAGTTTTACCTTTTTATTCCCTGTTGTTTGTAGTCAAAGAGACCCAGAGTGGCCATGGTCTCAAGCTTTTGTTAAACACAATGCGATGGCAGGTACAAGAAAGGGAGAATTGAGTTTGGCCACTGTAGTTCTACAGGAAAATGAGGTGTTACATGAGTGGACCTGGAATAGTTGGTACCCAGTCCTGAAAGGTAAGGCAGGGGTGGAAATCCAAGTAGGGTGTAGAATGATCAACGGCTCAAACCATGAGAAGGCCATGAGAATAGAGATATTTCGCCCTCAGAACCCACGCTCAATGACAACAAAGCACTGTGTCACCGACGAGTGGGATTGCTGGTATAATTTTACTCTTGTGGAACCCACTCTTGTAACTTGTCGTTGGCAACAGGATGAAATAGCACTGCTATTTGAATTCAAGATAGATGTAGCACCTGAGCTTTGGGATAATGCATTTTCACGGTACACTGCAAGCACTGGAACACCAGAAAACAAAAGGGGTTTAAATCTCTCCACTCTGGTTATACAAGGAAGTGAAGTATATTCCAGAGATAAATGGAGATGGAATGAATCACTTCAAATGGCTAAAATCGAGGCCACCCTTGGAAAGAGAATACACATTGGTTGCCGATTTATCAATGGGTCTGCTCACCACAGGCCAACTGTAATTAAAACCATCTATGTAGACTCTACCAAACCGGACAAATACAACACTGATTGTTACAAAATTATGGAGCCAAATTCAGATTGCTGGCACAATTTCACCTTTATCAAACCTATCGTAGTGTATTGTATTTGGGGCTACAAGGGCACAGAATTGTTATTTGAATTTATGATTGACTCAAATACACCTGAACTTGCTGAAATGAATCCAGAACCTACACCCCCACAAACTCTCAAAGGCGTACCTTCTAAGCCCTCCATTAGTCTAACTCCTTACACCTTCAACATTGGCCCTTATGCCATTAAACACACAGGTCAACAACAGATACTGTTTAATCCCACATATTCCCTCAAGCGAGTAGAATTGTCAATGCAGATTAAAATCTCTGCGATCAAACCCACCTGTTTACCATTCCTGAGTACATCTTATGCAGGATGGTCAGCATGGTTAGGCCGACAAACTCTTGCCACTTCACAACGACTGAAGAGGGATGTGACTGGTATCTTAGGAACAGGCCTGGGAGTCTTAAATAGTATAGATGCTGAGATACTTGCCAACAAACTAGTCACAACCACTACTGATCTGGACAAATTAAGACATCCCCTACAGTCCTCTCTATCAGCATTGGGAAACCACCAATGGCTTTTATCAAATATATTGCCTCAGTGGGAAGAAACGGGTGAAAAAGACCATCAGCTGATCACAGATGCACTTGGTACAACCCAGAAGAATGTTTCCTTGGCCCTTAGTTGTATCCAAGCCCAACTGCGGATGCAATCTATGACAGCCGCAATCATAAGGGAAGGTGAAGAAGGCACCTTGCCCACCGAAATTCGAAAAGTAATATGGGATAACGCAATTGAATTTGAGAAAAAATTTCAGTCCTGGTGGTATCTGGTTAATTTCACCTATGATCCCATTGAGAGCAAGGCCACAGCTTTTGTCTTAACAATACGCAATGCTTTGGTATACACCATATACCCAATCATTGCGCTGGGGTTGAATCACCAAGGAGCCATACCCTATCCAATAGAGCACAGAGTGTGGGCACAACAAAATGAGAATAAATGGCAAACTGTTGATGTTGACGCATGCGTTTCATGAGACCGACAAGGATTCATTTGTGAGAGTAATACCCTCAAAGCACAAGACATTTGTCTTGACACCAACCAGAATGTTTGTCACTTTGAGATACATCCTGATGAAACCCCAGAAACTGTGCTTGTATATATTGGGAAAGGCTGCGTTTGTATGAGGTCTCCCTGTAGTCTTGTATTCATAGATGACATAGCAGTAGATATAAGTAATCACTCAAATCTTTGTGTTTGTAACTTTACTAACATTATTGGATGTGACTTCAGTTATTCCGCTCCTGTTACATCTTTTCAATTGCTACAATCAAATTATACATTGATTCGAGATTTGTTGCCTACCCCTATCGGAATGAATCTCTCACTGGTGAAGAAGCTGCTACAACACGATGAATGGAAGCGACTGTTGAAAGAGGCCCAAGAAAGTGGACAGAGAACTTTGATTACCGTCCATCATGATGTTGAAGAAATACACCAAGTGCTGGAAGGGGTCGAGAGAGACGGAGGACATGAACGGGGAGACACTCCTTTTGGATGGTCACCGACAGTTACAGGACTTGATAACAAGATGCTCCATCCTGTTGTTGTTTTACTACTACTCATTGTATTGTGCTTCGCTGTGACAATTGTTTTGTATGTTAGACTGTGGATTATGATGAAAAGTTTAACTCATTTGATCACTCCACGAGATGTATTTGCACTTGATATCCCTCACCACAAGAGCACATGTGATCTTTCCTATCAGTATTGAGTATCGTGGAGCTTGAGTGACTGTAGTCACGGGGTGGATTATGTGGAATAATTACTAAATTGGCTAAAAATACAAAAGTACAGCATTGTTCACACATTAAGGACAAGTATAAAATCAAGAGGCTTCTGAGGTAGAAAATAGCCACAGCTGGCATGAAGGATACAACACCTGTGGTTCCCTGATAAGCTACATGAGGTATGGGGCGGGATGCAATTATTCCGCGGTTTTACCTTATGATGTATAGCGGATACAGGAATGGGATGATACCATGAAACAGATAAGCTGCCAATTAGCTGCCCGCTCGATACTCGGAGCCAACATTTTGTCAAATTTTGATGAAATGCTGTCCTTTGTGCGAACTCTGCTCATTCTAATGTCATTATAATACCAAAACACACCTCCATCCCGAAGGCTACCCACCTCCAAGGTGCGAGCACTCCTTCTTGAGTCTGCGCCCTGAATTTCTCGTAAACTATACCTTTAATTGTGAAGCGAGAGAAATTTACACCAATCATGATAAAAGTATGTATGACTAAAGTCACTCAAACTCCACCTGGAAGATAACAAATAGTGTAAAAATAGCCCGAGAGAGGGGGGATACCCAGGGAAGACACCATCTCAAAGAATTCCATCATTGACTTCTGGGATCAGTCGACGGGCTGAGCCTCTCTTCCCCCCCGATAGGGATGCCTTTGGGTAAGACTTAGATTATACCGAGTGCTTCCTCGGAAAACTTAGAAATTTCTCTAGAGACTCTTTTTTCTACATTTAGAGCCAGGCTGTATCGTTTATAACTTTGTCACGCGTTTTGCATATGTAACAATACTTTCATTTGCACGTGCTTTGCAGACAGTGTATTCATCACCGGCAATCCTAAGAACCTATATATTTGTTGTTTAAATAAACTGCACTTTTTTTTTTTAAGTAGCTAGTCGTTTCGGTTTCTCACTGAACGCGACCAAAGACTGGAGAGTGGCCGTGCTAGTTCATGAGCACGACTAGACTGAAGGTGCAGTCCACTATTAGTGTATCCAAATCGTAACAGTTTAATACATATTAAACGCGATTGGACTGATAGTGCTGAATTGGGCATCACTCAGAATTTAAACCTAGCCGCACCTAGCCTCCCACCTCGGTGAGGAGTGTTAGAACCCAAGGGGGTTTATTTTCTATTTATCTTCTATTAAATGAAATAATGGCCTGTGTCTGTTCCCCGAGAAAATATCTGGGGTCCAGTTACAAAATGTGGAATTCATTGCTCACATGTTGATTTTAATAGTTTTGTTCAAGTTTGGATTTGAACTCAGTGCCTCCTCTGTTCATACTGCCTGTGGGGACAGAAGTCAGATCTGAGACTCTACCTAACCTCTCTAGCTAGTGAGAGATTTGAATCAGTCCAGTTTCACGGCACAGGTTGAAGGGCGAGCACCAAAAGACAGTGATATAAATGTCAAAGAAACAACCATGCATTGGGAAGGCTTTATTAGGTAGTCACAAAAATATAGGATAGCAGAAAATCAACTTAGCTGTTTTACAAACCAATCATGTATGACATTTTCTTTCCATATAAAATGAGATTAGCAGAATATCAATGATTTAGTTTAGTTAAGAGAGGAAAATCATAGAATCATAGAATGGTTCGGGTTAGAAGGCACCTTAAAGATCATCTTGTTCCAACCCCCCTGCCATGGGCAGGGACACCTCCCACTAGACCAGGCTGCTCAAAGCCTCATCCAGCCTGGTCTTGAACACTTCCAGGGATGGGGCATCCACAACTTCCCTGGGCAACCTGTTCCAGTGTCTCATTACCCTCACAGTAAAGGATTTCTTCCTGATATCTAATCTAATTCTCCCCTCTTTCAGTTTTAAACCGTTACCCCTCATCCTATCGCTCCACTCCCTGATAAAGAGTCCCTCCTCATCCTTCCTGTAGGCCCCCTTCAGGTACTGGAAGGCCACTATAAGGTCTCCCCGGAGCCTTCTCTTCTCCAGGCTGAACAACCCCAACTCTCTCAGCCTGTCCTCATAGCATAGGTGCTCCAGCCCTCTAAATGAGATCAGAGACAAGCAGAATGATGAAGAAATTAGACCATGAACTGTAAAAGGAGACATTATGTGGAAATTAGTTCAAAATTAGTTCAGAATCTTTTCAAACAACTCTATAAAGTTGCCAGATTCCAGAAGCACTTCAGATTAAAAAATAAACAGTAGGAATCAGACTTGGAGTATATTGTTTTCATCAGCGACAATACACTTACCAGCCACAAATATAAATTCTCATTCTTCAGAGAACAAGCTTTGAGCTAATTGAAAGGAATAAGGAAGAAAAACTTTATGAGCTTATTGAAATACTTTTCCTGTGCTGAGGATTTATTTCAAATATGTCTGAAGCATCTACTATTAAACAGTATTGAAGATCTTACGTTACCTTTTTAAATTAACACCTGCAGCAGAAATTCCTAATTCCTGTAATGAACGTGCTGGCATATGCACTGAGCATGGGCATGCCGAACAGTATAGGCATTTGTCAAACGCTATGTCAAACAGTATTGCAGAAGTAGAGAGACAGAAACTGTGTATATCTAGATATAAAACACAGTTGCTTTAATACTCTATTATTACAGTTGCACAGTAATTTATTAGTAAAAGCTGTAAAGGTGGAATCACTAAAGCATGAACATGCCTGTATGGCAAAAATAAGGCTGCATGCTAGCAATCAGTACTGTGTGCAGAGCACAGATCAAGAAAGGCAGCACAGCAACAACAAAACTGTTTAACATAACCTGAATCAGTCAGGCTGGGTGAGACAGTGTCTGGAAAAATAGGATGTCAAATGGGACACAGCAAGCAGAGAAGGCTGTGGAAGTACTGACTGCTGAGTATCTGACTGTTATTTAATGCTTCAAAATAGATGTTCACAGATCTGAGAATCAAAGTAGTTTAAACAAAAGTGGATAGAAAGCATGTAAGCTGAAACTATTAGAAGTTGCGCATTATGATTGTAACTAAAAGGGACAATTAAAATGTATATAGTAGCCCTAAGCCATAAACTAGTCACGCTGTAAAATGCAACAGAAAATTATATAGATTTTAAAGTGTGACTCTATCCCGAGAAAAGGAACTGTAGACAAGTCCCCTCTGATTTAACTGACCTGTGATATTCTGGTAATGCTTTGGTAAATGTAGGATGAATTTATTTATAATGGTTGGACAGTTGCCTGTGGGTAGTAGGGTAGATGAGGGAAGAAAATGAAGATGTTAAGACAATAGAGGAATAACCAAGAGAAAAGTATAATTAGTTTCTGAACAATTTTCATATTCAGGCTCTTTTTATGCAGCACCTCCCAAATTAATTAATTTTTTACGGCCCTCTCTTTGCTCTCTCATACTAAGATATTATTGCCTACAACTGCACTTAGCAAGTGATTTTCAACAAAATTTTATTGTATAAATGTTAAAGTATGAAAATATCTTTTTTCCAGCTGGGGTTTCTGACCTCTCTGCTACAGTAGCCAAAGATTTACATCAAATTAATCCCGGACAGAATATCCTTTTTTTTCAAGAAAAAACATTATATTTTTCTATGAATACTCCAATATTTTTCAGAAACCGACATCTGCAAGTAGTAGCAATGTATTTATTGATTTCTATTGATTTTATCAATACCTATGATAAAATTTTCCCAGTCATGCTTCATTTCTCAGAAGGTTCCAAATTTTCATCAACTGTCTTTTTGCATGAAAAGTCTATTGAAGGCTTTGTGTTTACATGAAAATGAACAATTTATATGTTCGAACTTGTGATTTGTGTGCTAGCTGAACCATAAGCAATGTTCATAGAACAGTGAAATGTCCAACAGAAGAGGAGCAATTCATGTGGCTGTAAATGGGACCAAAAGGGCAAAGAACAAGTATAAAGAGATTAACAACTGAATATTGTTCTGAAGGGGAAAGAATGAGCATGTATGTAGAAAGCTTATCAAGGAAACAGTGTAATGCAAAGTCTATCATATTTCTGAGGTGCTTATCACAATGTCACCTAACTATATATATCAGATCAGTTATCTCCCTGGTTTTCATCTCTTAATGATTCTACATTTTTTCTTTATCTAGAGTTCCTGAATAGAAGTAGTTTAGTTTATTTATTTATAATATCAACATTCTCCTTTTATCGGGAAATGGTGTTTTAACTGTGTGTCCTGGTTTAGGCTGGGATATAGTTGACTTTCTTACTGGTGGCTGGTGTGGTGCTGTGTTTTGGATTTGGGAAAGGAACGGTTTAGATAGCGCACTGGTGTTTTTGGTTGTTGCTAAGCAGTCAAGGCCTTTTCTGCTCCTCATACCGCCCCACCAGCAAGTAGGCTGGGAGTGCACAAGAAGTTGGGAAGGGATACAGCTGGGACAGCTGGCCCCAACTGACCAAAGGGATATTCCATACCATATGATGTCATGCTCAGCATATAAAGCTGGAGGAAGAAGGAAGGGAGGCACATTCAGAGCAACGGTGTTTTGTCTTCCCAAGTAACCGTTACACGTGATGGATCCCTGCTTTCCTGGAGATGGTTGAACACCTGCCTGCCAATGGGAAGTAGTGAACAAATTCCTTTTTTTTGCTTTGCTTGCATGCACAGCTTTTGCTTTACCTATTAATCTGTCTTTATCTCAACCCATGAGTTTTCTCACTTTTACCCTTCTGATTCTCTCCCCCATCCTGCTCAGGGTAAGTGAGCAAGCAGCTGTGTGGTGCTTAGTTGCTGGCTGGGGTTAAATCATGACACTGTGTTAGTTAGAATCATAGAATCATAGAATTGCCTAGGTTGGAAGGGACCTTTCAGATCATCCAGTCCAACCATCAACCTAACACTGACAAAAACCATCACTAAACCATATCTCTAAGCGCTACGTCTACCCGTCTTTTAAAAACCTCCAGGGATGGTGCCTCAACCACTTCCCTGGGCAGCCTGTTCCAATGCTTAATAACCCTTTCAGTGTAAAATTTTTCCTAATATCCAGTCTAAACCTCCCCTGTCGCAACTTGAGGCCATTGCCTCTTGTCCTATCGCCTGTTACTTGGGAGAAGAGACCAACCCCTACTTCTCTATGACCTCCTTTCAGGTAGTTGTAGAGAGCAATAAGGTCTCCCCTCAGCCTCCTTTTCTCTAGGCTAAACAACCACATCTCCCTCAGCCGCTCCTCATAAGACTTGTTCTCCAGACCCCTCACCAGCTTTGTTGCCCTTCTCTGGACTTGCTCCAGAACTTCAATGACTTTCTTGTAGTGAGGGGCCCAAAACTGGACACAGTATTCAAGATGCAGCCTAACCAGTGCTGAGTACAGGGGGACAATCAGTTCCCTAGTCCTACTCACCACACTGCTCCTGATACAAGCCAGGATGCTGTTGGCCTTCTTGGCCACCTGGGCACACTGCTGGCTCACGTTCAGCTGGCAGTCAACCAACACCCCCAGGTCCTTTTCTGTCAGGCAGCTCTCCAGCAACTCCTCCCCAAGCGTGTAACGCTGCATGGGGTTGTTGTGACCCAAGTGCAGGACCTGGCACTTGGCCTTTTTGAACCTCATACCATTGGCCTCAGCCCATTGATCCAGCCTGTCCAAATCCCTCTGCAAAGCCTTTCTACCATCAAGCAGGTCGACACTCCCACAATCCCAAATAAATGAAAATAAGTATCAGTTCCATCATATACTGATTCTCACTTGTCATATTTACCTAAGTAACATATTTAATCTGATGGAAGGCAGTCACAAGTGGAGATTTCTATGCATTTGTGGAATTCAATCCACAGATACAGTAGGCCCTCAGATTTTTGTACTCTTAGAATCTAGAGAACAAAACATAGGACAGTTCAGTAAATTAACTTCAGTACACAATCTAAGGTAATTTGCAGCTACCCCTGGTGTATAACATAGTAGAGTAGAAGTATGATAAACTAATAATTTGGTTTTGAGTGAAGGGTGTGAGAGAATGTGACAATATGACTTATGGCTGTTGACATTTTGTCTATTGTTGTATATCTTTTTAAGTTGGTGACCCATAGGCAGGGATTGTTTATCTATAGCAGAATTCTTTCATTTCCTCTAAAACATTTGCACTGGTCCCTGCTAGGGTCAGAAGACTGGACTAGGTAGACTTCAGATCTTGTACCATACATTATGGTTTGCAATAAAAACAGCCACTTTTTCACATCGAGTGCAACTACATAGTGGAAATTAGTGCTGCTAGATGTTATAGATTGGAGAATTTTTCTTAGATATCCCAAATAGGGCTGCTGTTGTGCTGATTCTCCTATGTCATAATGATTGGGATAATTTTATAAGGGTTTTTAAATATGTCTTTTTTACCCTTTGGTTTTGATTGCAAACAATCTTGTTATTGCAAACACCAAAGCTAACTCAGGTTTGCCACTCATTTCAATGAAAAGGGACTGAGCTTTCTTCTGAACCCAAGTCACCAGAGCTAGTTTAAAATCAAGTAATTCATGCACTGATCCAAGCCTCGTATCCAGGGGGAAGAGCAAAGAAGTAGTAGAAATTTCATCAGGATGACAATGCAAGTTATTAATTCTACAGGCAGAAGATGGGAGAGGCCCAGACCTCTGTCTCTGCGTGAAGCCTTCTTAAACTGACCCAACTGCCAGTGCACAGGTGGACAATAAACTCTTACACATATGAAACTCATTTGTCCTGTATATTACACATAATACAATCAACACATCATAAATGTTATCGCCCTGTGTGATAACTGCTTTATATATACTGATTCCTATTCCTCCCTTACAGGAGGGATTTGTTTCAGGTAACTCTCCTTTGTGCCATGTGTAAAACTGACAAGGTGCACATGCAGTGTGTACTGTAGATTCTTGTTAAAAGTTCATTCATCTTACTGGATTTATAATGACCGTAATTTATCACTTGGCACAAAAGACTCATATTTTAAAAGTGTATTAGCTTATTGGGCACTCATTTATAAAAATTGCATAGTAGTCCTGCTGGTGACTTCACTGTGGCAGACACATTTGAAGTGCAAACTTTCTTTTAGAATGTTTGCACTTTTAAATGGCCATATCACCAGCCTCTGCTTACATTTTGCTTCATGTTGTTGCGTGAAAAGGGGCAAAGCGGTTTTGGCAGAAAATAAACCCCCTTGCGTTCTAACACTCCTCACCGAGGTGGGAGGCTAGGTGCGGATAGGTTTAAATTCTGAGTGATGCCCAATTCACCACTATCAGTCCAATCACGTTTAATATGTATTAAACTGTTACGATTTGGATACACTAATAGTGGACTGCACCTTCAGTCTAGTCGTGCTCATGAACTAGCACGGCCACTCTCCAGTCTTTGGTCGCGTTCAGTGAGAAAGCGAAACGACTAGCTACTTAAAAAAAAAAAGTGCAGTTTATTTAAACAACAAATATATAGGTTCTTAGGATTGCCGGTGATGAATACACTGTCTGCAAAGCATGTGCAAATGAAAGTATTGTTACATATACAAAATGCGCGAAAAAGTTATAAACGATACAGCCTGGCTCTAAATGTAGAAAAAAGAGTCTCTAGAGAAATTTCTAAGTTTTCCGAGGAAGCACTCGGTATAATCTAAGTCTTACCCAAAGGCATCCCTATCGGGGGGGAAGAGAGGCTCAGCCCGTCGACTGATCCCAGAAGTCAATGATGGAATTCTTTGAGATGGTGTCTTCCCTGGGTATCCCCCCTCTCTCGGGCTATTTTTATACTATTTGTTATCTTCCAGGTGGAGTTTGAGTGACTTTAGTCATACATACTTTTATCATGATTGGTGTAAATTTCTCTCGCTTCACAATTAAAGGTATAGTTTACGAGAAATTCAGGGCGCAGACTCAAGAAGGAGTGCTCGCACCTTGGAGGTGGGTAGCCTTCGGGATGGAGGTGTGTTTTGGTATTATAATGACAGTAGAATGAGCAAAGTTCGCACAAAGGACAGCATTTCATCAAAATTTGACAAAATGTTGGCTCCGAGTATCGAGCGGGCAGCTAATTGGCAGCTTATCTGTTTCATGGTATCATCCCATTCCTGTATCCGCTATACATCATAAGGTAAAGCCGCGGAATAATTGCATCCCATCCCATACCTCATGTAGCTTATCAGGGAACCACAGATGTTGTGTCCTTCATGCCAGCTGCGGCTATTTTCTACCTCAGAAGCCTCTTGATTTTATACTTGTCCTTAATGTGTGAACAATGCTGTACTTTTGTATTTTTTAGCCAATTTAGTATTTATTCCACACATGTATCTCCTGGGGTCGGTAGTCATGGTGATAAATATTGGCACTAAGAAGCTGGCAGGATGCAGATGTGTGTGTGTGTGGGGGGTTATGTTTGATAGTTTTTTTACTATCTGATCTTTGTTTAGGGTTAAATTCTGCTGTCTCTACTGCCATGTGGTCTATAACTCAAGCAGCACTGTAAAATTATTGAAACATTTCACATACAGAGATAATACTCATCCGGAGTAAAGGTGGCAGGTTGGCAGTTATGTTCTTTTGTTCTAGAAAATTTTTCAGCCTTGTTATCGAATATCAGGTGTGTGTCAATTATATTGGCTAAATACTTCAAATTTGTTACAGTATGTTGGAGATATGGCAATCTATGTTAGCTACTGACCTGGCTCTCATTAACAGTGTCTGAGCACATTTCAGGCATTTCTGGAAAGTGTTATTAAATTGCCTTCATAAATGGGAGATTTTGGTAGCAGGAGGATAATCCCTACATTTTTAAATATTTGGGGCATGTCTGATTCAGATGGTAGGCCACAGTGCAGAGATCCTAAACTAGTTGAACACAAAAAGATAATTTCACAGGAATAGGGCAGTGTCCTCTTTCCAGATCTGGAAACGAAGGCATAGGAAGTTTCATCTGGAGCCATGTTCATGTTGTGCCTGAGCAAATATTCTTGAGGAACAGGATTTATTACCTTGAATGGAGCAATTCATGAGCATGCCTTTGTTGCTTCTAGACCTGATCTACTCAGGGGAAGCTAAGTCAGACTCTCTAGCACTTCTAATTCTAGAACTGGCTTAGGCAAATTTTGCATGCAGTGTATAGATTTGTCAGACCTTAAAGATACAGACAGACCCTAGTTTCCTAACTATCTATACATTCAAAAATTTCATCCTAAGTCACTTGCTCAAGACCAATTAAGAGGTGAAACAGGAACATAAATTCAAGTCTGTTAAGTCTACTTACTAGGATGCTAACTACAACTATCCTTTCTTTGTAGACCTGATAAAACAGTGAGCTGATATTCAGATTTTAGACAGACAATGTTAAGGATAGGATTCATGTAAACGATTTTTGGGGAATCCTCTCATTCTTGAGAGGCATGTCATTATATTGTCACCTAGTACCATGCTATTAGGATCCTGTTCCAACCAGCTCAAAGGCAGCTAATTCCTTAATAAAACTGTTGTGTGGGAAGCAGTGATACGCAAGGTTAGATAAAATACCTATACATTCTGATTAGCTTGACATTATTTTATAATCATTCATAAACACATTTTTTTCTCCAGTCCTAGTTTCACATTATTTCTAATTTTCAAAAACAGTGGTTGATGCTTTTAAGAAAAAAAATAATCACAAAACTTTATTCCAAAGGAATAAATGGTATTTAAGCAGTCAGATAAAAAATTCTGAGAAGGCATTATAAGGAAACAAAAAATACAATTAATTATTTTAATTATTTTTGGAGATTAGAATGCAACACTGCTGTCAACAATATTCTATGAAAACTGAATAAAATAATAACAAAAAGAGCAACAGTGGCAGAAAAAAACCATTAATCTGCAAAAATTATATTAGAGGTGAATGCTTCATAATTTTTTGATCTGTTGATTTTGCTAACCACTGTATGCTTCATGTCTGTGTAATGTGATGGGGGTTTTTTGTGTATGCTCAGTAATATATATGTATTCTGTCTCCTTTTTGGCTGTCATTTCTCAGTGATCCCTTTGCATTATTTTCATTTCTGTTTATTTGTCCTCCCTTCTATAACTGAGGGCATATATTTTAATGATGTCATTTCACATGGCCATATAGAGGTCAGTGTGTCCGTTTTTGTCTTTCAAGACCTCTGTTCAGATAGACAACACTATTTCAGTATACTATAGTCTATACAAAAAAATCTAGCACTATAATTCTTTATTTAGACAGCAATTGCAAAGGTATTTTCTACATTTTGCAGATGTAATTTGTAATTTTCAATTCATTACAGCTTCTTCATTCCTCACTAACCAACAATTTATATCAAGCTTCATATGTGCATTGCACAAATAAAACACACAAAAGTAGTAAGAAAATATTTACACACATTTACATTCTACAGATATCTGATTCATATTTATACTTCCCCTTGAGCTGAGTGAGTATTATTCTTCCTGTTTTACAATGAAGAAAACCCAAACATGAGAAGTCACTTATTGTCCAAAAGATAATAAGGGAAAACCAGGCCCAGATCTCAGGCACTCCTGGCTTCTAATTTTATATTTGTTTTTCTAGACAAGCGTGGAGACAAAGTTTTGGAGGTATAGGAAGATACTCTCCTATTACTGGAGTGCCTTAAAGAAGGAGTAAAGAAGGGGTTACCAAGCTCCAGTTGTGATACTCGTGGAAGACTGGAAGAATCTCTGCTGCACCCTGAACCTTCTCATGCATTTAAAAGGTAAGAAGAATGAATGATGTTCTCTATTTGGCGATTTCCAAACAACAGAGATTTAAAAGATGTCAGATCTCTAAACATGTCTTCAAGGTTCCTCCCTATTCAAACTTATCTTTATTTATTATAGTATCATAATAAACCATAAATGACAAAAAGAATAGGTACCTCCTAATTGTTGCTCTATCTGCAAACACACCACTGCTTAAATATAAAAAATTTCATAGCACTTGTGTGACAGTGGTGAGTAGACAGTATGAGAAGATGCAAAAGAGAATTTGAGGAAAGAGAAGGCAGGTGGAAGAGAATAATAGGACTTCACTCTGTAAACAGAAAAGCTTCTGAGAGCACCTTAGCCTCAGGCCTCAGGCCAAAGCAACCATGCCAAGGATTCAGTGTCGATATGTACAGCCAATAAAGTAGCAACATCTGCCTGTAAAAACACAGGCCAAGCTCTGAACAGATCAGATACTGAGTCTAGAAATACAGATCCCAAAGCATTAAGGGAGAAAACTAATTGTCCTGCTTTGAGGTAAAACAGAACCAATTTTCTTTTCAGTAATTTCACTTTTCAGCTAAGCCTCTTCTAACTAATTCTCTTAAATTAATGGCATATTTTTCAGACAAATATCTGCTTCTAGCAGATAAGGTCTGATGTTTATAGTTAATACCAAGGAATGGTATGCAGAGAGGCTCCTGCTTATACTTATTGCTATAACAACCAAGGTCAGCTAACTTTGTTATGTAACAAGTTGGAAGGTCAGAAGCAGAAGAGCGTAAAGGGCTTGCACCTATAGGGAGAAGTGGACAGGTCAGGTGACCCAAAACTGACCAACAGGTTTATTCCACCCCATGTGCATCATGCTCAGTGAAAAATCTGAAGGATCAAAGGGGTCAGCCTCTTTATTCAATGGCCGGTGTCCAGGGAGGACTCTGTCTGTTCAT
This sequence comes from Rissa tridactyla, assembly GCF_028500815.1. Lineage (NCBI taxonomy): Eukaryota > Metazoa > Chordata > Aves > Charadriiformes > Laridae > Rissa > Rissa tridactyla. The sequence continues at coordinate 20,750,106 of NC_071496.1, forward strand.
CTGCCTTTGATCCCAATCCGTGTGTTCCTGAATCCAGATCCGTAATCCAGTTCCCTTCTGTCGCTGAGTCTAATGTGGGACTTTCCCAGTGCCTGCTGGTGATGTGATCATCACCCTGGGAGCTCGATATTGGTTATGTATATATTGTATATATTTCATTATTTTCTTATTAATATTATTATGTTTTATTTTTATTATTTTATTATTAATATTTCATTAAAGTAGTTTAGTTTCTTTTCAACTCAGAAATCTCTCTCTCTCTCATTTTCCCTCCTCTCTGAAGGGGAGAGAGGACAAAGAGGGCATTCGTCGTTTCAGTGGCCAGTCCAGCCCAAACCACGACACTAATTGATGGTGCTCATAAATAATAGAATAATACCTTTGTACTGTAGCCTTATATGGATATTGAAATAGCTAGGGTATTTGCAAATTTTGAAAACAAATGAAGCAAATATGCCTCCAGACAAGTACAAATCCATCCCATACATCTTGATAAACCATTAACAGAAAGATAGTCTAGTCTTATGTTTTCATTACTTTATACACCTAAAATCATCCATCAACTAAATAATTTGAGCATGAAAAGTCAAATCAATAAATGAGTGATCTCAGCTTTTTTGATTCACATTCTTATATTACATCATCTATAAAACCTCTCTTACTACAGCTTGTACAAATGTCTGAATCAAGAATCTGAGGAGAATATCTGTTGAAGTGATAAACAGTTATTGGTTCATATATCTAAATTAAGTGATCTTGATAAGTAAGCTTTCCAAATGGACTAATACAATAATTCAGCACCATGGAGTGAGTGCATTACCTCATCTAATCTTTTGGCTTGTCACAATATCATGTTAACTCAGATTCAAGATCATTCTACATTCCATTTCTGATTTTCCTTGCGTGCCCCCTCCACCTCTGTTTCTTAAAAAGGTATATATGGCTACTTAGAAACAAAAGTCACGGTCAGTCTGATTTCACAGCTGCATTATATAAAAAATGTTTTGTTATATGGGGTTATACTCTGCTTAGCCCAAGGGAAGAAGAAACAGTGCCTGAAAGTCAGAAAAAATAAAGGTGCAGTAATGTAGTAGCATAAAAGGAATTTACTATTTACTATTTTTTACTTTCAGCACTGTATTATAATCCTCTAACACAATATAAACCTAAAGCCACAGGAACAGACATCTTATTTAGGATATACATATGTAGTCCACTGTGAATCTTAAAAACTTGTTGTCGTGGTTTTGGCCAAATTGGCCAATGGCTGGCGACAGATGCTCTCCCCCAGCCTCTTGTACACAGAGAGGAGGAGGAGAGATAAAGAGATTTACTAGTTTAGAAGGAACTAAACTAATGAAATATTAATAATAAAATAAAAAGGAAAATAATGAAATAGATACAGTATATACAAAACCATATTAAGCTCCCAGGATGATGTCACTGGCAGGCACAGGGAAAGTCTCAGACTGGAGTCAGCGATGGACAGGAGCTGAATTCCGGATCTGGAGTCAGGAATGCTCGGATCGGGATCAAAGGCAGACGAACAGACAGGGTCCTCCTCAGATGTCAGGCACTGAAGGAAGAGAGAGTTGACCCTTTGATCCCTTAGCTTTTATACTGAGCGTGATGCATATGGGCTGGAATAGCCTGTTGGTCAGTTTTGGGTCACCTGTCCCGTCCGCTCCTCCCTGCAGGTGGGACCCCTCTACGCTTTTCTGCTTCCAACCCTTCAATGGGGCACAAAACAAAGTTAGCTGACCTTGGTTGCTATAGCAATAAGTATAAGCAAGAGCCTCTCTGCATACCATTCCATGGGGCACTAATTGTAAACATTGGTTAATTTTAAACATTTGTTAGCCTTGTCTCACAAAAAAAGGAGTACGGCATGCTCCCTCAATAATGATTCTAATTTTACAGAGGCAATTTGGAAGCTCCTTGAGATGAGGATTATGAGCTTGAGCGTAAGACCTGTTATTTGAAATGCAGTTTACCATTCTCTGCCTTTTGGCCGGACAAGCTCCTGCTCATTTACTGGGCAGGTTAGAGCACTTAAGCTCTGGAGGTGCTATGTGCTCTTCTATGTACACTGTGATGCTGGTTTTCAATCTCACTTACAACAGCTCCTGAAAGCATTTCATGGATGAATTTCAAACAAAAATATGTTGAATACTGTGATGATGCTCATCTTTTTTTTCATTGTAGTTTGAATTTAATCATGTAACAATTAGATCTTGTAACTGAACTTCTCCTTGCAAGCAAATAGTCATCTACTAGACAGACAAGTGTCCTGGTTTGAGGTAAAACAGAACCAACTTTCTGTTCAGTGATTTTACTTCTTAGCTAAGCCTATTCTAACTCTCTGAAATTAACAGCATATTGTGCAGAAAACGGTTCGTTCTCAGAGTGATAAGACCAATGTTTACAATTAGTGCCCCAAGGAATGGTATGCACAGAGGCTCTTGCTTATACTTATTGCTATAACAACCGAGGTCAGCTAACTTCGCTATTTGCCTGTTAGAGGGTCAGAAGCAGAAAAGCGGAAAAGGTTTTGGTAGCAGGGGGCTGCAGGGGTGGCTTCTGTGAGAAGCTGCTAGAAGCTTCCCCCATGTCCAACAGAGCCAATGCCAGCCGGCTCCAAGACAGACCTGCCGCTGGCCAAGGCTGAGCCAATCAGCAATGGTGGTAGCGCCTCTGTGATAACATATTTAAGAAAGGGTAAAAACCTGCTGCAAAACCAGCAGCCGGACAGAGAAGTGAGAATATGTTAGAGAAACAACTCTGCAGACACCAAGGTCAATGAAGAAGGAGGGGGAGGATGTCCTCCAGGCATTGGAGCAGAGATTGCCCTGCAGCCCATGGTGAAGACCATGGTGAAGCAGGCTGTCCCCCTACAGACCATGAAGATCCACAGTGGAGCAGATATCCACCTGCAGCCCATGGAGGACCCCACACCGGAGCAGGTGGATGCACCCAAAGGACGCTGTGACCCCATGGGAAGCCCGTGCTGGAGCAGGCTCCTGGCAGGACCTGCAGCCCTGTGGAACTTCTCATGGCCCTGTCCATGAGAACTTCTGCCAACTTCAGACTCATGGTATTCTGTCAATGAGGATTAGAAGTGTGATTTTTCATAATGAGAATAAAAATACAAGGTTTTCATGATAAGGATGTCAGCCTTGGCATACTCTAGAGTCAAGTTGAAGTAAAGCAATCCTGCTACTTATTGCAGTGTCAGTTTTCCTCAGAATTAAATACTGCGTAATTGGATGACAAGGACAACTTGGAAAGAGCAAAAGGCAGCAGCGAGTCCTGATCTGCATTAATTAATACAGCTATGGGAGAATGTGTCAGAGATAAAAATTCATTCCTTCCTTTCATCTTTACCTGCAGCAGCTTTGAGAAATCCCATGCACCTGTGTTTTATGGGAACTGCTACGTTGTCCTCCTTATGGTTATAGTTACAGAAAATTATAAGATTGTTTGTGATAGAGGAGCATGAATAAAAGGAAGTGTCATGGTTTGACCTCAGACGAGAACCACAGGGTGCCTCGTGGTGTGTACCCTCTGTAGTCTCTCTCTTGAGTGGGGAAATGCCTGCTCCTAATAGCTGAGATGCTGGCTCGTACAGGTGGGGAGTAGGATGTATTCTCTTCAAGTTGCTGGGCCTCCCAGGACAGTTTCTCCACAGCTGAGACAAGGGGGGAAGAGAGACTTTCTTCATATAGCCGGAGCCGGCCAGCCACCCCATCCACCGTTGGTCCCTTTTCGCCTTTCCATTCCATTACTGCCAGGGAGTTGGCATATGACGATAGCGCACTCGGTAAAAACTTCGACCACATGGGCCTTGTGCATTGCACCTCATCAGGGTCTGTGGGTAAGTCTGCATTGTCCAAGTCATAATAAATCATCTGCCGCACCGCTAATTCTCTCAGGTACTGGCTACCTCTTTCCATGGTAGTCCACTTGCTTGGGTGACATGCAACATCCTCACTGAAGGGGTACCTTTCCCTCATGCCTGACAGGAGTCATTTCCAGAGGCTGAGGGCTTGGGTCTTCTTCCCAATTGCCTTGTCAATGCCCCCTTCCCTAGACAGGGATCCCAGCTGCCTGGCCTCCCTACCCTCTAATTCCAGGCTACTGGCCCCATTATCCCAGCACCGGAGCAGCCAGGTGACAATGTGCTCACCTGAAAGTCGGCTGAAATCGGGTGATTATCTCTGGTTCTGCCTTTTCCTCCTGTCCTCGTGATGACCCTGGTTCATCATCATCCCTTACTAAGCAAACTGATTTCTTCGTGTACTTCTTCTTCTGTATGGGGGCAACTGATACTGGCACGGGTTGGTTCCCTGGTTCAGCGGCAGTGGATGCCACAGGGGTTGGAGTAGCCGCAGTGGCTTCTGCAGGAATTGGAGTAGCTGCAGTGGCTGCCGCAGGGGTTGGAATAGCTGCAGTGTCTGTCGCAGGGGTTACAGTAGCCACAGTGCCTGTCGCAGGGGTTGGAGTAGCCGCAGTGTCTGCTGGTCTGGTTTCCATCTCTTCCCCCTGAGGGTGCTGCGTAACTCTGAGCAGTACCTGGTAGATATTGGCCAGGGCCCAGCACAGCGCGGTGAATTGTGCCTCTCTGGAATAGCCACAGCATTTTCCCTTCAAATATTCTATGACTTTATCAGGGTCCTGTAATTGTTCAGGGGTGAAGTCCCAGACCATTGGAGGTGAGAAGTTCTCTGGGTACCTGCCCATGTTCTCCCACATGCCATGCCACCCCTGACTATCCAGCCTCAGAGCAGATCTCTGGGTGGTAGTCTTAAATAGTCGTTTAACCCTAAACAGGACCTGGAACACATTCAGGAGACATAACTCTAGGACCAGGCTGGTTTGAGCATCCCAAGGATATTCAAAATTCTCAAAAGCTGTCATACCTGACCCGAAGGAGAAAAGGGAGGCAAAAGAGCTAGGGAAAGTGTCCCCCCCTGTTTCCCCCATAGACTGGGTGTGATTATTAATAAATTCTGAGAGACGATGCCCAAGGTACGGACAGGACAGCAACACCACATAAAAGCCCCAAAGTAACTGTCTAACAAGTGATGTTATCATCTCATAAGCCGATATTGCACAGGACAGCAAAATGATAATCCTCATCCCTCTCCCAGAGGTAACAAAAATCATCACAGGCAGTACATAAGCCATATAGGAATTTACATAACACAGCCATGAGAACAAACCAAGCAACATGGTGACCAGTGACTATTTACCTAATACAATAAACGCATACAACAAATTCGTTTTTACAAGCTCTAGTTGAATTCTGTCGTTATCTCAACCCTTCGAGCCCCACGTTGGGCGCCAAAAAGGACTGTCGTGGTTTAGCCTCAGACGGCAACAAAGAACCACGTGCCGCTCGCTCGGGCCTTCCCAATACAGGAAGAATCGGAAGAAAAAAAGGCAAGACTCTTGGGTTGAGACAAAGGCAGTTTAACAGAACAGCAAAGGGAACCAGAAAAACAACAACAATACCACGGATAGAGGAGTATACAAACACGATTACGGAACCGCCATTCCCCGCCGCTCACAAACGGGATCCAGGATCCGGGATGCCCCAGCCAGCTCCAAGCTGTGACTTCCTGCCCCCTCCCCCCTGGCAGCTCAGAGTGGGCATGGCTCAAGTGGTATGGAATACCTGTGTCCCTGCCAGAGCCTGGGGAGAATTAACCCTGTCCCCACCGAAACCAGGACATTATCCACCCCTTATTCCATACCATTTTTGCCATGCCCAGATCTTACGGGTTCCAATGAATTACCACCACATTTCCCTGTCATATATATATACACATATATATTCATGCAGATATAATGCCCTTAGTTTATGGGCCATCCCTCCAAAGTGTCTGGTGAGTTCATTTAATCCATGGCTTTGGGCTCCATCTTTTATAACAGTCGCTCAGGGCAGGTGAGATGGCGTGTGGTGCTAGCCTGTTGCATGCTGTATTTTTGGAGCTTGTGACTGGTGTACCTGGTGTGGCTCTGTGGAATAATTACTAAATTGGCTAAAAATACAAAAGTACAGCATTGTTCACACATTAAAGAAAAGTATAAAATCAAGAGGCTTCTGAGGTAGAAAATAGCCACAGCTGGCATGAAGAATACAACACCTGTGGTTCCCTGATAAGGATGCTTGTGAAGCTACAAGAGGTATGGGGCGGGATGCAATTGTTCCGCGGCTTTACCTTATGACGTATAGCGGATACGGGAATGGGATGATACCATGAAACAGATAAGCTGCCAATTAGCTGCCCGCTCGATACTCGGAGCCAACATTTTGTCAAATTTTGATGAAATGCTGTCCTTTGTGCGAACTTTGCTCATTCTAATGTCATTATAATACCAAAACACACCTCCATCCCGAAGGCTACCCACCTCCAAGGTGCGAGCACTCCTTCTTGAGTCTGCGCCCTGAATTTCTCGTAAACTATACCTTTAATTGTGAAGCAAGAGAAATTTACACCAATCATGATAAAAGTATGTATGACTGAAGTCACTCAAACTCCACCTGGAAGATAACAAATAGTGTAAAAATAGCCCGAGAGAGGGGGGATACCCAGGGAAGACACCATTGCAAAGAATTCCATCATTGACTTCTGGGATCAGTCGACGGGCTGAGCCTTTCTTCCCCGCCCCCCCCCACCATAGGGACACCTTTGGGTAAGACTTAGTTGGGGAGGGGGAGTGATAGAGTAGTGTGCTGATTTTAACTGGGATGTAGTTAATTTTCTTCACAGCAGCTAGTATGAGGCTATGTTTTGTATTTGTGCTGGAAACAGTGTTGATCATATAGGGATGTTTTTAGTTACTGCTGAGCAGTGCTTACACAGCGTCAAGGCCTTTTCTGCTTCTCGCACCGCCCCACCAGCACGTAGGCCGGGAGTGCACAAGAAGTTGGGAGGGGACACAGCTGGGATAGCTGACCCCAACTGACCAAAGGGATATTCCATGCCACATGACATCTTGCTCACTATATAAAACTGGGGGAAGAAGAAGGAAGGGGGAGAACGTTCAGAGTTATGGTGTTTGTCTTCCCAAGTAACCATTAGTTTAAGGCCTCATTGATAGGGCTTTAAACTAGATTTGAAGGGGGAAGGGGTCAATAATTTCATGCTTGCCTGTGACAAACAGTAGGGCAGCACATCAGGGGCAGAGGGACGGAGTCCTAGTAAGGGCTCTCAACTTGTTGCCCTAAGGCAAGCTGGGGACGATGCACCGGGACACCCCAAGGGAATCAAGGGGGATTCACGCAAGAGGGTGACACGGCCAGCCCAGCTGAAGTGCCTCTATGCGAATGCACGCAGCTTGGGCAATAAACAGGATGAATTAAGGGCCACTGTGCTGCTGGAAAGCCATGACATAGTGGCTATTACTGAAACTTGGTAGGATGATTCCCATGACTGGAATGTAGGGATAGACGGATACAAGCTCTTTAGGAAGGACAGGCAGGGTAGGAGGGGAGGAGGTGTTGCCCTCTACATCAGAGACCACCTAGAATCGATGGAGCTCCACATGGGGAAGGACGAGGAGCTCGTTGAGAGTGTATGGGTTAAGATTAAAGGGAAGACAGGGGAAGGCAATGTTACAGTAGGGGTCTGCTACAGGCCACCTGACCAGCAGAGCCAAGCAGATGAGGCCCTCCATAGGCCTGGTCCTATGGTTCACAGGCCCTGGTCCTTGTGGGGGATTTCAACCACCCTGACATCTGCTGGAGGGACAACACAGCAAGGCACCAGGGTGTTCCTGGAATGCATAGATGACAACTTCCTCCTCCAAATGGTAGAGGAACCAACAAGAAAAGGTGCTATGCTGAACCTCATTCTCACCAACAGGGAAGGGCTGGTGACCAACATGAGGCTCAGGGATAACCTTGGCTGCAGTGACCACGAAGCGATAGAATTTAAGATCCTCAGGGCAACTAGGAGGATGTATTCTAAGCTTATGACCCTGGACTTTAGGCACGCAGACTTTGATCTCTTCAGGGATCTGCTGGCCAAAGTGTCGTGGGACAAAGCTCTAGAGGGAAGGGGGGCCCAGGACAGCTGGTCAGTATTCAAGGATTACCTTCTCCGTGTCCAGGAGCAAACTATACTGACAAAGAGGAAGGCAGGAAAGAATGCTAGGAGACCTGCCTGGATGAACAGGGAGCTCCTGGACACATCGTCACACAAAAAGAAACTTTATAAGGAGTGGAAGAAAGGACAGCTGGAATGGGGGGCATATAAGGAAGTTGTCCGAACAGCAAGAGACCTGGTGAGAAAAGCTAAAGCTCAGTTAGAATTAAATCTAGCCAAGGAGATCAAGGGAAACAGCAAAAACTTCTATAGGTACATTAATGGTAAGAAGAAGACTAGGGAGGGTGTGGGCCCCCTCAGAAAGGAAACGGGGGAGCTGGTGACAAGTGATATGGAGAAGGCCGAGGTTCTCAATGACTTCTTTTCCTCAGTCTTCACTGGCAAGGGCTCCAGCCACACTTCTGGAGTCACAGAAGACAATGTCAGGGGTTGGACAGAACTGCCCATCATAAGTGAAGATCAGGTTTGTGACCATCTGATGAACCTGAAAGTGAACAAGTCCATGGGACCCCATGGGATACACCCACAGGTACTGAGGGAACTGGCAGATGAGGTTGCTAAACTGCTCTCTATTATATTCCAAAAGTCATGGCAGTCTGGTGAGGTCCCCACTGACTGGAAAAGGGGAAACATGATCCCCATTTTCAAAAAGGGAAAGAAGGAAGAACCAGGGAACTATAGGCCAGTCAGTCTCACCTCCGTGCCTGGTAAGATTATGGAGCAGATCCTCCTGGAGGCACTGCTGAGGCAGAAGAATAACAAAGAGGTGATTGGGTACAATCAACACGGCTTCACCAAGGGCAAATCATGACTGACAAACCTGGTGGCCTTCTATGAGAAGGTCACAACATTGATAGACAAGGGGAGAGCAACTGACGTCATTTACCTGGACATGAGCAAAGCCTTTGACACTGTCCCGCATGACATCCTGGTCTCCAAGCTGATAAAATATGGGTTTGATGGACTGACAATTCAGTGGATAAAGAACTGGCTTGACGGCCGCACCCAAAGAGTGGCTGTCAATGAGTCCATGTCCAAGTGGAGGCCAGTGACAAGTGGAGTCCCTCAAGGATCAGTATTGGGACCGGTCTTGTTTAACATCTTCATCAGCGACATGGACAGTGGCATAGACTGCACCCTCAGCAAGTCTGCTGACGACACCAAGCTGTGTGGGGAGGCTGACACGCTGGAGGGAAGGGATGCCATCCAGAGGGACCTGGACAGGCTGGAGAGGTGGGCCCATGCCAACCTCATGAAGTTCAACAAGGCCAAGTGCAAGGTCCTCCATCTGGGTCAGGGCAATCCCAAGCACCAATATAGGCTGGGCAGCGACTGGCTTGAGAGCAGCCCTGAAGAAAAGGACTTGGGGGTGCTGGTGGACAAGAGGCTCAACATGAGCCATCAGTGTGCACTAGCAGCCCAGAAAGCCAATCGTATCCTGGGCTGCATCAGGAGAAGCGTGGCCAGCAGGTCGAGGGAGGTGATTCTCCCCCTCTACTCCACTCTCGTGAGACCCCACCTGGAGTACTGTGTCCAATTCTGGAGTTCCCCCACTACAAGAGAGATATGGACGTGCTGGAATGTGTCCAGAGAAGGGCCACGAGGATGATCAGAGGGCTGGAGCACCTCTCCTGTGAGGACAGGCTGAGAGAGCTGGGGTTGTTCAGTCTGGAGAAAAGAAGGCTCCGAGGAGACCTTATAGTGGCCTACCAGTATCTTAAGGGGGCCTACAAGAAAGCTGGTGAGGGACTTTTTAGGATGTCAGGTAATGGTAGGACTAGAGGGAATGGATTAAAACTAGAGATGGGTCGATTCAGACTGGACGTTAGGAAGAAGTTCTTCACCATGAGGGTGGTGAGGCACTGGAACAGGTTGTCCAGAGAGGTGGTGGAAGCCCCATCCCTGGAAGTTTTTAAGGCCAGGCTAGATGGGGCTCTGAGCAACCTGATGTAGTGGAAGGTGTCCCTGCCCATGGCAGGGGGTTGGAGCTAGATGATCTTTAAGGTCCCTTCCAACCCTGACAATTCTATGATTCTATGATTATGTGTGATGGATCCCTGCTTTCCTGGAGATGGTTGAACATCTGTCTGCCGATGGGAAGCAGTGAATGAATTCCTTGTTTTGCTTTGTTTGCGTGCATGGCTTTTGCTTTACCTATTAAACCGTCTTTATCTCAACCCACAATTTTTTTCTCACTTTTACCCTTCCAATTCTCTCCCCCATCCCACCGGGGGAGAGTGAGCAAGCCGCTGCATGATCTTAGTTGCTGGCTGGGGTTAAACCATGACAGTACTGTTTGGTGTGCAATGTGGGGCTCGAAGGGTTCAAGAGAATAACAGAGTTTATTAGAATGTGCTAGATATTGAATTTATAGCTGTTATTGCTGTTTAGCTATTAATGGGCAGGCTCCTGTGCTTGCCATGGGGCTTGCTTGCCTTACTGTATATTTGAGCCTAGTGCTCATTAGTGGCTGCTTTTTGCTTTTGCTGCTTGCTGTAGTGCTGTACTGCTTATCATCTTACTCTGTTGTGCCTGGGAACATTTTGATATCAGCAATGGCGATGCACCTGGGCTGGCAGATGGCCAGGGCATCACTGCTGTTTCTGTGCTGCTGTACTGGACAGGATGCAACTCCAGTATGAACTCAAATCGACAGGACTGTGACCTGTGGATGAGTCCATGCAGGAGCAGGACACCCTGATGCATCTGTGTCTGTGGTTATGTCCGTGCTGCAGCAGGTATACCTTTGAAGGGATTGTGGCCCAAGGATAAGTCCACACTGGAGAAGGTACACCTCAAAGCATCTGTGGCTGTGCAGAGGTCATGCTGGAGCACCTCAAAGTATGTGGCCATGGATAAGCCCATGACACAGCAGGTACACCCCTGGAGGTACTGCAGCCATGGGTAATAACATGTTGGAGCAGGTTTACTTCTGAAGGGACTGTGGCTGTGGGTAAGGCCATGCTGGAGCAGGTATATCTCTGAAGGCATTGTTGCCCATGGATAAGGCCATGTTGGAGCAGGTTTACTTCTGAAGGGACTGTGGCTGTGGGTAAGGCCATGCTGGAGCAGGTATATCTCTGAAGGCATTGTTGCCCATGGATAAGGCCATGCTGGAACAAGTGCACCTCAAAGCAACTGTGGCTGTGGAGAAGTCTATGCTGCAGCAGGTATATACCCTTGAAGAGACTGTGACTCATAGATAAGGCTCCACTCAGAGCAGGTACACCCCTAAAGGACTGCAGCCTGTGGATAAGTCCAGGCCGGAGCAGGGGCAGGGGGAGGAGTTCATTGCAATGTTAAACCATATGGTCTGGTCCAAAGGGACCAGGGGTGGAGACTGTAATGGAAATACCTTTATATTGTTGTAACCCATGATTTGAGTTGCGTGTCAGAGGAATTAGTATAACAGCAACCACCTGAACCAATGGAGGACAAGCATTACAAGCAGCAGTGCAACTGCAGCAGCAACCTGATCTGAGCTGTCTTTGGTGCTCAATAACTCCACACAATACACCACCTCTCCTGTCCTGCGTGACCACCTTAACAGATAGAGCCCAAAGTTATGGACTAAATAATCTGAATGGACATTTTGTGGACATTTATGGACATTTTACAGGGTTGGTCCATAGACTAAGGGAATGATATCTGTGTATTATATCAAAGGAGGGGAAGGGGGGTGGTGGTTAATGAGGTTGTATTGAATAGTGTGGGACCTGGGCATGACGTAAATGGTGTGGAATAAGTGGTGGAGAATGTGCTGGGTTTTGCTGGGATAGAGTTAATTTTATTCATAGTAGCTCATACTGGGCTATGTTTTGGATTTGTGATGAAAACAGTGTTAATAAAACAGGGCTGGTTTTCGTTTTTGCTGAGCAGTGCTTACACAGAGTCAAGGCATTTTCTGCTTCTCACATCACCCCACCAGCAAGTAGGCTGGGGGTGCACAAGAAGCTGGGAGGGGACACAGTTGTGACAGCTGACCCCAACTGACCAAACGGATATTGCATACCATATGATGTCATGCTCAGCACATAAAGCTGGGGGAAGAAGAAGGAAGGGGGAGAACGTTCGGAGCTGTGGCATTTGTCTTCCCAAGTAACCGCTACACAACACTTTCATTTGTCTTAGATTAAAATCATATTATTTTATTTCTGTCATATATTCTTACTAATACTATTATGGCCTTACTGTATGCTTGCAAGCCAAGCAGAGATATATTGTACCGGGACTGTGAGCCATTACTGTAAGCGCTCCTCCAACTCACAGTCCTGTTGAGACAGCTTGCCATTTTGTGGGACTGAGCTTCCTCTAACAAAGAATTAATATCCTTAACACTGCAGAAGTCCTTCCTTACACTTTGGCTCATGTGGGTGGCAGTGCCAATGCTCCAAGAAGGAGATCTGCTAGGTCTTAGTATGGCCAGAAAATTACACTTTTATCTATTTGACTTTTACTTTGGCATGATGTGGAAATAGTCCTGCTGTAATGCTTGGGGTTTAGCATTATTTGGGGAAAACTGGTTTTGCCTTGCTGTCAGTTGCTCAGCTTTGCAGTTCTAAAAGAAGCTCTTCCTATACCTTTGCTTTTAACATAAATAAACAGGAATAAAGCAAAATTCCTTGAAACCCAAAATAAGGCAGGTCTGTAATACTACAAAGGTTCAAGACAGGACAAGAGGTAATGGGCACAAACTTGAACATAGGAAGTTCCTTCTCGTGTTTAGGTGCTCCCTCAGCACGCACCACCCTCTCCTCTGGGGACCCTCCAAAATCCGTGTCTTGTGGACAATCCATGATCACCTCCAGAATTCCTGGACGATTGGGGTTCTCTATTTGAGCTCGATGAGTAATTAGTGCTACCCACTTACTCCACATTGCATCAGTTGCGTGATGTGTGGAAGGAGTCTTCCCTTTAAACATCCAGCCCAGTACAGGTAATCGGGGCACCAGGAGGAGCCATGATTCAGTACTGATTACCTCCGAAGCAGCTCTAAATCCTTCATATGCTGCCAATATTTCTTTCTCAGTTGGGGTATAGTTGGCCTCGAAGCCTTTGTATCCTTGACTCCAAAATCCTAGGGGTTGGCCTCAATTCTCCCCTGCTGCTTTCTGCCATAAGCTCCAGGTAGGACCATTCTCCCCTGCTGCGGTGTACAGCACATTTTTTATATCTTGTCCTGTTCAGACTGGCCCAAGGGCTACTGCATGAACAGTCTCCTGTTTAATTTGTTCAAAAACTGATTGCTGCTCAGGGCCCCATTTAAAATCATTCTTCTTTTTAGTCACTTCATAGAGAGGGCTCACAATATGATTATAACCTGCAATAGGCATTCTCCAGAAACCCACAACACCTAAGAAGGCTTGTGTTTCCTTTTTGTTAGCAGGTGGGGACATAGCTGTTATTTTGTTAATCCCATCCATTGGGATCTGACGACGTCCATCTTGCCACTTAATTCCTAAAAACTGGATTTCCTGTGCAGGTCCCTTGACCTTACCTCGTTTGATGGCAAAACTGGCTTCCAGAAGGATTTGAATTATCTTCTGCCCTTTCTTAAAAACTTCTTCTGCTGTATTACCCCACACAATGATGTCATCAATGTATTGCAGGTGTTCTGGAGCTTCACCCTTCTCCAGTGCAGTCTGGATCAGTCCATGGCAAATAGCAGGGCTGTGTTTCCACCCCTGGGGCAGTTGATTCCAGGTGGACTGGATGCCTCTCCAGGTGAAAGCAAACTGTGGCCTGCACTCTACTGCTTTTGTTCCTCGACCCTCAACAGCCCCACAATAGAAGGGTCCTCTGACAGGGCAAGCAAAGTAGACAGTTGCACAACTGTCTCCATCTCCACCACCGCTACACCAAACATCCACCAGTACCCCCTCAGGTCCTTAAAATACTCTCTCCTGAGGTAATCTATTCCAAGAATGCATGAAGCATCCAGGCCAGTCGCAATGGGGAACTGTTCTCATTTATTCCCATCCAGGTTCACTTTGACCTCCAATACAGTCAGCTCTTGAGATCCCCCCCTCACTCCAGCAACAGTGATGGATTCTTCCCCTCTGTGATTTGATGGCATTAGGGTGCACTGTCCACCAAGGCCCTATACTTTTGTGGATGTGCCAGGCCATCGAATCCACACAGTCCAATAAACTTGATTATAACTCTCCTTCTCCTGGATGGAGGCACGGCCCCCCTACTTGTGACTAGAGGGCCCGCCACTTCTATCTGTGACAGTTGCATATTGTAAATCAGGCTCCGAAGCCCAACTGTGCCTTCTGGGGGACTGTTCATTGGAAACTGGAGCAGCACTTCTCCTGGAATAATCCCCCTCTTGGGGGTGTTTTACTCCACAACTCATGTATGCATGTCTGTAATGATGAAGTAGGTTTTCCACTGCAATTCCTCATGTTTTCTCCCTGCTCACGCAGGGTAGCCCACAGGATGTGTCATGGTGTGCTTTATTTCTCTCAAACGGGTTTAGTAGGGAAGCGTTTATCCCCAACTGAGACACCGGTTTGCCAAATGATTTCTTCAGCGCTGAGACACCAGCCTGTGGCGCGTGTTGCATTACACAGTAAAGTGAGAGAGTTGGAAAAGGAATACAGGAGTCTACAGGATGAAAAGGTGATCGCGCAAGTAATTACTCTTCAAGCAGAGCGGTGCCAGGAGCTGCAAGATAATGTAGACCGGTTGGTAGTGTGTATCATTAATAAACAAAGGGACAGATATGGGAAAAGTAAGCTTTCAATTTCTCAAGTTCATGCTCTCACTACAAAACAGTCATGGGATCCTGAGGAATGGGATGAAAATATTTGGAGTGAATCCTCAGACTCTGAGAAATGAATTTGATGCGGATTTAAAAAGCAGTGAGGTGGTGGAAGTGCGACCCCTCATTCAAATGAGGGGGGAGCAGGAACGAGCAGACAGGGGAGTGCAGATCATGCGTACTTATGCTCCAAAAGAGTTAAGGGAATTTTTAGAGATTTATCAGCAATAGAGCGGGGAAGGCATACTGGCATGGATTTTGCAAGCTTGGGATAGTGGAGTTGCATCTATCCATATCTATCCATAGTTGCATCTATCCAGCGGGTGAAAAAGATTTATTAAGCCCTATACCCATTCATGATCAGATACGAGGATATGCTCAGCTACAAAATGTCAGAGGTCCTGACAGGCGAAACAGCTGTATTATAGAATTATACTATGCTAAGTGATTTTGGTATTAATGTCTCTCATTGCTATCTTTTCTGAGTAGGTAACGGCTGTATGCCAATTAATATTACAATATCAACTGAAGGTGGACTATTTCTTCCCTCGACACCAGAAACACTGCTTTGACTTTGAAGGCATGTGTTGCCTCAACATAACTGATGAAACAGCCAGCATAAAGCACGACATTCGGCATTCTCTAGGACTTAATGCACCAAATGAATGAAACTATTGGTGGTGCCTGCCTGGCTGAGTGGTTTAATCCCCTGACAAGAGGAATGGGACACCTGATTCAAAGCAGTATTGTAGAGATATGTTTATTCCTTTTTCTATATATATGTTTATTGTATGCCTCTGTAAAATATTCTGTGTTACTGAGGCTAAATGAACATCTCCAGCTTTGTCAACCCCAGCAGAAGCGGTCTCTTGAGCGAGGGGGTGGAATGCAGGAAAGTAATGGAAGATCATCGAGGAGGATTGTAAATACGCTCAAGTGACTTGCACCTGGGGTTCTGGGAAACACATATATCACACTAATTGTTATTCAGTCTTGGGTGCTTCAAGTAGAACATCTGCACTTAGATAACGTAAGTCTGTGATGGACTCAGGGACACCTTATCTAGCTGCTTGAGAATCCTGCCCTGTTGTTGAAGATCAAAGCACATTGGGAAAACTATGCCTGCTTGAACCCTTGAAATACCAGCAAGAACAGGGAGTCTGCATGCTCTCTTTCTCACTCTCTTGCTAACAAGGCCTCTCTTGCTAATAAGTACTCTGTCTCGCTTCGCAGTGCCTGCATCCCCTGCTTGCATGCCTCTGCCTGGGTGCTGCTTCAGAGATTCCCCGATCCATGAGGAATCAAGATTAAATTTGTTCTTTGCCTTTCATCCGTGGTTTTGTGGTTGTTCCTTTGTCCTGCCTGCATCGGCTCACACAGAATATAATTTGAAAACACAGCTTTTTTCCCCACTCATATTTATGATCAGACAAGTACTGATTTCCATCTTCTAGACTGTTAAAAAGGTACTGTTTATTAAAAAGAAAATAAACCATTCAGAAAGCATGAAAAGCTGTACTTGAGCTCTTACTTCTCTTAGATGTTTAACTTTCTGTATAGATTTAGATGGGTTTTTTCCAAACTTTCCTCGAGTTTTTAACTTCCTGTCTGGCAACTGCTGGCTACTGAAGTGCTGAGCACAGCACTTGCTGAGAACCAATAAAAAGTCAGAGATTTGATGACAGGCTCTCTTACACTTACTTAATCACTATGAGTGGAAAGGAAGACAGTTTTTGATTAAGACCAGCTAAACCGATAAATAAAGTCCTTGAACTTGCATAAGTCATTACTGGCTACTTTCAATAACAGTGATAGCCTGTACATAGGAAGGAGTATCCTTACATTAGTACCTTAACATACGAGACATACATGTGTACAACCACTGAACACATATGTATGGTCCTGTAAGAGGGTGCATTATAATTCTTAACATTGTGCTGCTGTTGCCATTGGGAGGTATAGCTCTAGCTAATTTATTTTTCATTGAATCTGTGGGCAAGCTGAATTCTAAAGTTACACTCAGATAGCTATATATAAACAGAAAAGAAGACTAAATGTATAGCGAGCAACGTGACAACTTTGCAATGTGCAATTTTCACTAATTCTGTTCTTGATATACTGGTCCAAGTTCAAAAAGGGAAGAAGATCAGGGTGGAGGTGCACTACTTCAGGATCCTCTAGATCCATTGGATAAAAGACTTAAACAAACAAGAAATTACTTTCATCGATTAAATGTAGATTGAATTAGTAAGAAAAAATGACAGGCCCTGATAAGGTTGTGTCCCCTAGTCATTGTTTAACTAACCTAAACTAGTCCCATCCCAGCTCCTTGTGTAAAATATCACTGCCAAAACCAGGACAGTTGTGTTAGCAGGCACAAGGCTGCTCCACATAATAATTATAGGTATTCCACAGGCAAAGTTCTTTTTGCTTTTAAGACTTGACAGAATGTGGGTTTTAGGCATGACCTAGCAGATGGGGGACTTTTCTTTTCCAAAAAGCCACTTAGGAGAAACATAAAGAATCCTGATAAGGGATATATTTTCTCCTAAAGGGGTAGGTTGATTACTATAAGCTGCTCTTCTTTTTTTGTTCACCTTAAACTAATTGCTGGTTACCTTAGTGGAAAGAAGTTGAGTACAGCAACAGAAGCAGGGATAGACCTTTTGCTCTATCCTGCTGATTTGTGTCACCTACTGCACTGCCTTATGTATTGATGGTAGAAAAAATGAAGCAGAAAATTAAGTCTGAAAGGTGTTTTTGTCCTGCTGTCAATTTGTACAACATTTAGTTCAGTTGACATGACACTGTGCCTCTTGTTACATAAAACTGTCACATTGTCTCCTTCTGGTTTGCTACAGTTGCCGGCCAAATCAATAATGTCTGTCTAAACTGTCAAATAATGAATGCAGTCTAAAAATATCTGTTATAATAGAAAATATTTTTATAACCATTAAAAAATACAACAAGATTATGTCACCAACAATATAAGCAAAGAAATGACATAAACTTAACTATTAGCCCAGACAAAATGAACAAGGATGTTCACAGATATATTGTCATTACTGGACAGTTTAATTTTTTCATAGCCATTTTTGTTGGTTTGGCATGCTACTAGCCTTTGAAGACAGTTTATGACTACTGAGGGACACCTAAATTACATTAGTATATGTATTGAGCGTATTTTGTTAGAGTTGTTAGGTACTATTGCATTGTTTTCCTTCATTTTTTCCAGGCAAAACATAAAACACAGGCAGCTTTAAATAATACAGAAGGAAGCTAATGGAAAAATAAGGAAACTTATTGTCTTCCACTTTTCCACTCTTTTGCTTGCACAATTCTGTGATACAGAAAATTAAGGCAAAGGATACTGAGATTTACAAACCATAGTTACTGTCTTATGATGGGATTTTCTTTTTTCCTTCCATCATTTCAGACTGAAATTCTGCAGATACTCTTTTGTTTATAGTTTCTTCCTAGAAGCTCTGGTAAACATGTAATTTATCTAGAATGTGGAAGAAACTATTAGTGCCCCAAAAGGACACTGTTTGTCCAAAAGATGCCACAGTGCTGGCCTGTGAGACTGTACTTCCTGGCTGGATGCTGAAGGAAGACACACAGTCAAATTTGCCTATCGTTCTCACAAACAGTCAGAACAATAAATATCAGAGCTATCCAAGTATCTTTCCAAACATTGTCCTTTTGTTTAGACAATATTTTTAAGAGAGTCATTTGGACTTCAAACTTACAAAACTGTGGCTTCTGAAGTTATTGCAGATTATTTCTACAAGGTCCAGCAGGAAATGCAGGACTGGTGTAAATGTTCTCAATTATGTCCCATTTTGTAGGGATAAAAGGAAAACATGGATTTGCAAGTTTTATGTAATTTTTTGCCTGGAAATAGATACCTCTTCTTATGAATTTTATGCCTTCCATGCCTTCACAAATATGATTTCAGACCCATCCTACCAACTAATCAGACAAAATCATGCATGCTTATTATAGGTACTTTGACCATGTACAAGTTGAAGGGAAGAGGAAAGGTTAGGAAAAAAAATCAGCCACTAGATCCAAGAACCAATAATTCTTTAAAGCAAACTGAAACCTATTCATAGGCTGTCCTATGGCTATAGGTGCAAATATGGGAATTCCATTTAGTGATTTTTCAGCTCAGAAAACATCTCTGTAGATTTTGTTCTTCACATATTTCTTCTGCTTGAAATTAAAATCCTGAAATACTACTGTAATTAGCCATAAAAGACTAAAAGAGATAGAATTTTGGGAAGAAAAATTACATTGCAGGCCTTCTCTCTTTTTGTGACAATTAATTAGACGTAAGTATTGTACATGAGAAAAATATACTGTAATAACAGATATGTAGATTGAGTATCTACATATTTACTTGAGACATATCCAAGTAATTTGAACAGACAATCTCCCACTCCCAAGAAAATAAAATATTAAAATAATAAGAATCTGGGATTGACATCCTCACAATTTTCTATATATTTTAAAAATATCTGGATTTTCTAGCCAGGAACATACGCTTCTAAATATTTTGCTTTGTGCGGGTTTTATTTTCATAGAATCATAGAATGATAGAATGGTTTGGGTTGGAAGGGACCTTAAAGATCATCTTGTTCCAACCCCCCTGCCATGGGCAGGGACACCTCCCACTAGACCAGGCTGCTCAAAGCCTCATCCAGCCTGGTCTTGAACACTTCCAGGAATGGGGCATCCCCAACTTCCCTGGGCAACCTGTTCCAGTGTCTCACCACCCTCACAGTAAAGAATTTCTTCCTAATATCTAATCTAAATCTCCCCTCTTTCAGTTTAAAACCATTGCCCCTCATCCTATCACTCCACTCCCTGATAAGGGTCCCTCCCCATCTTTCCTGTAGGCCCCCTTTAGGTACTGGAAGGCTGCTTTATAGAAGGTCTCCCCGGAGCCTTCTCTTCTCCAGGCTGAATAACCCCAACTCTCTCAGCCTGTCCTCATAGGAGAGGTGCTCCAGCCCTTGGATCATCTTCGTGGCTCTCCTCTGGACTCCCTCCAACACATCCATGTCCTTCCTGTGCTGAGGGCTCCAGAGCTGGACACAGTACTCCAGTGGGGTCTCACCAAGAGTGGAGTAGAGGGGTAGAATCACCTTCCTCGCCCTGCTGGCCACGCTTCTTTTGATGCGGCCCAGGATGCAGTTGGCTTTCTATGCTGCAAGTGCTCATTGCTTGCTCATGTTGAGCTTCTCATCCACCAGCACCCCCAAGTCCTTCTCCTCAGAGCTGCTCTCAAGCCATTCTCTGCCCAGCCTGTATTTGTGCCTGGGATTGCCCCAACCCACGTGCAGGACCTTGCACTTGGTCTTCTTGAACTTCATGAGGTTCACATGGGCCCACCTCTCAAGCCTGTCCAGGTCCCTCTGGACGGCATCCCTTCCCTCTAGCATGTCAACCGCCCCACACAGCTTGGTGTCATCAGGAAACTTGCTGAGGGTGCACTCAATCCCACAGTCCATGTCACTGACAAAGATGTTAAACAGCACCGGTCCCAGTACTGACCCTTGAGGAACGCCACTCGTCACTGGTTTGAGCTTGAGTTTGTTTTTTTCTGTTCCCAGATACCTGTATCTTCTCCAATAGTCTGGTCCCATGTTTAACCAGTCTCACGAGGGAATGTTTAAGGGGAATTTCCATTGTTGGGGTTCCTCTGAGCAGCAATCCTGCCATGCTGGGTACCAAAAACTACCCTCAGTTTGGAGCTATTCACAAATTTGTTGAGGGTGTCTTCGCTTCCATCATCCCAGTTAAAGATAAAGATGTTAAAAAGTATTGCCCCCCCTCAGCCCCTAAGTAATTTCCAGGTAGTATTTGAACTGTTTGCCACAACTCTTAGTTCCCGACAGTCAAGCTGGTTTTCAGTCATGTTGCACTCAACCATCCAGTACATATCTCCTCTGCTTGTCTAAGAGGATGCAATGGGATAATGTGCTAAAAACCTCATAACAGACAAGAGCCACCTTCTGCCCTAGTCCACAAAACAAATAATTTCATCATTAGAAGGCAACCAGTTTCATTAAACATAGTTTACCCTTTGGTGAATCTGTGCTGGCCGTTCTCAGACACCTTCACTTTCACTTGAATTTCAATGAAATTGCGAGTCAGTGTGAGGGAAAAGTATTTTGCTGTGAGGGTGGTCAAACACTGAAATGGGCTCTCAGAGAGGTGGCGGAAACTCCATCTTTGGCAATATTCAAAACTCAACAATATGTGGCCATGGGCAAACCTGATTCAGTTGGTCCTGCTCTGTAGTTCCCTGTATCCTCCTTCTTGCCTTTTTGAAGATCTGCTTCTCTGGTCTTGTATAGGTCCACCTTATTTACATAGCCCCTATTTTATCCTCCACTGCTTTGGCAAGTACATCTTTCCCCAGGTGTCCCCACTAGGCATAAGGACTGGGAGGCTAGGGAGCAGACCTTGCTGTTAAGGAATGAGGCACCTTAATACCTTAGCCTTCTCCATTTTCTCTTCATGACGAGTCTGCAGCAGATGCCCACCACAACATATCTTGGCTCTGATCCAGACCCATAGGATTGTCCATTCCGTAGCACAGTTCCAAGCATTTAAGCTCTTGTTTGGACGGCAACTCCATCCCTGTCTTCTCATGCCTGCCTCCCTCAGGCTCTAGCTCATATCCATCATTGTAGCACTCCTCATGCAAGCTATTCCTGAGGCCTGCAAACCTATCACATGACTGTTGTGCTACATGCTTGTACCACAGCTCATTCATGAGTACCAGTGGCCAAGGGAGATGCTAGGCAAGAAATCATTGCTTATTCAGGTGATAAATCCATGACAACAAATAAGAAATAATGTCTGTAACAGAATATTTTTTTAATTATTATTTTGGACAAGGAGTATCTAAGAAGATGGTATTTTAACTCTTGGAAATGGCTATATTCTTACCAAAGACATAAATAATAAATTTTCTGAAAGAACTTCCTTTTTATGAGTTCTAAATTATTCTTTCAGTCAGATACATAATATAAACTGAAGACTGGAACGGGAACCTGTTGTGGATTTTAATGTAAGCAAAACTCATTCATATATATTGACTACTTTCTAAAGGATGAATCAGAAATAAACTGATTAGGAATATTTTTCTTAGTAAATATTTCCTGTACAGTTGATTGTGGTTCTGTGAACAGACTGTTTCATTCAAATAAAAAAAATGCAAACTAAAACTAAACTTTGGTGATCAGCAAGCTGTAGAGTTTGATGTCTTGAATGGCAATCTTTTATGACATTAATTAAATGCATTGAAGGAGGCTACCATCTGAACCCTAGACAGACAAAACACATGCTGCCTTTATGATTTCTTTTTTTTCCTAGTTCTTTCTGTACTCTTAAACACAGAACTCTAGGAGCTCCTTTCATTATGTTTCAGTGCTGTGCATGTGGGGTTTTTTTAATTGTGTACACTCAAAATTTAGAAATCTGCAAATACCTTTTGTTTATACCAAGTAAAAGCAGAATAGTAGTTTAATTTTTAAGTATTTCTTTAGTTTTGACGGTGTTTACTCCATAGAATCATAGAATCATAGGGTTGGAAGGGACCTCTGGAGATCATCTAGTCCAACCACCCTGCCAGAGCAGGGTCACGTAGAGCAGGTTACACAGGAATGCGTCCAGGCGGGTTTTGAATGTCTCCAGAGAAGGAGACTCCACCACCTCTCTGGGCAGCCTGTTCCAGTGCTCTGCCACCCTCAAAGTAAAGAAGGTCCTCCTCATGTTTAGGTGGAACTTCCTATGCTCAAGTTTGTGCCCATTGCCCCTTGTCCTGTCACTGGGCACCACTGAAAAGAGCCTGGCCCCATCCTCCTGACACCCACCCTTTAAGTATTTAGAAGTGTTGATAAGGTCCCCCCTCAGCCGTCTTTTTTCCAGACTGAAAAGACCCAAATCCCTCAGCCTTTCTTCATAAGAGAGGTGTTCCAGTCCCCTGATCATCTTTGTAGCCCTTTGCTGTACCCTATCCAGCAGTTCCCTGTCCTTCTTGAACCAGAGAGCCCAGAACTGGACACAGTACTCCAGATGCGGCCTCACCAAGGCAGAGTAGAGGGGGAGGATGACCTCCCTCGACCTGCTGGCCACACTCTTCTTGATGCACCCCAGGATGCCATTGGCCTTCTTGGCCACAAGGGCACATTGCTGGCTCATGGTCATCCTGTTGTCCACCAGGACTCCCAGGTCTCTTTCCACGGAGCTGCTCTCCAGCAGGTCAGCCCCCAACCTGTACTGGTGCGTGGGTTCCTCTTTGCCCAGATCTCCAACCTGTCCAGGTCTCTCTGTATGGCAGCACAGCCTTCTGGTGTGTCAGCCACCCCTCCCAGTTTTGTGTCATCAGCAAACTTGCTGAGGGTGCACTCTATCCCCTCATCCAGGTCATTGGTGAATATATTGAAGAGGACTGGACCCAGTACTGACCCCTGGGGAACACCACTCGTCACTGACCTCCAGCTAGACTCTGTGCCCCTAATCACTACCCTCTGAGCTCTGTCTTTCAACCAGTTATCTATCCACCTTACTGTCCATTCATCCAACCCACACTTCCTAAGCTTCCCTATGAGGATGCTGTGGGAGACCGTGTCAAACGCCTTGCTGAAGTCAAGGTAGACCACATCCACTGCCCTCCCCTCATCTATCCATCCATTCATGCCATCATAGAAGGCTATCAGATTAGTCAGACATGATTCCTCCTTGGTGAATCCATGTTGAGTACTTCCGATAGCTTTCTTTTCCTCCACATGCCTTGAGATGACGCCCAGAAGGATCTGTTCCATCATCTTTCCAGGGATGGAGTTGAGGCTGACCGGCCTGTAGTTCCCCGGCTCCTCCTTCTTGCCTTTTTTGAAAACTGGAGTGACATTGCCTTTCCTCCAGTCCTCAGGCACCTCGCCCGTTCTCCAGGACCTTTCAAAGATGATGGAGAGCGGCCCAGCAATGACTTCCGCCAGCTCCCTCAGCACTCTTGGGTGCATCCCATCAGGGCCCGTGGACTTGTGAATATCTAATTGATCTAATTGATCCCTCACTCGATCATTTAGATAAATTTACAGTGCTAGTTTTAATAAATTCCTTGTTTTAATTCATGAAGTGTAAGATTCCTCAATATAGAGGAATATTGAACAACCGCAACTCTCTCCTAAGAGGACAGGTTGAGAGAGCTGGGGTTGTTCAGTCTGGAGAAAAGAAGGCTCCGAGGAGACCTTATAGTGGCCTACCAGTATCTTAAGGGGGCCTACAAGAAAGCTGGTGAGGGACTTTTTAGGATGTCGGGTAATGGTAGGACTAGAGGGAATGGATTAAAACTAGAGATGGGTCGATTCAGACTGGACGTTAGGAAGAAGTTCTTCACCATGAGGGTGGTGAGACACTGGAACAGGTTGTCCAGAGAGGTGGTGGAAGCCCCATCCCTGGAAGTTTTTAAGGCCGGGCTGGATGGGGCTCTGAGCAACCTGATCTAGTGGGAGGTGTCCCTGCCCATGGCAGGGGGTTGGAGCTAGATGATCTTTAAGGTCCCTTCCAACCCTGACAATTCTATGATTCTGTGATTCTATAGAGTAAATTCATTGGAATAAGTCTTGGTCTGACATATCATAGTTTATGTTTGTAAACTCATAGAATAGAATAAAGTGTTGAAGTCCTTGTATTCTGTGTCTTCTGTTTAAGGTCTTTAATATACTGTGGTAAATGGCCTGTATATTTCAAAATTTATTAGACTTTTTTTAAACTACAGATTTTGGTCATACTTTCTCAAGGTTTAAGGTGGCATAAAGTCAGAGTTTTAATTCTTGTGCAATAATTTCTGCTATTTTCCTGCACAATAGGACAAGAAAGTCCTGTGAGAAGAAAAACACAAACGACAAGGTTTTCTCTCACCTGATTTGATCTAGGATTTAATTTTATGTTGTTACAGCATATTTGCAAACACATTCTAACTAATGTGGCTGCAAAAAACAAGAATATATTTTAGTGTGTATGATGGAAAATGAACATTTTGAAAGGTTTGTATGCTCTTGATACAACTGAAGTATGTTCAGATAAATGGATAGTATTCTCTTCTACATGAGACAATCTGTAATGTTCTCTGTTAGTAGCTTGGAATACTAACCAGGGAAGTTACTTGATTTTTTGCTTGCTTCTATATGCCTGCAAAAAACCCTGTATATGTTGCCAAGTCAGTTTTCCACAATGTTTGAAAAAATAAGCTTCCGTATCCTCAAAGAATATAATTTTTCTGGATCATTCTGTATAGACTGATCTTTACAAAAAAAGTCAGAAATTTTTGCCTACAAATTTCCCAAGGTTCATACACATTTTTTAGAGGTACATTCTCTACAGTTCTTACATCCAGGTCTCTAACATTCTTCCCTGTCACTATTGTTCTTTCCCCCCTCAAACTTGGGGACTAACATTTCTAGAAAAAATTAATTTTACACATGCACAAAAAGTTTTGGGGTATTCTCTGCAGCATTTGTGTGTGGTGGAGTTAACTTCTTTTTTCTTAATTTTTTTAAAGCTCTTTTAGAAAAAGATACTTTTATACAGTGACCCCAGGAGAAAAAGGCATTTTCTTAGCTTGTAGATTTTCTATCTCTTTTTTTTTTAAATACAGGATGAGGAAACTGAGTTCCTTTTCACCCTCTGAAAGTGTAACTGACTGGAATAACTCTTTGTTTATGACAGTTGAATTTCAGCCAAGAAGAAATGAGCACGTCTTCGATTCTGATTAGTGTATTTGTGACAATTCCTCTTGTGGTGAGAGTTGCCTGAACTGGGAGTCTTCATTCAGTCCTATTTATTGATGATCACATTAAAATTTTCAATAACATAGGGTACTTTGACTCTTTGACCACTTATGCTACCTTTAAAAGACCTCATCAGTCACCCAAGAAGCTTCCACATTGAAAATGCACATTCACATTGATTAGATACTTTCTTATGGCCCTTGTAAGGAAGTCTAAATAGGATATGTGGCCAAAAGATCTATGACTCTTGCACAAGGTGCCAATGAAGAGTTGGATTGTCTCAAGGATTGACACAGCTGCGCTCAGGAGTAGGAAGGAATGACGTTTCCCACTTGTCCATCCCTTAAGAGCATTGTGGCTTTGGACACCAGTGAAGAATTAATCAAAGACTTAATGAACAATATTCTTCCCCCATCAGCAGATAGATGCTGAACATGTGAATGGCTCTACATAATGAGCAGGCCTCTCCAGGTGAAATTCAAGGAGTAATCTACAACCTCCAAAAAGGTTTAAACAATCTTCTCTTTCCTACATATCTGCTAGATCTGAAGGAGAAAAAAAGAAGTAAAAAAAAAAAGTAAAAAAAAATCTCTAAAGACTGAATTTTGTTTCCTTTTTGAATGATGATAATCTTTAGCCCTTCTTCTCTCCTCAAAAAAAATCATAACTGGACATGGGAAAATTATTGATGATTTTTTATTTACTAGATGAACTACAGTCTCTTAATTTCACATTTAGTTCCACAATAGATCATTTAGGGATTATTATAGTTTAAAACTGTTATTTTTAAGCCTTGAAGTCTGTATGGCTAAGTAGTAACAGGATCTGCTAAATTCCTAAGGTCTAAGACAAGGCCTAATATCCTAAAAGAAATGGGTGTACAACTGCTTAATCCATTGTTTGAATATATTATACAATTAATAATATGATAATCTTACTGACATTTAACTTCCAGCAAATGGCCAATACAATGCAAATATTCCAAGTAAGAACCTGTTTACTAGCAATAGAGGACTGAAATTTTCTGCATTTGAACTTCCATTGACAGTTCAGTTTTTGGTAAAAAGTGATGCAATTTTTTCACAAAAAAGATAGTACTTCTTTAGCAGATTTTATTGAATGACCTTTATAGTGCTAAGGAAGAGTTCTAGACTTCTGCACAGGATTATATTTCTCATTTTCTACCTTCTAACATGTGAGAAAGTCGCTTTCAGAGACTGCTGTCTTGTTTGTTACCATTCAAGTATCATTCAAGTAAGACATCCATCTTAATTTATGTTTTTAAAATTCTGTTTGTTCTAACTATGTTATCTTGATACTATTATTCATTACAGTAGATCCAAAAAAAAATAGTAAATCCTTGTCCCTATACAGATTAGTATCTAGTCATGCTTCAAAAAGCTTGGCAAAGCTGGAACTAGTCTAACTAAAAGAAAATTAATGTGTAATGAGCAGAATCAAGTGTGAAGAATGTGGCAAATGTCATAGAAATCATCTCAGCTTGGGGAAAAGTGGACAGTTTTGAATAATGTAAATAAACTAAATGGCATAAAATGGATATGAGAAAAACAACCACTGAACTGAAGTGGTGTAGGTATCTAGGGGGCAAAAGGGGCAAATGCAGAGGGAGGCTGAGATGCCAAGAATGCTCATCTTTTACTTTATTAAAACTTGTTGTGTTCTTGGTGCTTCTGAGTAGTTTACATTTGTGACAGAGATGAAAGGAAGTATTTTTTTAAAAAAAAACTTTGATCTGTTCTTCAGCTGTAGTAATTTCCCTGATCTCCGTGGTGCCAGAGTTCTGGAAATGTCAGGTTCATTCCAAGCGAGGAGGCAGTTCAAAACATTGAGTCACAGCGAGTGTAAAATGTTGAGCACCAGCAAAAAGCCATTTATGAATCAGTTCATGCCAATAATTATGCAGACATTATTTGGCATATAATTATGAATAACAAACATATCCAAGAAAATTGCAATTAATTCACAGATTTGCACAATTTGCAAACAGAACAAAAAGCAAAACATCAGACACTTTTTATTATGAACTATATACCCTGCTCAATTTACAATCTATACAAAAACAGTCTATAGAAAACAAAATTGTCAGTTGATCCTCAAATATGCCTTTCTCATATTTCCTTTTTCTTCTTTGGAAGCATTGTTTATCTGTAACATGGCAACATTTTGTTTCAGAGCTTTTGATTATGTACTAATTTAAGACTGGAACCGAGGAGAGAATGGTCATTTTATGCCATGGGTTTGGGTGGAGAAATCAACTATTTTTGCACGTAAAGCAAATTATTCAATTAAGATAACATCTGGAAGCACAGTGAGAAATTTTTTTGTTTGCTGCTTTTTTTTTAATAGACCAGCTGTTTTTCCATTATAGTCATCTTTTCACAAATGACCTTAGATATTCAACATGTAATCCTATTGGGATAATGATTCATCAGTGTATTCTGCCTCTAGAAAAGATGAGATGAAAAAATACAGTTTTGCAGTAATATTGTTTCAGATACAGTTGTAAATTCTTGACCAACATACTGTTCAAAGGAATATTATCTTTTAAAATTAATATTTGTTTCAAGAATATTTACTTCTTTTTAACAAAACATACCTCCTTTTCCAAAATTAGAATGACAACTGTCTTTCTCCTTATTCTGTCATTAATAAAAAAGTGAGTCAAAACACTTGCATCATTTTCTATTGTTTATGTACTCAGGGGAAGCTAGAGACTTTATTGTTGACTTACTTCTGAAATATTGTTTGCATGACTACATAGATTGTGAATTTGGTCCTCTTAAACTTTCATTTGGATTTTAGAAAGTATTTTTCTGAAATATGTTTTGTATTTAAAGGGGAGATATTTTTAGAGCCAAAAGTGGAATGTCCTTTTCCAAGCCATTTGGGGGATAGATTTAATTAAGTTAATGAAGCTGCCTAACCTGGGGACCAGAACTCCTGTCTACATCTTTCCTAGCCCCAGAGGCCACAGAACATACAAGGTGTCTTTATTTTGATTGGAAAGTTCCCTAAATCTCAGCAGATTGGCACCTACCTCCAGTTTATGCCACACCGTGAACCAGAACTTAGGCATTTTTCTCACTTTTTCCAGTAAACACTAAGCTATTTCAGAGTATGCCTGCTATGCATTGACCAGTTGGGATTATTTACAAAATATGGCCACGGGAGCTTTCTTTTCAAGCATGGCCATGTGATGCTGGTTGTGGTACCATTTCACAGCTTTTACTTTACTGCTTACAAGTTAGATCTGTAGGAAGTGAGAATCTTGAGCTGAACACATCCGTGAAGCCTTATTCATATCATGTAACACCTAGAATACTGCCCACTTGATTATTCCTGCTTCCTTTGAGTAATGAGTTCGGTGGAGCTCGTCAACTCTGCCAGACATTTTCTCCTAGCACAGCTGGGAGGATGTGCTGAGAGCTCATTGCGGGTGCGTGAATCCAGAGAGGCACAGGTGCAGCATGCCCAAAGCAGTAGACTGTGTACCAGCCTGTGTGCATTTGCCCTGTGTCCCATTCTGCTGAAATGCAGCCCTCACCTGAAACTGTCTGACTGCTCTCACCGGGTCTGCCTGGGATGGAATTAACTTTCTTCATAGCAGCCATATAGTGCTGTGTTCTGTATTTGTGACAAAATGGTGTTGATAACACAGCAGTGCTTTGACTATGGCTGACCAGTACTTGCACAGTGTCAAGGCTTTCTCTTTTTCTCAGTCTGCCCCCAATGAGTCAGTGAGGGGTGGGAAAGAAGCTAGGAGGGGGCAGAGTCAGGACAAATTACCCAAACTGGCCAAAGGAATATTCCATACTATATAACATCATACTCAACAGTAAAATTGGGGGTGAGAGAAGGTGTTGTGGGTGTTTAGCTGCTGGTCAGGGTCAACCTATAACACTGCCTTAGCACAACAGATATCCCCAAAAGGCAAGTCCATTCAGCTGCCTGTCATGCACCAATGTGGATTTTAAATCAAGGAACCTCAAGGCCTGGTGGCTCAAAGCTCAGGCAGAGCAATCTGATACCCACGGTATTACCATGTTTTGTCCTGCAGATGGTTAGAGAAAGAGCAGTAAATTCACTCAGGCATTTCCATAGGTGTTATATATTTAAGTTGTAAAAACATGGAGTCCTTTGTGTTAATAGTCAAATAAGACTGCTACTTCCCTGCTTCATTGCCTGGTCAAGACATCTTCACTGATAAGCTTTTGACATTTTGTTTATTGACTTCAAATTGCTTTGTGTGAGTCCTAACAGGAACCAGGCATATCTACATTTTCCACCTTATTCAAAAGTTGAATCTTGCATTAACTCTCATAACACCTACCTGAATGTTTGTAATTTGGCTTGCTTAGTTGTTCATTATACTACAATTATCTTTTCCCCTTACATTTTTAACTTCTCTACATCCGCTGTACTTTGTAAGAAAAAATGTCTTTTCATTTCAGTCCTATCCTATTCATGGAGTAGGATGTATGTTGGAGACTGGTCAGCCTCTGAAGAAATATATCCCTTCATGAGATTAGCAAGCCTCCAAACTTTGAGGTTTTTAACTGCTATTCTGACCCTGCCCCAACCTATATATTAAACGGTGCTTCTTTAGCAACTGAAATGGCAATGTAAAAAAGAAAACATGATCTATGCAGAGGAGGAATTATAAAGGTAGGTGTCCAGAAGACAGAATAGCCTTTTTCAGATTTAGAACTGCATCTTTTACATAAAAGCAGAAGCATTTTAAACCTTTTAGTTACCTTCTCTCTAGTTATTAATATAGATTTTGGTTTTTGCTTCTTTAGAGCAGTGAACAGATAGCACTTGAATCTAGTCTAAGCTTGTTTAACTGATTTCTGCCAATTTGGAAGGCCCATTTCCTTCAGTTATGATGAGCAGTAATGATAAGAAGGTACCATTCTAATTAACTGTGACATGCAGACATCCTAATACTTTTATCTCTTTCTGCTCATAGATTTTTTCATGATACATTTCTCCTGTTTTATGCAGCACAGAAAGAACAATTAATGCACTTAGTTATTTGTCTTATTAACTATTAACTATTTTTAACTATCAACTGAAGAATAACTATTTTTTATGAAATGAAAACTTTTTGCCTCTGTGCTTTCAAGTTTAAGCTGTGCAAAAACTCTAGTAGAGAAGTGGGTGTACGAGTATCCTGGTTGGGGTGGAGCAGAGCCAACTTTCTATTCAGTGAGAGGAACTCTTGCTTATAGTTGTTGCTGTGACAACCAGGGTCAGCTGACTTGGTTTTTTACCCTGTGGAGGGGTCCCACCTGCAGGGAGGAGTGGACAGGACAGGTGACCCAAAACTGACCAACAGGGTATTCCATCCCATTTGCCCCATGCTCAGTATAAAAGCTGAGGGATGGCTAACATCTGAGGAGGATTCTGCTTGCCTGCCTGTGATCCTGATCTGTGGGTTCTTGACTCCAGCTCTGGAATCCAGTTCCCACCTGTTGCTGAGTCCAGTCTGGGACTTCCCCAGTGCCTGCCAGTGATGTCATTGTGAGAGTTTGATATGATTTTGTATATGTTATATCTATTTCATTATTTCCTTTTTATTTTATTATTAATATTTTATTAAATTAGTTTTGTTTCTTCTAAACTTGCAAATCTCTTTATCCCTCTTCCTCCTCTCCTTGGAGTGAGAGGTGGGCGGAGAGCATCTGTCTTGTCATTGGCCAATTTGGCCTAAACCATGACACCCAACCCTTTCAAATAATATTTGATATTTCAGAAGTAATACAAGTAAGTTTGCAAGCAGCCAAATCTTAATTGGGTATGTTCCTTACAAACACATATTTTTTTTCTTGCGTGTGTTGCTAAGTTCTGTGGTCTTTGAATTGCCTTTTACAGCCTTCTTATTTGCTAATGAACCTTTTTTTATAGTAGTTCTCATCACCAATGTTAGTTTTTTGTCCACTTTCAAAAACTGTATCTGCAAGCTTCTGTATATTGTTTGACTGTCTTTCCTACTGGGCTACTTGTACTGTGCTACTCTTTTTTAATTTTCTACATTAAAAATTAAAGGCTATTTTGAGCTACAGATTTAGTTATCAATAATGAAGCACCTACAGAACCAATTTTTAGGCCTGCACGTTTGTTGTGTGCATTCTTCCTTTTCAGAATGGATATAGTAAGATGTGTCTTATCTGTATTATTGCATCCATGCAATGATGGATTTATTACTTTCTCCAGTAGAATCGAGCCATTATGAGCACCCTGATCTTAAAAGGAGCTGAATACTCAGAACTCCCAAGGCAACCAACAGGAAATGCTCAGCATCTCTCAGAACCAGCCCTTCCAATGTAAATTGTCATATCTGCAAGAACTTAATGGCACTATAAGAATTAATTCCAGTTTTCATATCTGTTCCTTTTTTTATTTCCTTAACTACAAAGTTTTGCTTTTCTGCAATCTTTTAAGGCTGTTTCTGTATAAAAATAACTCGCCAAACTGAATGTTTGGATGTTCAGTGTAAACTGAAATTCAGATGGTTTATGTCATTTTTTTTTTGTTTGTCCAAATGCTCTATCCTGATGGTTTGGATTTTTGCTGGTTCATAACTATTCACATAATGTTGTACACAGTGCTGTCTAAGTTGCGCATTTCTTATGCAGCTCTAACTATCTTGATCTTAATGTTATTCTAGCCTGGATGACTTTTCTAGAACCTTAATGTTACCTCAGTAAAGGAAGGGTGTTTATAATGCACGCACACACCAGGAAGAAAAACTACTAATTGATTTAACAAATTAACTGCTTATTGCTTGTATGGGGTTCCATACTACTCTATAATATTAGGAAAAAGTAAATATTTGAAAAACCCTGTTATTGGATCACTTGTACCCTCTCTCAGTTTATACAGACAAACATGCATTTGAGGAAATCAAGTGTTTGCCATACATTCTAGGTGTTAATTTATGTGCATTTTGTATATATTTATATGTAGGTGTTTGTGTACAAGTATATATACACACACCTGCATTACAAAATATGCAAGCACAGTTTGCTGGGTATTGCTATACTGATATAGTAATAAGCATACATACTATATAGGCACTGCACTGCTTCCAAATAATATTTGTCATGTTCCAGATGCTTGAAATGACAGTCTTTGTGTATAATATGTCTCCAGCACAATTTAGACCACCATACACTCATTTTCCCCTCAAGTAGGCCTATTTAAAGTATAATTGACTGTCCTGGCAATTATTGTGAATAGGACCTGTCTGCTGGCAAAAACCCAACATTTTTTTATATATATATAAAATGAGAGAGAAAGGATCAAATACAAGGAATAGAAAAAAATCATAAAGAAAATATCTATATAAGGTATTTTAGACCAGATTTTATAGCGGAAAGCCACAAGACCTATTAGCCATTTCCAATTAGGGACTCTCAAAAAACGAATGAAAGTACTCATCTTCTATGAAAAGCAGCCAGGTCTCCCCTAAATATAAAACTGGCGAATATTTATTTGTTCTAAAATTGTTACAGCTTACAGTACTTCATTTATTTTCATTAACTGTGTTAGGTTTTGTTGAAACCTTTGTTGTATCATGTACCTTCTGTATCAGAAAAAAGCACCTTGCTTTGTTTTTCTCCTAGATAGCTACATAATTAGATGGATTATGTCATGTATTTGTGTGTGTGTTTGCTGAAGAGAACAAGCCAGATAAATTAGCACTTAGCGGAACACACAATAACATAATATCCCCTTGTGTTTCATATAAAGCTTTATTGGTCATTAGCAGCTGGTTGGCAAAACTGACTTTGCTTTTGAAAATGACAGGTGGTACTCTGGTGCTTTCTGTATGAAACAGAGAAACAACCTTCACCAAGACAGCGTCTATCAATAGCTCGTGTGATTTAGTATTCAACCCTGGGCTTGTGTTTCATTTGCATCTCTTAGGTTTGACATCACCAAGCCAGTTTAATAGTTGAGATTCTATGCCACAAGTTACATTCAGTCCCCCAAAGACCTTCCTCTTTCCTCAAGGCCTAATTATAAGACAGGTGAAGTTCAGTATATTTCAATAAGCTCCACGTGCCATGTCAGGAATCAATAGCCTTCCTCCTTTCTTTAGGGGTTATTAAATTGCAGTTGTAACATTAGCTTTCTTTATCTAATTGATTGTCTTTTCACAGGGCTAAGAAAATGAATAGCAGTCAATGGGACTGCCCTGTTTTTCCTTAATAGATGTTTTCTCCTAATTGGCTGCATGGGTGGCTTCAGTGAGCTCAGTATGTTTTCAGAAGTCCACAATATGTTGTAGCTCTTGTAAACTATTTTACTATGTGCAACAGTTATTGATTTCATAATGAAATCTAGAAAATTCAATAGCAATCGGGAATATAGATCAGGATTCCTAGGTACCTTAAGACAAAGGGCAAACTCAATTTGCTACCACTTCAAGCTGTGATCCAATTAAATATGTCCTTAAACTATTATGTTAGCTAAAGACTTTCTACAAAGTCAGTTGATCAACTATTCTAAATTTCATATGAAGGAAAAAGCATCAAAAAGATACAAAGTTTTTGACCACAACATGCAAACTACAATTGATTTTTAAACAGCAGATGAAAGTAGAATGTATGACACTCAAAAATGTGCTGGTCACTGAAATTTGTCCACCTTGACCTCTCGAAATAGTCATTCAAATAAGATGCCTACTAGAAAATCAAGTTAGAGAGAGAGGGTGAGGTAGGTGGGGAGAAACACTCCAAAACTATGTATTTGACCTTTGTTGAAAAGGTCAGCATGTCAAATGCCTTACTCTCAGACTTCACTTGACGCTTAGAAGCTCAGTTCTGCCTATGGAGAAGTTCTGGAGGTGACTAAATCTCACGAGCACTTGTTTAATGTTAATGTTGCTGCCCCAATTCTCTTCTGTACCTTGATGCAATATCTTTACCTTGCATGAGTATCAAGCAGAATAGTGGCATCAGCAACACATCAATCACAGTCTGCAGTGATCAGCAGTTAGTGATGTAAATAGTAGGTACTAAGGTGCATCCTATGTTACATAAATCTGTTACTGACTTAAGACTTGCTCTGTATTAGAGCACTGCATCTGCATTAAAGCTCTCCCTCAATTATATACCATGACAGTGAGAGCAGGTCAAATTTCTCTGAAAGCGACAAGACCTCAAAATTTCTCTGATGAGGAGAATCAGGTCTGATTCTGTCATTTAAAGGACAGGAAATGTTAAATGTATCTTCATTTCCTAATTAGTAAAGGGAACAAAAAAAGACAATAAATGAGTAAAAAAATTCCATGTCATTTAAATGACAAATAGAAGAATATATTCTTAGATTTTTCTTCTTTTGTTGTCATTATTGTTGTTCTAATGAACAAAACAAAGCCTTTGTTTGTTCCCCATCTTCAGCAGAGGACACTTCAGTGGACTTGGTCATAAAGACATGTCAAGTTTCTTTTTAAAATTTGCATGAACACACAATGAGATTTGTATGTGTAAATGATAACTGCTTATATACAAAGGTATAGTAATGAAATAAGTTTATTACTATCTGTACGCAAAATAGTGATCAAATAGTGTGACATTAAAGGGAACTAACTTTAACGAACATCAGAATTGTAAACAAAAATTACCAGGAAAGGAATACTTATTAGCATGTATTTATCACAAACATCATGGAAATCTATAATTAGAAGTACTGAGTTCCCTATAAATTTTTGTGTTTTGTATGAATGTGTTAACATTGTGTCATGGTTTAACCCCAGCCAGCAACTAAGCACCACACAGCTGCTTGCTCACTTACCCTGAGCAGGATGGGGGAGAGAATCAGAAGGGTAAAAGTGAGAAAACTCGTGGGTTAAGATAAGACAGCTTAATAGATAAAGCAAAAGCTGCGCACACAAGAAAAGCGGAACAAGGAATTCATTCACTACTTCCTATTGTCAGGCAGGCGTTCAGCCATCTCCAGGAAAGCAGGGCTTCATCGTGCATAACGGTTACCTGGGAAGACAGAACACCATCACTCCAAATGTCCCCCACTTCCTTCTTTTCCTCCCAGCTCAGTATGAGCATGATGTCATATGATATGGAATATCCCTTTGGTCAGTTGGGGTCAGCTATCCCAGCTGTGTCCCCTCCCAACTTCTTGTGCACCCCCAGCCTACTAGCTGGTGGGGTGGTGTGAGGAGCAGAAAAGGCCTTGATGCTGTGTAAGCACTGCTCAGCAATAACAAAAGCATCCCTGTATTATCAACACTGTTTTCATCACAAATCTAAACCGTAGCCCCATACTAGCTACTGTGAAGAAATTTAACTTTATCCCAGTCAAAATCAGCACATGTTGTTAAAACCAATGAGAATTTGTATATATTCTGTAATTTGTATTCAGTCTTAATGCAGAACTATATGCAGTTTAACAAATCCCATAATCCTTGAGAAAACTCAAAGGAAATGCATATCCATATTAAATCTCATAACTGCCTGGTCTGTATCATAAGAGGAACTTAATAAAAAATTAGGAACCTGCAAAAACCTATCCCATGAACATGCCTTTGTCAGAAGGAAAATGTTTGTAAACACATGCAATAAAATATCTTTTATTTTACCCCAGATTTCTTCTGTTCTTGTACACAGTTTAACTAAATAATTCACAGACCATCTGTCTATATAAAATAGCTCTCTTCTGCCTGCCACTGTCGTCTTTGTGCCGCTAGTTCCTTCTTACCAAGCCAGTACACAAACTCTTTGTGTATCGCTTGCAGTCATTGGGAAACAATGTCAGATTCTCATGTGATCTATCCCCAGGTCCATTCTGAATTTTTTGGGCGCACTGAACATGTACATTCACCCAACTGCATAGAGTAAAAAAGGAGTAGTGGAGGCGTTATTCCTTTGCATTCCTGCTATATTTGAATCACGTGCAAAGAAAAAATTTGGGACCTGATCTGGTGAGATACTGGATAGATATTAAGTCTTTTCAATATCTTGTGATAACAAGCCCTGAAATCCTGGTTAATAGCACATAGAATCATAAACTTGCCTAATTGCTTTGTGGCATTATGGCCTAAAAGTAGAGCCTTGGTCTAGCATTCTTGGTATAACTTTATCTGCTATTCCTGGTGGAAATTTAATTCTAAAACTAGCATGAGGTTTTGTGGCCTTTGCTAGAATATGGAAATATAAGAGTATGCAATACTGGCATAAGTGATTTTCTTCTTTTTAAAACCTAGTCCAGTTCCTGGTTTAAAAATAAATAGTTCCCTATTCATTGCAAACTGAATTATGCCTGAGGTCAAAGCAAGAATAACAAATATGAATCAGATTCGTTCTCTGTCCAGCTCATGATGTAACTTACTGAATGTAGGCCAGAACTCATCCAGATTGTTTCTAGTTCTAAACAGCACTTTCATCCAGTCTGAAATATGCAGAGAAAGGACTCTTGCTTTGTTCAGCTCTTGCTGTATTTAATCATGGATTATCATATTTTTGATCTCATTGGAGATTTGAAGGCTCATGAGTTAAAGACAGGTCCATTTCACTTGGAAGAATTAGTATTTTGGATTGCTATGATATTTGAACATTTCGTGTTTTATAGCCTCTTCTTTTTATTTTTTTAAGGCATTTTATCTCCACATAAATTATTGGTATCAATATCTGAAGAGATATTTTAAGTAAATACACATTTCCAGTGATTTAAACCATTGCCTTTAGATTTTCCTAAAACCTGAAATTCCTGAACTCATGGTAAGACAGGTAAGAAACATCATAGGAATGGAAAGGAGAAATATGTAAAATGATAGCAGCAAGCTGTTTTTTATTCTACCAGTAGAGGGACACAACCAAACACTTAATTGGATACCAGTGCTACATATTTTTTTCATAGTCTCAGAAATGGGTTTGGCCAATCTTTTGCCAAGAATAAAACAATAATAAAAATAAATTTCTCACACATGTAGGGTAAATATGAAGGGTAGAGGCCAAATACATTTCATTAACCAAAATTTTCAGGATGTTAAAAATAAGGCCTGTGACTTATACGCAGTCTTATAGGAGGGGTACCATTTTCCCGTCAGTAAGACCTACTTGAATTTCAGCAGAAGGGTCTATTCACTAGTGGTATTGTTATGAGGAGAATGGCTCTGCTGCTGGCATTCCTGAAGTTTCTCAATCTTTGTATTATTATGATATAACAATAAGGAATTAAAGTAGTTAGCGAAACATAAATATGTGAGGTAGATATTTAAAAGAATATAAATTTTCATGTGACTACACTTGACTCGGAACCTCTTCTGTCTGCAAAGTGGGTAAACATATAATAGGTTACAAGATAAGACCTAAAATTAGCATGATAACAATAATAATGTTTACAACAATCTAACCTGAACAGATAAAATATCTTTTTGTTGCAGTTCAATGGAAGAAAAGCCTTGATTTAAGGAAAAAAATATGTCATGTAGGATCTTGCAGTATTGGAGGTGGCAAAGCTAACTGTTTTTCACAAACCTGACTCACACCTTTCTCCATGCTCTCCTGATAGAAATTACAATTTCAGCAAGGTGCCAGAGTATATAATCCTTGATAGTGTGCCTTTATATGCACAAATAAACTGTATTTTTTTTCTTTTTGTAGACTTCAGAAAAAGTGCTAATGGAATCAGAACAAAATAGTACTGAAAAGATCTTCTCTTTACTTTTTGGTAAAATTACATTAAATAAAGTGTGTGAGAAAGCTGTAAATTAATATTAGTGAAAATGTAATATGAAATACCTACAGTAATTTTTAAATGTCCATGTCCTTCGTCTGCTGAGGACACCAAAGCTGGACACAGTACTTCAGGTGGGGTCTCATGAGAGTGGAGTAGAGGGGCAGAATGACCTCCCTCGACCTGCTGGCCATGCTTCTTTTGATGCGGCCCAGGATGCGGTTGGCTTTCTATGCTGCAAGTGCTCATTGCTTGCTCATGTTGAGCTTCTCATCCACCAACACGCCCAAGTCCTTCTCCTCAGGGCTGCTCTCAAGCCATTCTCTGCCCAACCTGTATTTGTGCCTGGGATTGCTATGAGCCAGGTGCAGGACCTTGCACTTGGTCTTCTTGAACTTCATGAGGTTCACATGGGCCCACCTCTCAAGCCTGTCAAGGTCCCTCTGGATGGCATCCCTTCCCTCTAGCATGTCAACCGCCCCACACAGCTTTGTGTCATTAGCAAACTTGCTGAGGGTGCACTCAGTCCCACTGTCCATGTCGCTGAAAGATGTTAAACAGCACCGGTCCCAGTATTGACCCCCGAAGAATGCCACTCATCACTGGTTTCCACTTGGACATTGAACCATTAACCACAACACTTTGAGTGCGGCCGTCCAGCCAATTCCTTATAAACCAAGTGGTCCATCCATCAAATCCATGTCTTTCCTATTTAGAGATAAGGATGTCATGCAGGACAGTGTCAAAAGCTTTGCATAAGTACAGGTAGATGATGTCAGTTACTCTCCCCTTATCTACCAATGCTGTAGCACCATTGTAGAAGGCCACCAGATTTGTCAGGCATGACTTGCCCTTGGTGAAGCCATGTTGGCTGTCACCAATCACCTCCTTATTTTCCATGTGCCTTAGCAGAGTTTCCAGGAGGATCTCCTCCATGATCTTGCCAGGCACAGAGATGAGACTGACCGGCCTGTAGTTCCCTGGGTCTTCCTTTTTTCCCCTTTTTGAAAATGGGGGTTACGTTTTCCCTTTTCCAGTCAGCGGGAACTTCAACAGACTGCCACGACTTTTCAAATATAATGGAAAGCGGCTTAGCAACTTCATCTGCCAGCTCCCTCAGGATCCGTGGATGGATTTCATCAGGTCCCATGGACTTGTGTACCTTCAGGTTCCTTAGATGGTCTCATACACAATCTTCTCCTACAGTGGGTGGTTCTTCATTCTCACAGTCCCTGTCTTTGCCTTCTGCGACTTGGTTGGTGTGGTTAGAGCCCTTGCTGGTGAAGACCGAGGCAAAAAAGTCATTGAGTACCTCAGCCTTCTCCATATCCTGGGTGACCAGGCCTCCCATTTCCTTCTGGAGAGGGCCCACATCTTCCCTAGTCTTGCCTTTACCCCTGACGTACTTATAGAAGTTTTTCTTGTTATCCTTGATGTCCCTGGCCAGATTTAATTCTATCTGAGCTTTAGCTTGCCTAACCTGGTCCCTGGCTCCTTGGACAATTTCTCTGTATTCCTCACGGTCTACCTGTCCTTACATCCACCCTCTGTAGGCCTCCATTTTCTGTTTGAGCATGTCCAGGAGCTCCTCGTTCATCCACGCAGGCCTCCTGGTGTTTTTGCCTGACTTCTTTGAATACTGACTTCTATCCTTGAATACTAACCAGCTTCCTTGGGCCCTCTCCCCTCCAATGCTTTATCCCACATGTCCTGGTTCCAGTGGGGACAGGGTTAATTCTCCCCAGGCTCCGGCAGGGACACAGGTATTCCATGCCATGTGAGCCATGCCCAC
This sequence comes from Rissa tridactyla, assembly GCF_028500815.1. NCBI lineage: Eukaryota > Metazoa > Chordata > Aves > Charadriiformes > Laridae > Rissa > Rissa tridactyla. The sequence continues at coordinate 20,790,309 of NC_071496.1, forward strand.
CCTGAGCTGCCAGGGGGAGGAGGCAGGAAGTCGAGGCTTGGAGCGGGCTGGGGCGTCCTGGGTCTGGTCAGTGAGTGGCGGGGAGCGGCGGTTCCATAATCGTGTTTGTATATTCCTCTGTCCGTGTTATTGTTGTTGTTTTTTCTTGTTCCCTTTGCTGTTCTGTTAAACTGCCTTTGTCTCAACCCAAGAGTTTTGCCTTTTTCTTCTGATTCTTCCTGTATTGGGAAGGCCCGAGCGAGCGGCACGTGGTTCTTTGTTGCCGTCTGAGGCTAAACCACGACACCTTGATACCCTTCCAAGCTGATCCCTCAAGAGTCCAAAGTCTGCTCTCCTGAAGTCCAAAGCTTGCTGCACACCCTCCTTGCTGCCCAAAGGATCTTGAACTCCACCATTTCATGATCACTGCAGCCAAGGCTACCCTTGGGCTTGACATTCCCCACTAGTTCCTCCTTGATGATAAGGACAAGGTCCAGCATAGCCCCTCTCCTCATTGTCTCCTCTACCACTTGGAGAAGGAAGTTCTCATCTGAGCAGAAATAACTGGACTCCAGACGATCCAATGTGAATCAACAGAAGCCGTTTATTAAGCACAGATCATCATCTTTTATACCCTGTGTTGTACCTGTACACGTGACTCGCTTATTTCTGATTAGCTAGTTACACTGTCCATGCGCTGTCCATGCAGTTTGTTCACACATCAGATTGGTTACAAGAATTCACATAGTAAATTGCTTAGTCATTAGCACAACATGTTTTCTGCCTTCTCAGTTCCCGTTTTTCCCATGTACTAATTCCATCTTCTACCACCTGTTTTGCCCTTAATCTAATCTCTCATAGTAGGGAGGCTGGCTCACACGACCATTTTCTCTCAGATACATTCCTACACTCATCAACACATTCCAAGAACTTCCTGGATTTCTTGTGCCCTGCTGTGTTGTTCCTCCAACAGATATCATGACATTCTCCACCCCTTGTTCCATACCATTTACGTCATGCTCAGGTCCCACACTATCCAATACAACCTCATTAACCACCGCCACCCTTCCCATCCCTTTGATATAACACATAGATATCATTCCCTTAGTCTATGGACCACCCCTGTGAAATGTCTGTAAAATGCACATAAATGTCCACAAAATGTCCATTGAGTTCATTTAGTCCATGACTTTGGGCTTCATCTGTCATAACATTCTTTCAGAGCAGGAGAGATGGTGTGTGGTGGTGTGTGGGATAGAGTGCACCCTCTGCAAGTTTGCTGATGACACAAAACTGGGAGGAGTGGCTGACACACCAGAAGGCTGTGCCACCATACAGAGAAACCTGGACAGGTCGGAGAGTTGGGCAGAGAGGAACCTTATGAAATTCAACAAGGGCAAGTGTAGGGTGCTGCACCTGGGGAGGAATAACCCCAGGCACCAGTACAGGTTGGGGGCTGACCTGCTGGAGAGCAGCTCTGTGGAAAGAGACCTGGGAGTCCTGGTGGACAACAGGATGACCATGAGCCAGCAATGTGCCCTTGTGGCCAAGAAGGCCAATGGCATCCTGGGGTGCATCAAGAAGAGGGTGGCCAGCAGGTCGAGGGAGGTCATCCTCCCCCTCTACTCTGCCCTGGTGAGGCTGCATCTGGAGTACTGTGTCCAGTTCTGGGCTCCCCGGTTCAAGAGGGACAGGAAACTGCTGGAGAGGGTGCAGCAGAGAGCTACGAAGATGATCAGGGGACTGGAACACCTCTCTTATGAAGAAAGGCTGAGGGGTTTGGGTCTCTTCAGTCTGGAAAAAAGATGACTGAGGGGGGACCTTATCAACACTTATAAATACTTAAAGGGTGGGTGTCAGGAGGATGGGGACAGGCTCTTTTCAGTGGTGCCTGGGGACAGGACAAGAGGTAATGGGCACAAACTTGAGCATAGGAAGTTCCACCTAAATATGAGGAGGACCTTCTTTACTTTGAGGGTGGCAGAGCACTGGAACAGGCTGCCCAGAGAGGTGGTGGAGTCTCCGTCTCTGGAGACATTCAAAACCCGCCTGGACATGTTCCTGTGTAACCTGCTCTAGGTGACCCTGCTCTGGCATGGGGGGTTGGACTAGATGATCTCCAGAGGTCCCTTCCAACCCTATGATTCTGTGATTCTGTGATTCTGTGTGGAGTTGCTGGGCACCAAAGACAGCTCAGTTTGGGTCACTGCTGCACTTGCACTGCTTCTTGTGAGGCTTGTTCTCCATTGGTTCAGGTGGTTCCTGCTATAGCAATTCCTATAACATTTAACTCAAATCATGGGTTACAACAATTTAAAGGTATATCCATTATAGTCTCCAGCTCTGGACCCTTTAGGCCAGGTTATAGGGTTTAACATTGCAATGAACTCCTCCCCTTGCTCCTAGCCTGGATAGCAACAAGGGGTTCCTGCTGTAGTAATTCCCATAACATACAACTTAAACCCCGGGTTTAACTTTAGTCCTGATTTCTCTACCTCCTCACTGCCCTTAGCAGTGCAGGGGGATGGGGAATGGGGGTTGCGGTCAGTTCATCACACATTGTTTCTGCCACTCCTTCCTCCCAAGGGGGAGGGCTCCTCACACTCTTCCCCTGCTCCAGCATGGGGTCCCACCCACAATCTGCAGTTCTTCACGAACTTCTCCAGTGTGGATCCCTTTCCTTCCAGCATCCACCTCCTCTGGTATTAACCTCCATGAGCTGCAGGGGAACAGCCTGCCTCACCATGGTCTTCACCACAGTCTGCAGGGGAATCTCTGCTCTGGTCCCTAAAGCACCTTCTCCCACTTCTTGTTCACTGACCTTAGTGTCTGCAGAATTGTTTCAACTTGAGTTCACACTGGAGTTCCAGTCTGTCCAGTGCAACAGCACAGAAAACAGCAATGCCCTGGCCATCTGCCAGCCCAGGTGCATCGCCATTGCTGATATCAAAATGTTCCCAGGCACAGCAGAGTAAGATGATAAGCAGTACAGCACTACAGCAAGCAGCAAAAGCAAAAAGCAGCCACTAATGAGCACTAGGCTCAAATATACAGTAAGGCAAGCAAGCCCCATGGCAAGCACAGGAGCCTGCCCATTAATAGCTAAACAGCAATAACAGCTATAAATTCAATATCTAGCACATTCTAATAAACTCTGTTATTCTCTTGAACCCTTCGAGCCCCACATTGCACACCAAACAGTACTGTCATGGTTTAACCCCAGCCAGCAACTAAGATCATGCAGCGGCTTGCTCACTCTCCCCCGGTGGGATGGGGGAGAGAATTGGAAGGGTAAAAGTGAGAAAAAAATCGTGGGTTGAGATAAAGACGGTTTAATAGGTAAAGCAAAAGCCATGCACGCAAGCAATGATCCAATATGAGTTTGGTTAGCAAACATTTACAGATCTAGTGTATTTTTATGAATGTATAAATTAAAGAGATTTCAATTGCTATGTTATTTAAGAGGCAGCTTGTAAATTATGAGTTTCATAAATAAACTGTGTATATGAATAGGATTGAAATAGAAGCAGTAAATCTATAAAATATCTTTGTGAAGCAGTTGTACTCGTAAGATTTCAGTCTATCAAATAATTTTCTAATACATGGTTTGAATCTATTTTTTATATATACTTACAATAGACCTGTTAAATGTCTATAGTATTGTACATGTGTTCAGCAACATAATTATTTCAATTTACATGAGTTTCTATGTAACAAAACCACATCTCACTAAAACTACACTGCATTTAGTGAATTAAGGTTATTTCTAAATGGTAACTTTTTGCCAGTTCAAGAAATGTAATATGCAATTGAAATAATTTCATAACAAAACTGAAGTAAAAGAAATATAGCAGACTAATCATCCAGAATGATTACCAGTCACAAAAAATTAGCTAGTAACAAAATTATATTTATTATCCAGTGCTGCTGTCTGTTTACTCAAGAACACTTTGGAAAAGTAAACAAGTAGGTTTATGAGAAAAAGCTCCTGTGACAAGAACTTTTATTAAATTATTCCTGCTGATATTCAAAAAGAATGAAATTATGGCTTCATATAATTAACAAACACAGATAAATTACCTTCATAATTTAATTCACATTGTTGTCCCAAAACTCATGGGATCATTTATCCGGTGTGCAAGCCAATAACACACAGAGTCGAGATATTAGCTATTTATTAGCAGTTCTGCACAGAAAAGAGTGCTAGGGGCTATCTCCACAAAGCTAGCACACCCAGCATTGAAACAGTCATTCATTTATACATTGTAAATTAGCATAATTAACATATTCATTGTTTATCAACTTTTTACTGGTGCTCATAATTCCTTATCTCAAAGCTGATTGGTGTAAAACCTTTAACGGTAGAGTGTCTCTTAACTTTACTGCGCAGGCTCAATGGGTGAGGGTCTTCAAGCGGAGGTGGGTATCCTAACTTCTAGAGGAGTGGTTTTCATATTATAATTAGTCAAGTTCACCTTAAGGACACATTTCATGTGGTATAGCCAAGTTTCTTGGGCAATCAGCCCACTGAAGTTTCTGCTACCTGGTTTTAGGTCCAGTTGTTCCTTCTATCCCATTGTCTTGTCAGGAATCATTTACCCAAATGATTTACAGAGTTACAATCATAGAGGTTTTGATATCAACATAAGCTATAATTAGAAATTTGAAATTTAAAACAAATGTTTAAATTTCTATCTTTAATAAACAATCAAGCCGATTCTAAATCTTGCAATCAGAAATTGCAACTATTTTCAAGGGAATTTTCTCCCCCCAAATAAAGTTTGCAAGTGTAGCACTCTGTGGGCATAAAGGTCAGAAACTATGTAAAACTATATATATAGGTGGCTCATCAAGCAACTTAAGAATTTTGCTTTGGAAATTTGTTTTACAGGATATGATTGCTTTTATAATGTAAAGTGTAATTATTGCAGATCCAAATGCAAATATCTACCTTTCAAGGGAAACTTGCTGTTTCCATCTCAGCTGCATTCATGCCTTTACAACCTTTCTAGTCCATGTTTTATCCAACTTGTCCAGACTGTGCACATCCCATAACCCTTTGGCATATTCTGTGCAAGAAACTTGCTTACAAGGTCCCAAAACATCCAAACTGGCCTAGCTGTTTGTGCATGATGTCTTCTGCTGCTGGCAGATCTCCTCTGGGGCATTTGCATTTTAATCTCCACCCTGTCGACCAGAAGATGCTCCTGTCTGAGAGGCTGGCCTCTTTTTCCTGCTATACCTCTTACTGTAAAACCCTTGGGTCCCTTGCAGGACAATGTTGACCATTACAGGTCCTAGAGCTGGACCTTGCCAATTGCAGGCTACTAAGGTGGCTAGTGGCCAGGCAGAGGTCTTTGAGCACTTCACAGTGCTCAGGGAATAGGCTGGGCTGAACAGGGAAGAGCACCAACTTTCATTTATACCAACTCCAAAAATGCCAGACATCAAGCCTGACCCTATTATGGGAAAAACATTACAAGAAGCCAGATACACCAACATTTCTCCACAGCTTCAAACCTTATTCCTATCCAGTCTCCTCACCCATTCACCACTTCTTCCTTCCCTCCCTATTGCTACCTTTATCTGTCCATCCTCTTCTTCAGTCCTTACTATTGTTTTCCTTAATACCATGCATGACCTAGTAATGTGCTGGGGTAGGTGTTTGGGCTTGGCCAGTGTGGCCCTCTATTGTTCTTTCAATAAAGTAGAATCTTAGAATCATAGAATATCTCGAGTTGGAAGGGACCGATAAGAATCATCGAGTCCAACTCCCTGCTCCTTGCAGGACTACCTAAAAGTAAACCATATGACTAAGAGCATCATCCAGACATTCCTTGAACTCTGACAGGCTTCGTGCCATGACCACTTCCCTGGGGAGCCTGTTCCAGTGACCAACCACCCTCTCAGTGAAGAATCTTTTCCTAATGTCCAGTCTGAACTCCCCCAACACAGCTTCATACCATTAAGTACAGAACCTCTGTTTCATGACTGTTCCCTTGTGCATATCCCATCCTTCTATTTTCTCTGCATCTCCTACGAACCTCCTACACTCATACAGCTGCAGCACACAAGGGCCCTCCCTCTCTTTGCTCTGGTCCCCATGTGGCCCCGCGGGGAGGGAGGGGGGATAGGGAGAGGGCCTCTTGTGCATGATCCTTGTATGATCTGTCCTTAAAAGCATTCAGACCTGCTATGTTGCTTGTCCTTAATTCCACAGCCAGAGTATACTCTACCTGGTCTTTTAATGTAACTCTTGTGCCCCTCTGTCCCATGAAGAAGTTACAAAAAACCACCTTCGTGGAGTTTGGCTCCTGGGCTGTGGCAGAGGTCCACTCCCATGGGACCTTTCCGGGTTTAAACACAGAAGGGGACTGCAGATCAGGTCCGGGGAAGGTATTATCCCAATGCCTTGACTTTTTTGTTCTTCCTCACAATTTCATTATGATGAACCATCAGGATCTCTGTGGAAATCTGCCAGACTTTTAATAGGAAGAATAATATAGTCCCTCATTTTAGAGCAGACAATCTTCAAAATCTTATTCTGATATTGAACAGTTAAACTATTCTGCAAATCTCAACCTCAGTTATGAGTACTCAATAGAGAGGTATCTGTTGAGGCACTCAAATGTGCCTCCTTGCTAGCAAATTCCAAATCATGTTTTGTATACAATAACCTTCCTCCTAATAGTCATGGAGAGCTGACATAACAATCAGAAGTATAGATCCTAGATTGCATTAAGTTTTGTAGAGCATTGCAAGGACATGGTGGCATGGTGCAGTGCAGTGAAGCAGCAGCTTGTTTGATCACCCAGTGAGGACTGGGAGAAAGCTACATCCACAGTTCCCAAAGTTCCCAGTTTCCACAGTTCCCACACTTCCCAAAGTACTACATACACAGTTCCCAAAGGGGATACACTCAACCACTACTCCAGCTGTGTCCATGTTTCTCTAAGTGAACTAGACCTAGGCTTGGACCAGCCTTCAGCCACAGTACAAGTCAATGGATGTGCAGTAGGTGCAATCCAAGAACTGCAGTTTGTGTGCAGGTTTATATTTAAGCAAACTGGATCATTTAGATGTAACTATTGGAGCTGTAACTTGATAATAGTTTAAAGTTAGCTGCACCTTCACCAAAGCACTGTAGCCTCAGGATGTAAAGCTGTACTGGGTCTGTCTGAGATGGAATTAATTTTCCCCATAGCAGCCCTCACAGTGCTGTGCTTTGTATTGGTAGCTAGAAAGGTGTTGATAACACACCAATGTTTTGGCTACTGCTGAGCAGTACTCACACAGCATCAAGGCTGTCTCTCCAACATTCCCCCCTCACCAGTAGGCTGGGGGTGGGCAAGATCTTGGGAGGGGACATAGCCAGGACAGCTGACCCAAACTGACCAAAGGGATATTCCATACCCTATGACATCTGCTCAGCAATAAAAGCTAAGAGAAATGAGGCGGGGAGTGGGGGTGGCATTCATTATTATGACGTTTGTCTTCCGGAGCAACCGGTACGTGTACTGAAGCCCTACTTCCTGGGAAGTGGATGGACATCACCTGCTAATGGGAAGTAGAGAATAAATCTCTTGCTTTCCTTTGCTTCCACACACGGCCTTTGCTTTTGCTTTATTAAACTGCCTTTATCTTGACACATGAGGTTTTTTCCATCTTATTTTCTCCCCCCTTGTCCTGCTGAGGAGGGGAGTGATAGAGCAGCTTGTTGAGCACCTGGTGTCCAGCCAATGTCAACTTACCACAAAAGCACTGATCTGCTATGCTCAGATTTGTTCCAAAACATTTGACAAGTGAACTTTACCACAGCAATAAGGGTCAGTATATACTGCCCTGTCTTTATGTTTATCTGGCATTACCTGCCTTCCTGCAGCCAGGACAAGTCCAATATGAAAACTTCAGGCTAGTACAATCTTTGCATTATGTTTTCTTTATTTTGACAATGACATGATTATGCGTTCATGCTTAATGCAGATCAAACGTGCTACTGCACAATCCAATAGAGCACAGATCCTGTATTATCAGTCATCAGAATACGGACTCCCCAAGACCATATCACAATTTATTAATCCAGGCTTGTATGCAAAATAATTGCCTTCACAAAGTTTGACTGATTCCAGCAAGAATTCTGGAAGCAGAGTAATATTCAACAGTAGAAAGGCTGACAGAACCTAGTCCTTGTGACAACAAAATAAAATCAATTTAGAAAAGAGGTTATTATTAATTTATTTTTTTGCTTTCCAAAGCTAGTTTGGAATAACTAAAAATACAAACAGGCTTTCTCTTTTGCACATGGCTCACATATAATCCTTTAAGCAAGCTAGGGACTGAGGAGTTCTTTTACAAAGGATTTTTATCATAATTCTGAATTGACACTCTTTGGTTGTTATTTTTTTTTTTTTATTCGTGGAATAACAGTTTTAAATGGAAAGAAAGTAGGCTCTGCACCCGTGTGATCCTGAGCAGATGTCAGCTGTTTACAAGGCACAGGTTGTTTGTTGCAAACACATGTAAACAGTTCTTCAGAGCACATTTACTTTAGATCTTTGGGGGAAGGGGGGGGGCTGATCACCTCACAAGATGCTAATCAAAGTACAACCAACTGTCCTTTACTGCATCAGCTGCTTCATTGGAGCTGGTGTTTTGCCATTGATTTTTTTTTTTATTTACTGGGTAATAAATGGCAATATTGTCTTACTTGTTGGCCTTGTATGCTGGTTTTTGCTGGGATAGAGTTAATTTTCTTCACAGTAGCTTGTATCAGGCTATGTTTTGGATTTGTGCTGAAAACAGTATTAGTAAAACAGGGATGTTTTAGTTACTGATGAGCAGTGCTTACACAGTATCAAGGTCTTTTTTGCTTCTCACACCACTCCACTGGCGAGTATGCTAGGGGTGCACAAGTTGGGAGGGGACAGCTGACCCCAACTGACCAAAGGGATATTCCATACCATATGATGTCATGCTCAGCATATAAGAGCTATGAGGAAGAAGGAAGGGAGAACATTCTGAGTTATGGTGTTTGTCTTCCCAAGTAACCTTTACATGTGATGGAGCCCTGCTTCCTGCTTTCCTGGAGATGGCTGAACACTCACCTGCTGATGGGAAATAGTGAATTAATTCCTTGTTTTGCTTAGCTTGCACACATGCAGCTTTTGCTTTACCTATTAAACTGTCTTTATCTGAACCCACGAGTTTTTTCACTTTTACTCTTCTGATTCTCTCCCCCATCCCACTGTGCAAGGAGTGAGTGAGTGGCTGCATGGTGCTTAGTTGCCGGCTGGGGTTAAACCACAACACCTTGTTTCAGAGGATAGGTTCCTTTCTTTCAGCTTTAGGTGGACTTGAATAGCTAAATATTACCTGTCCTCTGGAGGAGGTGGTCTGCTTGTCTGTGATTCAGTTCTTTATTACTTCTGCACTTTCTTCTCTCTGCTAGGCAGTGAAAATGAAGTGGAAGTATAATTTCATTTTCTCTGTGAGAGAAAAACTTACAATTAAATGTTAGATTGACCTAACCTAATCTTTGGCCTTCAGAAATTCAGATTTTATTCTAAGGCCACATTTTTAGACAAAGTTTATTCAAATGAATAATCATCAAGCAGTCAAGCCATCTAAATGTGAAATATGGAGGAACAATTATCCAGTGTTATATAGACAAGTAGCTTTTTTCCTCTTTTTGTCCAGTCGTCGTTGCTAATTGTGCTTCTTATACAAATCATATACAATTAAACAAAAATATCTGCAAGCCTACATCTAAGTGGCAAGATTTTTACAAGTGCTAGTTCATGGGATATGTTTTTAGCAACTGTACACTGTCATTTCTAAAATGCTCGTTTACTGATGCTTTAAACCAGCACACATACAGATAAAAATGGCAGCATTAAAGATCCGGTGTGTGCGTGTGTGCGCACACGCACACACGTGCACAACTATGTGAGAAAGGGAAAGAAAAGACATGGGAAATAAAAGGAAAGAGTTATACAGTTAAGGAGATAAAGTCTGAGAAAATAATTGAGGCAGAGATATTTTCAGCACCATAATTTCTTTCTTTAAAGTGCCACAATACCTTTGGTCATCAATATTAATACCAGTTCTGGCTTGCAGACATTTACCAACATAATGTTTCCTTTAATTAAGTCTCTTCACATAGGAGTCATGCCAAGGGGTATTTCTAGTACTGATTATCAGCATGTCTTATAGTATGCTGAAGAGAGGTGAGGCTCTCTTCCTCCACGTTGCAGGTTTATGTTCTTCTTCTCCTAGTGCCTGATGTGAGGGTGGAAGCTTTGAAATATCAGCTCTGGAGGGACAAAATGATACTTAGAAAAAGAAATACTGAGCCCTTGAACTGAATGTTGCAACAAAAATGAACAAAATTGCACAAATAAGTATTTAAATGTTGGTAGTATTGATTTCTAGATGGAATCAAGTATATAACATCTTTGTCTGAAGTATTAAATTCTCCATGTAGTTATTACTAGCTGAATAGGATCACCCAGCCAAACTGGTTTCAGAGCACAAAAGGTGAGACGCAGGGAGTTGTCATTCCACTCAGCTCCATCTCGCCTTGACAGATGCTTATTGATCCCTATCTATGCAGAGATAACTTGGGGGGAGCTGTGGAAATGGCTCAGCTCCGGGTTGTCTCAACACTGCATTACAATAAGAACTGAAACACGAATTGTGCCTTTAACAAACAAAATGCCCTGAGTCAAGTCCCACCACTGTTCAGTGACTGTGAGACCAGACATCACAAAATAAACATTGCTATCTGAGGGGCCATCAAACCACTAGAGATAACCATCCCAGATAGTGTAATCCATTGAAGCACAATCCTGCCCACCCATTGAAACAGGATATTTAAACCCTAAGTTTTGGGGAGGAAAATGGGGAGTCTTCCAACGATGCAGCTGGCCTGTAGGAGATTCTTCCACCCTTGTCCAAGACGCTGTGCAAGGTAACTTCCCACGGACTGAGCGGTCTTACCTGAGAGAGAGGGTAAGTGATTTAATAACATACATATGATATTTGGCATACTTTAAGACCATGATTTGTGCACTCTTTTAAGGTATTAATATCTAGCACGCTCGTGGCTTGTGTTGTTACTTTTTGGGATCACTTGTTAAGTGGTAATAGTGTATTCTGTGAATTGTTTTTTTTTTTTCTTAAATTGCAATAGTGCATTCTTCCATTGTATCCATAAGAACTTGCAATAGTGGCATATCGGACCTGTGAGTGAAGTCCAAATAAATTGTTAATTAAGTGAAGTCTTTTTCTCTCCGCCACACTAGCCAATGTGCATTATCATAGAATCATAGAATCGTAGAATGTGTTGGGTTGGAAGGGACCTTTAAAGGTCATCTAGTCCAACCCCCCTGCACTAAGCAGGGACATCTTCAACTACATCAGATTGCTCAGAGCCTCATCAAGCCTGGCCTTGAATGTCTCCAGGGATGGGGTCTCCACCACCTCTCTGGGCAACCTCTTCCAGTGTCTCACCACCCTCATGGTAAAGAACTTCTTCCTAATGTCTCATCTAAACCTACCCTGCTCTAGTTTAAAACCATTGCCCCTCATCCTGTCGCTACATGCCCTTGCAAACAGCCCCTCCCCAGCTTTCCTGTAGGCCCCCTTCAGGCACTGGAAGGCTGCTATAAGGTCTCCCCGGAGCCTTCTCTTTTCCAGGCTGAACAACCCCAACTCTCTCAGCCTGTCTTCATAGGAGAGGTGCTACAGCCTGTAAGAAAGGGAGGTATTGCTTTTGCAGAGGAGAAAAGCCATTTCCATCAGAGGTGACAGATAGAACATCTCTTATCACACAGACAAAAGGACAAACTGATTCATACTGGAGTAGTGTCTAGAAGGGTAGTCAAACATTTAACCAGGGCTAATGACATTGAGCATTTTTTTTACCAAAAAGGAAGGAAATAAACTAGTCAGATAATCCCTTTAGGTGTAGCATAAGGAGAAGTAAACAGAGGCAGGACATGCGGGAAGAATTTTAGGCGCCTCGGACAGACTGTGAACCCTGGAGTACCTAACCAATGGGAAACAGGGGAGGGAAAAATTCGGCCGGGATTAGGGAATAAAAAGGTGTGTTTCAAGAACTGGAAGTGCGCCTACTTGCTAGGTCACCCACTCTTGCAAGAACGTGAATAAAAACATGCTTCACAGAGGATTCTGCCTGAGTCTATTTCATTCGGACTGGAACTTATTTCTCACAATTTGGGGGCTCGTCCGGGAGAAGTCATCTTCTTGGGAGTCCCTGTCGCCGAAGGACGGAAAGACGTGTCCTGTTGATTTCAACGGTCTCGTGGATCGTCGGCAGGGATTCCGGAAGGAATCGACTAAGATCTCGAGACCCAGTTGGACGGCAGACTCTGTGAACCACAGGGGGAAAAGGGATAGGTGCAGTAGGCACAGAGAGTACGACCAGGCAACTCCGTGCATGGACCAAGGTAAGAAAAATCAGACTGTTAAAGTATTGCCTTGGTGGTCGGGGACATTCTAAGAAGAGACTTGTGTGTGAGTGACTGAGACGTACTGCGGTACGAAGCGAGTGTGGAGTCCAGATCCGCGGTTCTGTAGTCCCGCGAGGGGCACAGCTAGAGAAGGACGAAGCGAAAGGAAGGGGTGTAAGAAAAGTCTCTGTTCAGAATGGGAAATAAGGATTCTAGGCCTAGGGATGGAAAAGGGGATACTAGGAAGGACCCCGGGAACATTCCCCCAGACAGTCCATTAGGGAGGATTTTGAGATATTGGAATAGTCCATCTTGTACAAGGGATAAGGACAAAAAGAAAATGATACAATATTGTTGTTTTGTCTGGACAAAGGAGCCTATAAGACCTCCTAGTGTGTTTTGGCCCAAATTCGGGTCTGATGAAGTTTGGGTGTGCCAGACTCTAAATTTATATGTAAATAGTAAGGAACCTGTCTCCTTAGAAGAACGCGAATATGCATTTTGTTGGGATAAAATAAGTAGATATGGGAGTCGGAGTCATCCATATCCATTTATATGTTTCCAATTAAGACTCCTAATGATAAATCAGATAGCACAAAGGTCGAATCTACAAACTGGGACCCTTTAGATTGCTTACCACCCCCTTATAATCCACCCCAAGCACCACCAGTGCCAGTGCTCCCAGGTCCCAGTGAAGCTGCAGGAGCGGGGGAGCCCCAAGCCCCCGGGAGAGAAGAGCCACCTCAGGAAGATTCCCAAGGGAAAGTCCCCAGCGTGCCCCCCACCAAAGCATGCTCCAGATTAAGCAAGGAAATAGAGCAATGTCGTAAAGACATCTTAAATCTCCCTTTCCCTTCAGAAAAAGAATGGTCAGAAGGAAGCGGGAGCATGATAACTGCATATCCCCTAAGGGAGGTTCCTCTAGGAGCAGGAGAAGTGGGTTACATTAGTGCTCCACTCACAAGTAGCAAAGTGAGGGCATTTAAGAGAGAGATGAAATCTTTAATTGAGGATCCCATAGGGGTAGCTGAACAGTTAGATCAATTCTTAGGGCCAAGTTTTTATTCTTGGTCCGAAATGATGTCCATTTTGTTCACGGGAGAAGAAAGAGGAATGATTACAAGGGCTGCTATGCAGGAATGGGAAAAACGAAACCCACCTGCTCAGGGTGTAGTGCCAGCCGAACAGAAATTCCCAAATGTGGATCCCCAGTGGGATAATAATAATCCTGAAGACAGAACAAATATGAAAGACCTGAGGGAAATGATAATTTTGGGCATTAGAGAAGCCGCTCCTAAGTCGCAAAATCTTATTAAAGCTTTTGAAATACAACAAGGAAAAGATGAGACACCCTCTGCCTTCTTACAAAGGCTGAGGGATCAAATGAGAAAATATTCAGGCATGAACCCTGATGACCCAGTAGCACAGGGGTTATTAAAAGTTCACTTTGTCACGAAGGCCTGGCCAGATATACAAGGGAAATTACAAAAAATGGAGGGGTGGAGCGAGAGACCCTTAGAAGATTTGTTGAGGGAGGCCCAGAAGGTATATGTCAAAAGGGAGGAGGAAAAACAGAAGCAGAAAGCAAAAATGATGGTATCTACTGTGGATCAAGTGGTAAGACAAAGGATTGATCCTGTAATAACTCAGAGGCGAGAAACTTGGGGGCGAGGAAGAGGGGTGAATAACAGGGGAAGAGGGCAGGGAAGAGGGCTGCCCCGACCACTCCTACCAGCAGCTCAGGGTTCACCGGCAGGGTGTTATCATTGTGGGAAAATAGACCATTTTAGGCGGGAGTGCCCTGACTTGAGAAGGGAGGAACGAGTGTCGTCGTTGATGGATTTTGATTATGTAGCATAGGGAAGTCAGGGGTTCCCCAGCTCGAGGTCCCACCGGGAACCCTTGACAAATTTAAAGGTGAGACCTCAGGAAGAGGAAGCAGTCTTCTTAGTTGATACTGGAGCTTCTAGAACTTCTTTGAATCTTATACCCCAAGGGGCAAAATTGTCTAATCAACGAATAGTTGTGTCAGGAATAAAGGGTGAAGGTCTCTCAGTCCCTGTTTTTGAACCCATGATTGTGGGAAGCGAAACTGAAAAAGTGATGGGAACTCTGTTATACATACCAGAAGCTGGGAGTAACCTCCTAGGTAGGGATCTTATCACTGGTTTAGAATTAAAGATAGAAACTTTAAGAGGACAGATAATGGTATCTATGAAGTTGCTAACAGAACAGGATGAGCAAAAGATAAGTCCCGAAGTATGGGTGAGTGAAGGGAACCGAGGAGGGTTAAAAATAGAACCCCTCAGGGTAAAACTCATTCTGCATTCAAATGTGATTCGACAAAAGCAGTACCCAATTCCCCTTGAGGGAAGGCGAGGGCTGCAACCAGTAATACAAGCACTAGCCAAAGATGGGTTAATAGAACCCTGTATGTCCCCTTTTAACACTCCCATCCTGCCAGTGTGAAAAACGGATGGTTCATATGGCTTAGTGCAAGACTTGAGAAAGATTAATGAAATAGTGCAGGCATGACATCCGGTGGTCCCGAATCCCTATACCCTAATGAGTAAAATTCCTCCTCATCATAAATGGTTTAGTGTAGTGGATTTAAAAGATGCTTTTTGGGCTTCTCCACTAGATGAAGGGAGCAGAGACCTATTTGCATTTGAATGGGAAGATACAGATACAGGGAGAAAGCAACAATATCGATGGACAGTGCTACCGCAGGGATTTACAGAATCTCCTAATTTGTTTGGGCAAGTGTTAGAACAGGTGCTTGAACAATTCAAACCTCCATCAGGAGTAGCCCTGCTTCAGTATGTGGATGATTTGTTAATCTCGGGAGAAGAAGAAAACAAAGTAAAAGAAGCCACCAATGAGTTATTAATTTTTTTAGGTCAGCAGGGGTTAAGAGTCTCAAAAACAAAATTACAGTATGTAGAATCAGAAGTGAAATATTTAGGACATTTGATTAGTGAAGGAAGACGCAAGATAAATCCTGAATGGATTAAAGGAATAGTGGAATTACCCTTGCCTGAGACCAAAAAGGAATTGAGAAAGTTTTTAGGATTAACCGGGTACTGCAGGCTGTGGATAGAAGGGTATGCACAAAGGACTAAAGGACTGTATTCTAAATTATTAGTAGATGAACCAAATATATTAAGATGGACAGAGGAGGAGAAGAATTTGATATGCGAATTAAAGCAAAGCCTAATAACTGCTCCAGTTTTAGCTTTACCATCCTTGGAGAAACCATTTCAATTGTTTGTGACTGTAGAAAAGGGGGCTGCATTGGGAATATTAACTCAAGAATGGGGGGATAAGCGACAGCCAGTAGCATATTTGTCAAAGCTTCTAGACCCAGTTTCTCGAGGATGGCCCGAATGTGTGCAGGCAGTAGCCGCTACTGCTTTATTAGTAGAAGAAAGCAGGAAGCTTACCTTTGGGGGAATGATAGAAGTTAGCACCCCCCACCAAGTCAAAACCATTTTAGCCCAAACCGCAGGAAAATGGCTAACCGATTCGAGAATACTGAAGTATGAGGCAATTTTAATTGAAAAGGATGATCTGATTTTAACTACCAGCTCTTGCCTTAACCCAGCGAGCTTTTTGTGAAAAGGAAAAGTAGAGGCAAAGGATGAAGAATTTACTTACTTACACACGAATGTTTAGACGTAATTGAGTACCAGACTAAGATACAACCCGACTTAAGGGAAGAACCCCTATTTGGGGGTCTTCATTTGTTTGTAGATGGTTCTTCAAGGGTGACAGGAGGAAAGAGGTGTAATGGATATGCAGTGGTGGATGGAGTGAGCCAGCAAGTAAAAGCATCTGAGAAATTACCTAGTGCATGGTCTGCTCAAACGTGTGAGATATATGCCTTAAACCAGGCACTTGAATTAATTGGAGAAGGGGAAGGAACAATATATACAGACTCTCGTTATGCCTTTGGGGTAGTGCATACCTTTGGTAAAATTTGGGAAGAACGAGGACTAATAAATAGCAAAGGGAAAGAACTTGTACATGAAGCACTTATAAAACAGGTGTTGGCAAATATACTAATACCAAGTGAAATAGCAGTTGTACATGTTAAAGGCCACCAGAGGGGCAATTCAATTACCGCAAGGGGAAATAGATTAGCGGACAAAGTGGCAAAAGAGGTGGCCTTGGGGCAGGAGACCATTAAGATTTATAATCTTGTTCCCCAAGTACCGACAATAAGGACCCCATTGATATTCACGGAAAAAGAAAAAGAAGCAATGACAGAAGCAGGGGCAGTGGAGAAAGATGGTAAATGGATTCTGCCTGATGGAAGGGAAATGGTTAACAAACAAACTATGAGAGAAATAATGGCAGTGTCACATCAGGGAAGCCATTGGGGAACGCAAGCAACGTGTGATATAGTTCTGCGGAAGTATGGATGTTTTGGCATTTACACAGTAGCGAAGCAAATCTGCGACAGGTGTATTATTTGTAAGAAAATAAATAAGAAGACCCTTAGAAAACAACCTTCAGGGGGATGAGAACTGGGGTTAAGGCCATTCCAAAGTATACAAGTTGATTTTACTGAACTGCCACCCATAGGCAGGTTTAAGTACCTCCTAGTCCTGGTAGATCACCTCACTGGATGGGTGGAAGCTTATCCTTTAGCCTCTGCAACAGCTGCAGGAGTGATAATAATGCTAGAGCAAATAGTTCCTAGGTATGGAATAGTGGAAAATGTGGATTCAGATCAAGGAAGCCATTTTACCTCCAAGGTGCTACAGGGAGTGATGGATAGTTTAGGGATAACATGGGATTATCACACTCCCTGGCATCACCCATCGTCCAGAAAGGTTGAAAGAATGAATCAAACCATTAAGAGGCAACTATCTAAATTGGTTCTTGAGACAAAACTGCCATGGATCAAGTGCTTACCAATAGCGCTATTGAGAATCCGGACCTCCCCTAGAAAAGATACTGGTCTCTCGCCTTATGAAATGCTTTTTGGACTACCTTACACTGGAGGTAGGGAAGATGTGCCCACATTTGAAACCAAGGACATGTCCCTTAAGAAATATATACTGGGGCTGTCGTCTTCTCTCTTTCCTCAGAACTAAAGGCCTTCTTGCTCAAACTCTGCCGTTGGAATTTGTTACCCATCTGTATAAACCAGGGGACTGGGTACTAGTCAAATCCTGGACGGAGAGTAAGCTCCAACCGGAGTGGGAAGGACCATTCCAAGTACTCCTCACTACTGAAACAGCAGTAAGGACAGCAGAAAAAGGATGGACTCACTACACTCGGCTAAAAGGACCAGTTGAACCCCCACCAACAGATCCGGTAGAACGGTGGACTGTACATTCTACTGACAGCCCACTGCGAGTAACCCTAAAGAGACAATAAGCCGTGGGTTGGGGTGGGATGATCCAGTCGGGAGATATAAATCTGTGTACAGCATGAATTTTAAGAAGCATTTTGCGATGATACTGGTCATAGGGGCGGTGTTGAGCTTCCCACTAGGAAGCTGGAGTGTACACCTAGATCACATACAAAGTGCACACCCAGATTACCTGGTTAGACTTATCATAAATATCACTAAAGGAGATACCCCACAGACTGTACACTTTGATGCCTGTCAAGTACTGAAGTGTGGGAATCTGGAGGCCCAAAGATGGTTGAGTGGTGAAAACAAGTACCTGTGCCCAGAAATTTGGAGGGTCGCTGAGGGATATCACGAGGCTGCACCTTGTGACCAATGGAGTGAAGTATGGTGGACCACCCAAATTGGAGGGTGGACCATTGATGACAAGTGGATCAAGCCTTCTTATTATTACCCTCTCAAGAAGAAAATACATTTTTACAAAGGATCACCTTCCCCAGAGTGTGGCCTTTTAGAATGTAATCCTCTGTTGATAACTATAACCCAGGCAGATGATACAGCTAACCTAATATATGGATGTCGTGGTTTAGCCTCAGACGGCAACAAAGAGCCACGTGCCGCTCGCTCGAGCCTTCCCAATACAGGAATAACCTGAAGAAAAGGCAAGACTCTCAGGTTGAGACAAAGGCAGTTTAACAGAACACCAAAGGGAGCAAGCAAACAACAACAATAACACGGATAGAGGCATATACAAACACGATTACTGAACTGCCGCTCCCCGCCGCTCACCAACCGGACCCGGGACGCCCCAGCCTGCTCCAAGCGTCGACTTCCTGCCCCCTCCCCCGGCAGCTCAGGGCGGGCATGGCTCACATGGCATGGAATACCAGGAAAAATTAACCCTATCCCTGCCGGAACCAGGACATTATCCACCCATTATTCCATACCATCTATGCCATGCCCAGATCTTAGGGGTTCCAATGAATTGCCACCGCTCTCCCCTGTCATATATATACATATGTATTCATGCAGATATAATGCCCTTAGTTTATGGGCCATCCCTCCAAAAGTGTCCGTTGAGTTCTTGTAATCCATGGCTTTGGGCTCCATCTGTTAGAACAGTCTCTCAGGGCAGGTGAGATGCCGTGTGGTGCTGGTCTGTTGCATGCTGTATTTTTCGGAGCTTGTGACTGGTGCACCCGGTGTGGCTCATGCACACGGTCCGTGGGCTGAAGATGTAGATCTTGAGGAAGTTGGTGGGCGCCAGCTGCTGAGGCCAGTTCTTATCCCATCACCCCTGTGCCTTACTCGTAGTACAACTGATAGCAATTATAGCAATGAGGACATACAGTGACAGTGTTACTTAGCAATTAACAGCACACAATTTGATTCATTGGCTATTCTCACCCAAAATCAGATCCCCATGAGGTACACATCGGACTTCCCCATCCTTCCGCATCACCCACCAAGTGCATCCAGGTCCTTGGGCAAAAGCAATCCCACGGGTGGGTTTGCCTTTGCCTGAGGCAGGACTAACCCAGACTGTCTTCCCTAGCATATTCTTCATGTGCACTACAGGGACTTTATCCCCTTCTACAGTACGTGGAAGTTTTGATTGGGCAGGGCCAGCTCGATTGGTAGATCCCCTGGTGTTAACTAGCCAGGTAGCTTTTGCTAAATGTGCATCCCAATGTTTTAAGGTCCCACCACCCATTGCTCTCAGTGTAGTTTTTAACAGTCCATTGTATCGTTCTATCTTCCCAGAGGCTGGTGTGTGATAGGGGATGTGATATACCCACTCAATGCCATGCTCTTTGGCCCAGGTGTCTATGAGGCTGTTTCGGAAATGAGTCCCGTTGTCCGACTCAATTCTCTCTGGGGTGCCATGTCGCCACAGGACTTGCTTTTCAAGGCCCAGGATAGTGTTCCGGGCAGTGGCATG
Source organism: Rissa tridactyla (assembly GCF_028500815.1). Lineage (NCBI taxonomy): Eukaryota > Metazoa > Chordata > Aves > Charadriiformes > Laridae > Rissa > Rissa tridactyla. The sequence goes on from NC_071496.1 coordinate 20,810,068, forward strand.
GGGCACAGGGTATGTTTCCAGCCATCCAGTGGTTGCTTCCACCATTGTGAGCACATGGCGCTTGCCTTGACAGGTTTGTGGCAGTGTGATATAATCAATCTGCCAGGCCTCCCCATATTTATTTTTCAGCCATCGTCCTCCATACCAAAGAGGCTTCAAACGCTTGGCTTGTTTGATTGCAGCATATGTCTCACATTCATGGATGACCTGTGCAATAGTGTCCATGGTCAAGTCCGCCCCTCGGTCACAAGCCCATCTATATGTCGCATCTCTCCCTTGATGGCCTGAGGTGTCATGGGCCCATCAAGCTATGAATAGTTCACCCTTATGTTGCCAGTCCAGATCCACCTGAGCCACTGCAATCCTAGCAGCCCGATCCACCTGCTGGTTGTTCTGATGTTCCTCCGTGGCCCGATTCTTCGGTACATGGGTATCTACGTGACGTACTTCCACAACCAGATTCTCTATCCGGGCAGCAATACCTTGCCATAGTTCAGCAGCCCAGATGGGTTTGCCTCTGCGCTGCCAGTTGCCCTGCTTCCACTGCTGTAACCACCCCCACAGAGCATTTGCCACCATCCATGAGTCAGTGTAGAGATAAATACTGGCCATTTTTCTCACTCAGCAATGTCCAAAGCCAGCTGAATGGCTTTCACCTCTGCAAACTAGCTCGATTCACCTCGTCCTTCAGTGGCTTCTGCAACTTGTCGTGTAGGACTCCACACAGCAGCCTTCCACTTTCGATGCTTTCCCACAATCAGGCAGGACCCATCAGTGAACAGGGCATATTTCTTCTCATTTTCTGGCAGTTTATTATATGGTGGGGCCTCTTCTGCACGCGTCACCTCCTCCTCTGGTGACATTCCGAAATCCTTGCCTTCTGGCCAGTCCATGATCACTTCCAGAATTCCTGGGCGACGGGGGTTTCCCATTCGAGTTCGCTGTGTGATCAGTGCAATCCACTTACTCCATGTAGCATCAGTTGCATGATGTGTGGTGGGGACCCTTTCTTTGAACATCCAGCCCAGCACCGGCAGTCGAGCTGCCAAGAGGAGCTGTGCTTCTTTAACAACCACTTCCGAAGCAGCTCGAACCCCTTCATATGCTGCCAATATCTCTTTTTCTGTTGGAGTGTAGCGGGCTTCGGATCCTCTGTATCCACGACTCCAAAACCCTAGGGGTCGACCTCGAGTCTCCCCTGGTGCTTTCTGCCAGAGGCTCCAGGTAGGGCCGTTCTCCCCGGCTGCGGTGTAGAGCACATTTTTAACATCTTGTCCTGCCCGGACTGGCCCCAGGGCCACTGCATGGACTATTTCCTGTTTGATTTGTTCAAAAGCTTGTTGTTGCTCAGGACCCCATTTAAAATCATCCTTCTTCCGGGTTACTTGATACAGAGGGCTTACAATTTGACTGTAATCTGGGATATGCATTCTCCAAAAACCCACAATGCCTAAGAAAGCTTGCGTTTCCTTTTTACTAGTTGGTGGAGACAGAGCTGCTATTTTGTTGACCACATCCATTGGAATCTGACGGCGTCCATCTTGCCATTTTATTCCTAAAAACTGGATCTCCTGTGCAAGTCCCTTGACCTTGCTTCGTATTATGGCAAAACCAGCTTTCAGAAGGATTCAGACTATTTTATTCCCTTTCTCAAAAACTTCTTCTGCTGTGTTTCCCCATACGATGATGTCATCGATGTATTGCAGATGTTCTGGAGCTTCACCCTGTTCCAGTGCAGTCTGGATCAGTCCATGGCAAATGGTGGGGCTGTGTTTCCACCCCTGGGGCAGTCGATTCCAGGTGTACTGGACGCCCCTCCAAGTGAAAGCAAACTGTGGCCTGCACTCTGCTGCCAAAGGGATTGAGAAAAATGCATTCGCTATATCAATCGTGGCATACCACTTGGCTGCCTTGGACTCCAGTTCGTACTGGAGTTCTAGCATGTCCGGCACGGCAGCGCTCAGTGGTGGCGTGACTTCATTCAGACCACGATAGTCTACAGTTAGCCTCCACTCTCCATTAGATTTTCGCACCGGCCATATGGGACTGTTAAAGGGTGAGCGAGTCTTGCTGATCACTCCTTGCTGAACCTCTAGTTGAAGAATCAGCTTATGGATGGGAATCAGAGAGTCTCGGTTAGTGTGATATTGCTGCCGATGCACCGTTGTGGTAGCAATCGGCACCTGCTGTTCTTCGACCCTCAACAACCCCACAACAGAAGAGTCCTCCGAGAGACCAGGCACGGTAGACAACTGTTTAACTTCCTCTGTCTCCAAGGCAGCTATGCCAAAAGCCCACCGGTACCCTTTTGGGTCCTTGAAATGCCCTCTCCTGAGGTAATCTATACCAAGGATGCATGGAGCCTCTGGGCCAGTCACAATGGGATGCTTTTGCCACTCATTCCCAGTTAGGCTCACTTCCGCCTCCAGTACAGTCGACTCTTGGGATCCCCCTGTGACCCCAGAAATACAGATGGGTTCTGCCCCTCTATAGCTTGATGGTATTAGGGTGCACTGTGCACCCGTGTCCACTAGAGCCTTATACTCCTGTGGGTCCGATGTGCCAGGCCATCGAATCCACACCGTCCAATAAACCCGGTTGTCCCTTTCCTCCACCTGGCCGGAGGCAGGGCCCCTCTAATCCTGGTCATAGTATCCATTACTCACTTCTTGCAGAAATGACTTGGAAGTTCCTTCAAGAGGATCAGAAGCAAGATCAGGCCTTCTGCTCTGTCTGGGGAACTGCCCGCTGGAAACTGGGGCGGCACTTTTCCTGGAGGGATCCCCTTTTGTGGTTGTCCTTCCTTGCAACTCCTGTACCCGTGTCCACAGGATCCAAGTAGGTTGTCCATCCCACTTCCTCATGTCCTCCCCGTGGTCATGCAGGTAGAACCACAGGGTGCCTCGTGGTGTGTACCCTCTGTACTCTCTCTCTTGAGTGGGGAAATGCCTGCTCCTAATAGCTGAGACGCTGGCCCGTGCAGGTGGGGAGTAGGTCATATTCTCTTCAAGTTGCTGGACCTTCTGGGACAGTTTCTCCACAGCTGAGACAAGGGGGGAAGAGAGACTTTCTTCATATCGCCGGAGCCGGCCAGCCACCTCATCCACTGTTGGTCCCTCTTCGCCTTTCCATTCCATTACTGACAGGGAGTTGGCATATGACGATGGTGCGCTTCGTACAAACTTCCGCCACATGGGCCTTGTGCATTGCACCTCATCAGGGTCTGTGGGTAAGTCTGCATTGTCCAAGTCATAATAAATCATCTCCCGCATGGCTAATTCTCTCAGGTACTGGATACCTCTTTCCATGGTAGTCCACTTGCTTGGCTGACATACAACATCCTCACTGAAGGGGTACCTCTCCCTCACGCCTGACAGGAGTCGTTTCCAGAGGCTGAGGGCTTGGGTCTTCTTCCCAATTGCCTTGTCAATGCCGCCTTCCCTAGACAGGGATCCCAGCTGCCTGGCTTCCCTACCCTCTAATTCCAGGCTACTGGCCCCGTTATCCCAGCACCAGAGCAGCCAGGTGACAATGTGCTTGCCTGAAAGTCGGCTGAAATCTTTTCGCATATCCCGCAGCTCACTCAAGGATAGGGATCGAGTAATTATCTCTGGTTCTGCCTCTTCCTCCTGTTCTCGTGATGGCCCTGGTTCATCGTCATCCCTTACTAAGCGAACTGATTTCTTTGTGTACTTCTTCTTCTTCTGTATGGGGGCAACTGATACTGGCATGGGTTGGTTCCCTGGTTCAGCGGCAGTGGATGCCACAGGGGTTGGAGTAGCCCCAGTGGCTGCCACAGGGGTTGGAGTAACTGCAGTGGCTGCCACTGGGGTTGGAGTAGCCGCAGTGTCCGTCGCAGGCGTTGCAGTAGCCACAGTGGCTGCTGGTCTGGTCTCTATCTCTTCCCCATGAGGGTGCTGCATAATACTGAGCAGTACCTGGTAGATACTGGCCAGGGCCCAGCACAGCGCGGTGAGTTGTGCCTCTCTAGAATAGCCACAGCATTTTCTCTTCAAATATTCTATGACTTTATCAGGGTCCTGTAATTGTTCAGGGGTGAAGTCCCAGACCATGGGAGGTGAGAAGTTCTCTGGGTACCTGCCCATGTTCTCCCACATGCCGTGCCACCCCTGACTATCCAGCCTCGGAGCAGATCTCCGGGTGGTAGTCTTAAATAGCTGCTTAACCTTAGACAGGACCTGGAACACATTCAGCAGACATAACAATAGGACCAGGCTGGTTTGAGCATCCCAAGGATATTCAAAATTCTCAAAAGCTGCCATACCTGACCTGAAGGAGAAAAGGGAGGCAAAAGGGCTGGGGAAAGTGTCCCCCCCGTTTCCCCCATAGACTGGGTGTAATTATTAATAAATTCTGAGAGACGATGCCCAAGGTACGGACAGGACAGCAACACCACATAAAAGCCCCAAAGTAACTGTCTAACAAGGGATGTTATCATCTCATAAGCTGATATTGCACAGGACAACAAAATGATAATTCTCATCCCTCTCCCAGAAGTAACAAAAATCATCGGAAGGAGTACATAAGCCATATAGGAATTCACATAACACAGCCATGAGAACAAACCAAGCAACATGGTGACCAGCGACTATTTACCTAATACAATAAACGCATACAACACATTCATTTTTTCAAGCCCTAGTTGAATTCTGTCGTTATCTCAACCCTTCGAGCCCCACGTTGGGCGCCAAAAAGGACTGTCGTGGTTTAGCCTCAGACGGCAACAAAGAACCACGTGCCGCTCTCTCGGGCCTTCCTAATACAGGAATAATCTGAAGAAAAGGCAAAACTCCGGGGTTGAGACAAAGGCAGTTTAACAGAACAGCAAAGGGAACAAGCAAACAACAACAATAACACGGATAGAGGCATATACAAACATGATTACGGAACCGCCGCTCCCCGCCGCTCACCAACCGGACCCGGGACGCCCCAGCCCGCTCCAAGCCCGCTCCAAGCGTCGACTTCCTGCCCCCTCCCCCGGCAGCTCAGGGCGGGCATGGCTCACATGGCATGGAATACCAGGAAAAAGTAACCCTATCCCTGCCAGAACCCGGACAATGTAATAGGAGCAGATGTGTCTGGAAGAGATCCAAGGGGAAGATTTAGAATAGATGTACTGGAAAATAGCAGTCAAGCAGAAGGGACAACTATGACTACCAAACTCCCAGTAATACAACAGTGGGAACCACCGAATGATCCAGCTTTGGTAATGGTTACTGAGATTAAAGATCTTAGACAAACATTTGAGATTGAGAAAGGGTACGGTGAGACGAATGCTTGGGTAGAATGGGTAAAATATACTGTTAGTAGTTTGAACCAAAGCAATTGCTATGCTTGTGCCTCAGGAAGGCCCACAGCACAGATCGTCCCTTTTCCCTTAGGGTGGACGAAAGATTCCGTAGGGATGTCGTGTGTGATAGCATTATACCAAGAAAGGACCGCCTGGGGAAATGAGACCTGGGGAAATTCACTTTCCTTACTCTTTCCTGCCTTGGAGTCTAGAGATGTTAAAGTGCCACCAGTATTTTCCACAGCAATTGGTAACCATCCAGCGTGCCTCTCACGGCAGGGTGTGAAGGCTGCCAAACCTGTGGGGGGATTTACCCTATGCACTGAAACTCTGAACGTGACCAAGGATGTGAAAGGAAACTACTCAGCGATACGAGTGCCTTGGGTGGATCTCTGGTGGTATTGTGGAGGGAAGACCTTGTGATCTGTGTTGCTGGCTAACTGGAAAGGTACGTGTGGAATGGTACAATTGGCAATACCATTCACCCTAGCATTTGAAAAAGGAACAGGAACCCTGAGATCAGGCAATAGAGTAAAAAGAAGTGTGGGTGTATCCTTTGATGAACGGATATATATAGATTCCATTGGAGTCCCTAGAGGAGTCCCAGATGAACACAAAGCAAGGAATCGGATAGGAGCAGGATTCGAATCTGTCTTTTTCGGGTGGGTAACTATAAACAGAAATGTAGATTGGATAAGTTATATTTACTATAACCAACAGAGGTTTATTAATTATACCAGAGATGCATTGAAAGGAATAGCTGAACAATTGGATGCAACCAGCCGAATGGCATGGGAAAATAGGATCGCCCTGGACAGGATCTTAGTAGAGAAGGGAGGTGTGTGTGTAATGTTAGGGAATCGGTGCTGTACCTTCATCCCAAACAATACAGCTCCAGATGGTACTATAACTAAAGCCCTTCAAGGGCTCACCACTCTAGCTGATGAGTTAGCTGAGAACTCTGGAATAGACACCTCACTGACAGGTTGGCTGGATTCCTGGTTTGGGAAATGGAAAGGTATGGTGGTATCAATACTGACTTCTCTTATAATGGTAGCGGGAATGTTAGCGGCTGTAGGATGCTGTATCATTCCCTGTGTGTGAGGATTAGTTCAACGATTAATTGAAACTGCCCTAACGAAACAAATGGAAGTAGACCCTCCCCCATACCCTGGAAAAATGCTTCATCTAGAAGAAAATAAAAACTCTTGAGAAGAAGAAGAATGTAACATCATGCTGTCGGCTCTAGAGGCCTCATATGGAACCATGCCCTAGAAATGCAAAAGACAATAAGATTATGAAAAAGGAAAGGGGGAAGTTGTAAGAAAGGCAGGTATTGCTTTTGCAGAGGAGAAAAACCATTTCCATCAGAGGTGACATGATAAGGGAATGACTAAGACAAAGAGGCTCCAGCAAAGGCTTGTAGAACATCTCTTATCACACAGACAAAAGGACAAACCGATTCATACTGGATTAGTGTCTAGAAGGGTAGTCAAACATTTAACCAGGGCTAATGACATTGAGCATTTTTTTTACCAAAAAGGAAGGAAATAAACTAGTCAGATAATCCCTTTAGGTGTAGCATAAGGAGAAGTAAACAGAGGCAAGACATCCAGGAAGAATTTTAGGTGCCTCGGACAGACTGTGAACCCTGGAGTACCTAACCAATGGGAAACAGGGGAGGGAAAAAATCGTCCGGGATTAGGGAATAAAAAGGTGTGTTTCAAGAACTGGAAGTGTGCCTACTTGCTAGGTCACCCGCTCTTGCAAGAACGTGAATAAAAATGTGCTTCACAGAGGATTCTGCCTGAGCCTATTTCATTCGGACCGGAACTTATTTCTCACAAGCCCTTTGATCATCTTCATGGCCCTCCTCTGGACCCCCTCCAACAGGTCCATGTCCTTCTTGTGCTGAGGGCTCCAGAACTGGATACAGTACTCCAGGTGGGGTCTCACGAGAGTAGAGTAGAGGGGGAGAATGACCTCTCTCGATCTGCTGGCCACAGTTCTTTTGATGCAGCCCAGGATGCAATTGGCCTTCTGGGCTGCAAGTGCACATTGTTGGCTCATGTCCAGCTTTTCATCCACCAGTACCCCCAAGTCCTTTTCCGCAGGGCTGCTATCACATCATCCCCCAGCCTGTATTGGTAATGAGGATTGTCCCGACCCAAGTGCAGGACCTTGCACTTGGCCTTGTTGAACTTCATGAGGTTTGCTCGTCCCCACCTCTCTAGCTCATCCAGGTCCCTCTGGATGACATCCCATCCCTCTGGCCTGTCAACCGCACCACTCAGCTTGGTGTCATCTGCAAACTTGCTGAGGGTGCACTTGATCCCACTGTCCATGTCACTGACAAAGATGTTAAACAGCACCGGTCCCAGTATGGATCCCTGAGGGACACCACTTGTCACCCCTCTCCATCTGGACATTGAGCCATTGACCTCCACCCTCTGGATGCGACCATCCAGCCAGTTCCTTATGCACTGAACAGTCCACCCATCGAATCCATATCTCTCCAACTTAGAGAGAAGGATGTTGTGGGGAACCGTGTCAAAGACCTTGCAGAAGTCCAGATAGATGATATCCATTGCTCTTCCCTTGTCCACTGATGCAGTCACTCCTGTTAGTTGTCTTGGTCCCAAAGACCTATCTCCATAACAGATAAAAAATTATGAAGCATTTTTCCATGGAAGATCCTGCTTTTTCCCCAGAGGCTGCTTTTGTCTTTGGGCAACAAGGTACAGGAAAACCCAAAGCTATTAGCAAAGCAATAATAATTTCTATAAAATGTTAAAGAATATTTTATAAGAAGTGTCCTCATAAGAAAGCCTCCAAATCCCACTTTCAGCTCTATACCATAGTAGAAAAGCAAATCTAGGTAGCAGCACAATGAATATCTGATGCAGCAAAAAGGCAGCTATTGGTGTTCTCTGGATTATCTGAAGATGGGGAGATTAGTTTGGTGGCTAAAATATTAAGTGAACAAATCTGTGTATTTGGAGGGGGATAGCCTCTTCCAAAGACCTGTAAGAGAAATGTCTGAAATACTAAACCTGCAGCTACCAAGTTTTAAAAGGAAGTAAATGATCTGTAAAAGGTCTCATAGGGGATCTGTGTTTTTAAATGCAGCAGAGCATATGTTAACATGTTTAACTGTATTCTTGGTGATCAGTTCTATTGCAAATCATGATGAAATGGTTCATGGGACTGTTCAGTGCCTTACAGAATTGCATCATGCAAGTTAGTTAAGTTAATATGCAGTCTAAAATACCTTCAACAGGTTATTGATAACACATAGCACATATCTTCTCTGGTGTCAGACATCACAAAAAATCTCACTTAAACAACTTTGAGGAAAGTAGATGTACAGCCAGCCTGGTGACTAAGATACAGGACACTTGGCTGCAGTTTTTACAGCACTTGGGGCTGAAGATCTATTCACAGTAGATATTCTGTTACCATGACTGATAACTCACAGTGGATAAAGACAGAAGGGAGTGAAAAAGAGTTATTGAGCAATAAAGATTAATTTCAAGTTATTACCAGTGAGGAACTCCAGCAGCGACTCTTTTTATCACAATGCAAATTGAAAAATCTTACATGTCTTCATAATATCTAGATGCACTTGCAGTAAGGGATATATTCTTCAATGATTACAAAAATGATTTTATGTTTTTATGAAAAAATTTTAACACTGTGTATATGTTGAGAACCTACATTCTGAGATTTTCAAAGAAAGAATAAGTGATTCCAACTGAAGTACACTATTTAATGGATTTATACACTTTCATTATATAGATTATAATTTTATAAAAACCTAAACATATAAATTATATATTATATACAACATATTTTTACATTCCATAAGTAGTGTATAATATATAGTATAAATTAGTGCAATCACTGTTGCATTAGTATAAATGATAATGATGGTTGGCATCATGCTAATCATCTATACATATTTTCATGTCTTTGTAGTAGACACATAAAGATAATGTGTATATGTATAGTATTTATTGTTTATCAGAATTTATATGCACATCCCAATATCTTTACACACACATACTATTTAAATATTGTTGATGTTTATAAATACCAGTGACATTACTGAGCATACAAAGCAGCTGTACTAGTTATTTTGGGGAGGGACTGTTTTTTTATCTTGTATTTTCTTACAAATGGGTCTCAACTGCATTTAATCTGAGGCAATAAATAATACAATGTGCTAATGATGACTCTCCAGGAGCCTCCTACTAGGCACCATTAGACCATAATATGCATGATGGGCATAAACCATTTGGCAAATGTCCTTCACTTATTTACCCCTAAAGAGCTGTACTCTGTGCAATTGAGTAATGAAGCATTATGGGCTTTTTTCCCCTTCCCTGCTATTTCAGCTATTTCAATATATCAATGCAGATTGTCTAAAGAGAAAATATATTTTGTTTTCTTTTAGCAAATGAGTATTTATGGGGAAGGTGTAGACTTCTCTCGTGTTCCACCTCTGTGAATAAAGAGAAAATAATAAGATCCTTAAAAAGGAAATAATTAATAATTTAATTTTCCTTTAATGATTTGTGCAGCACATGTAAGAAATGCATTCTGTACAGATGACAGAAAAATAGAACAGAACAGAATAGAATAGACTATTTCAGTTGGAAGGGACCTACAACGATCAACTACAACCCTTTGAGCTCTGCCCTTCAGCCAGTTCTTCACCCAGTGCATCGTGAACCGACTCATCCCACAGTTGGACAACTTGTCCAGAAGGAAATATGAAGTTAGGTTCAGTATTATGTCAACTGAGAAATACTGAATACATAGTTCCAGGCTTTATGCCACCTTTGCGCTGCCTGGACTCTGGATAGCTGCAAGAATCAAAAGGGGATTGTGTTAAAATTGTATTGTAAAAATCGAGTATTTATTAAATCACTTAGGGATAAATAATGGCCTTAGAATATGCATATGAGATGAATACCAGTATTGCACAGTATATTTTAATCCAATATATAGATCACAGCAGCAAAATTATATTAAATGTTTGTTAGAAACAGAAGAAAACAGAAGTAGTGAAAAGAAAAAAATCAAATTTAAAGAGAAAGATACAAGAGCACCTATTTTTGTCAGTCATCTTGTACATTTATATTATTAGAGCCACACCTAGTACAGGGCAAATATTTGTATGCACAAGTAAATCCACAAGAGAATCTTCCAAATTGTTTCTGGATTTTCCCATAACATATGTGGTTAAATGGATCCCAAAGGCAATTTTAAAACTGGATTCTCCCTAGAAGAAAACTTAAGTAACTCTCTGAATTTCTTTTTTCTTTAATGTCTCCAGTTCTTCACCTGTACACGTAAATTCTCTCTTCTCCTTAAATCTTTTTTTCTATGACATATTCATAGAATCATAGAATGATAGAATGGTTTGGGTTGGAAGGGACCTTAAAGATCATCTAGCTCCAACCCTCCTGCCATGGGCGGGGACACCTCCCACTAGACCAGGTTGCTCAAAGCCTCATCCAGCCTGGTCTTGAACACTTCCAGGGATGGGGCATCCACAACTTCCCTGGGCAACCTGTTCCAGTGTCTCATTACCCTCAAAGTAAAGAATTTCTTCCTAATATCTAATCTAAATCTCCCCTCTTCCAGTTTACAACCGTTACCCCTCGTCCTATCGCTCCACTCCCTGATAAAGAGTCCCTACCCATCTTTTCTGTAGGCGCCCTTCAGATACTTCCCTCCCCTCTGTTCTGTTATAACTTTCAGTTAGCTCTTAGTTTCTGAACATGACTCTCTTGTTTTCCTGCATTCTTATTCCATTTCTCTGATGTGTGCAGGATTAATGCAGTCAGCCCTGAGCTGCTTTGGCTGACATGGCCCAGCACTGCCTATGAAATCTTTGTGTGAGATCGTACATTATGTACAGCATTGGTAAAATTTTTCATAATAAAGGAGGAAAGGGATTTGTAAGTCTGAACTGAATCCTGTCATGGCAATTTATTAGTATTTTCTAACCTTTTCCTTTCTACACTTTAAAAGAGACTCCGCTTTCTATGGGGACATAATATCAGAAACTAAATGTGACAACATTCCTATTATACGTTCTGTAAAATAGTTTTTTTGATCAAATCTATTTATTTATTTACTCCCATAAGGGACACCAGCTCTTCCGAGTTTATGTGAAAACACATAATTTCTTGCTGTCCTGAATAAGCTCTGTTTCTGGTCCTATTTCTCAGGCCACTTTCTCCATTTTACACTAAACTGACATTGGATGAAAAATGTCTTGCCTTGGCTGGTGTGCTTTCTGAGTGGAGCAGGGGACATAACTAGGTATACTGGGAAAGAACATGACTGCACAGGAGGATCCAGTCTGTTTCAGTTATACAAGCTCCCTTCTGCTCTGGGTACAGAGAACTAGGAGACAAGGTTATATATTCTCCCCTGTGCCCAGGTTTATCTGCCTATCATTAGCATAAAAATTATGCAAATAGTCTCTGTAGCATCCCAAACAGATCTGCTCTCCATTTATTTTGATCTACTGAATCTCATCAGTGAGAAGTCATAGAGACAGAGGAAAGCAGATGAGATGGACTCCAGGGAGTGAAGCAACCAGTCCCCAGCAACAGGAGGAAAAGGGGTCTCCCAGGGATGATCCAGCACACAAGTCCTGCCCTTTTCAGGGAGTTGTCATTAAGCAGGATTAGCAAATTCATGATGTGCTCAAATGCTCTAGTAATGAGAACTGTGCAAAAGGTAGAAATATATTCCAGTTTTTCCTTACTTACTTTAGCTTTTGAATGCATATATGAACTGATCCTGTATTTATTCTGCTTAATCTTCAGAAACTACTAATTTTCACAGTATTTTCTCATTTATAGCATTCACAACTATAAATAAAAGTTCTCTGTTTCTGATAAAGAAATGTAATAACAGGCCACTAGAAATACTTATTCTTAGAAACAATAGAGAGTTTTTCACTGCTGATGCAAACTGCTTATATGGGAGAAATATATAAATGCTTATAAGTGTTAGGTATTAATAATATAAGTGATCAGAAAATATGCAAATTAGCATGTTCATATAAAATTTCCTATTTCCCTATAAAATTACTCTCAGAAGCATGTGGCCTTGAGTAGCACTTTCAAAAGACTGATGAAGGTATTGATGTGTAATTAAAAAAAAAACAAAACCAAAAATTAGACATTTTTCTCTTTATTTTTATAAGAAAAGTTTGCTTCAGTGAAACTTTCCCACCTTCCACTAAACAAGCTTTATGCTTGAAATGCAGCACGCCATGAAAGGCAGACAGTAATAAAAAGACATGGGACACGGGAGACTAAGAAAAAAAGCAAACAATTTTAATTGAAAACAAGGTTTATATGATTGTAGTGTGTGCTGTATTGTGCCAAACAACAGTATTAGCACCCCCTTAGACCTTATAGTAAACACTGGACATGTGGCTTTAGAAAAAAGAAACTTCTCTCATCCCACTTTCTCCCAGTGGTGATTTGTTGGTTCACAGCAAGGGTTTGACTTCATGTCCTGATCCCACTTTAAGAGGAAGTCCAGCTCAGTTCAATTTGCCTCTCTGCCTTTTAGTAATGAGACAAAATGGATGTGAGCAAACCTCATGATAATGCAGAACAGATGGGCAAATTTTTGTCTAATTGGATTCTGGACAGCTTTTTTGCTTGTAGTAAATGTGCATATATTTAGAGATTTCACACTTACAGTGACAACAGCTTAGTCAAAGACAAGGACAGAACGTTTTTGTGTTTTTTCTGCTTAGGTGTAGGTCTACTAAAGATTGCTGCTTGATAAAATCTGCAGCCATAACTGAATTGTTCTTGGCTATAATGCTCTTCATGGATTGAATGGCATACACTTTGATCCTGGAAGACAATGCGCCATACGTGAACTCATCTTTTTCAACAGACCACTGGTAAAATAAGGGTTTCCAATATTTGTGTCACTTATATTTAGCAATATTTTGCCAATCTGTTTCAATTACTATACAAAGAGAATAACTCCAAAGAACATTTCATTAGTCACTTACTTAGAGTTGTTCTCTTAATACATATTTACCAGCTTGCACTTTTTAATGTTTCCTTAAAGCATTTTGAAAGTTTGCTAGCAAAGCATTGAAATGCTCTTGAAGGAAAATCATCATTCTCTATGGTGTCATTTTGCCCTGTGGACAGAGAGCACAAAGTGTTTTACGTGAAAAATAATATTGTGAGACAGAAATATACTGTATCCAAGAAAATACATAGTACTGGCAATCCCACTGAACCTAATAAAGTTTCTCTACATGTCAGTTATTCACATAGAATACATGTTCTCTTCACATTAAAAAGTAATTTAAGACAAAGAAAAGGTAAGAAAATGTACTCTGAGTTTGCACGTGCTATATGTGAGCTTATTTTCCATTCCTTATGCATCTGACTTAGGTTTTAAAGAAAGTTGAGACTATAGGAAAAATGCAAGATCTTAGGAAAGCTAAAGCCCAGATAGAGTTAAATCTCATCAGGGACATCAAGGGCAACAAGAAAAGCTTCTACAGGTATATCAGTGATAAAAGGAAGTCAAGGGAAAACGTAGGCCCTCTCTGGAAGGAAACGGGAGACCTGGCCACCCAGGATATGGAGAAGGCTGAGGTACTCAATGACTTTTTTGCCTCAGTCTTCACCAGCAAGTGCTCTAGCCACACCACCTAAGTCACAGAAGGCAAAGGTAGGGACTGGGAGAATGAAGAACTGCCCACTATAGGAGAAGATCAAGTTCAAGACCATCTGAGGAACCTGAAGGTGCACAAATCCATAGGACCTGATGAAATGCATCTGGGGGCCCTGAGGGAACTGGTGGATGAAGTTGCTAAGCCACTTTCCATTATATTTGAGAAGTCGTGGTGGTCCGGTGAAGTTCCCACTGACTGGAAAAGGGGAAACAACCCCCATTTTCAAAAAGGGACAGAAGGAAGGCCTGGGGAACTACAGGCTGGTCACTCTCACCTTTGTTCCTGGCAAGATCATGGAGCAGATCCTCCTGGAATCTCTGCTAAATCACATGGAACATAAGGAGGTGATTTGTGACAGCCAACATGGCTTCACTAAGGGCAAATCATGCCTGACAAATCTGATGGCCTCATGTGATGGGGTTACAGCATTAGTAGATAAGGGAAGAGCAACAGACATCATTTACCTGGACTTTTGCAAAGCATTTAACACTGTCCTGCACGACATCCTTGTCTCTAAATTGGAGAGATGTGGATTTGATGGATGGACCACTCGTTGGATAAGGAATTGGCTGGATGTCTGCACTCAAAGAGTTGCAGTCAATGGCTTGATGTCCAGATGGAGACCAGTGACAAGTGGCATTCCTCAGGGGTTGGTATTGGGACCGGTGCTGTTTAACATCTAGGTTGGAGACATGGATTGAGTGCACCTTCAGCAAGTTTGCCGATGATACCAAGCTGTGTATAGCGGTCGACACACTGGAGGGAAGGGATGCCATCCAGAGGGACCTGGACAGGCTTGAGAGGTGGGCCCGTGCCAAACTCATGAAGTTCAACCAGGCGAAGTGCAGGGTTGTGCATGTGGGTCACAGCAATCCCAAGCACAAATACAGGTTGGGCAGAGAGTGGATTGAGAGCCGCCCTGAGGAGAAGGACTTGGGGGTGTTGGTGGATGAGAAGCTCAACATGAGCCGGCAATGTGTGCTTGCAGTCCAGAAAGCCAACTGCATCCTGGGCTGCATCAAAAGAAGTATGGCCATCAGGTCGAGGGAGGTGATTCTACCCCTCTACTCTGCTCTCGTGAGACCCCACCTGGAGTTCTGTGTCCAGCTCTGAGGCTCTCAACATAAGAAGGACATGGACATGTTGGAATGGCAGGGGGTTGGAACAAGATGATCTTTAAGGTCCCTTCCAACCCAAACCATTGTATGATATGATTCTATGATCTTTCCAGTATTAATAATATATTTAAAGAGGAATTCAAAGAATAGTGGTGTATAAATGGCCATCATCATCATGAGTCAACTCTTAGAGCATCTCAAATGGACCCATCCTGTTTTCCCTTCACTTCATGATCTAGACTTGGAGAGGTGATGAGATGAGACTGGCCCTCTTGATGCAGGTATATGGATGACAGTCATTTATGTATCTTGTTTTCCACAGATGTGACTAACTACTACAGGGATCTCAGTGTCCAGATAATGACAGCTGGTATGACATCCACTGCCTTATTTCCGATTAGCTCAGAATTAAACTGTGTAAAACTGAAGTAAGGCTGGTCAGAAGGGAAGGGTTGCTTTGAAATATAAACTGTCTTAATTTACCATTTCTATTACTCTTACATTATAGGCTGCTCCAATAAGAGAATTAATGATGAAAACTGAATTTTTGTGGATTTAGGATATTCCTCCTTAGAGAGGGAGGTGCCTAAAGTCAGGATACGCAACATTCCGCCAATGTTCCTACTATTGGTATGGGGCAACTTTTCAGATTGTTAATGGAGCAGATTCCATTTACATCAGTCACTGAGTGACCCACGTGGACTGCTGCACTACTTAAGAGGTGACAGTTCGCAAAACCCAAAAAAAGGATGGAGTTAAAAGGATGCTGCAGGTTCCAAGCAGAAGACATTTGATTCATCCATAATTTAATCATTACTAGGGGCTACTCCTACAGTTCTTTGACAAGACTTGCTTGTTGTTAATGACATCATAATGAAAATAGAAAGAAAATACAGAAATAAAATTTATTCACTGTTCAAAAATCCAACCTTTTGTCCTGGTTCCGGTGGGGATAGGGTTAACTTTTCCTGGTATTCCATGCCATGTGAGCCACGCCCACCCTGAGCTGCCGGGGGAGGGGGCAGGAAGTTGCTGCTTAAAAGCGGGCTGGGGCGGCCCGGGTCCGGCCGGCGAGCGGCGGCGAGCGGCAGGGGAGCGGCGGTTCCGTAATCGCGTTTGTATATTCCCCTATCCGTGTTGTTGTTGTTGTTGTTGTTGTTTGCCTGTTCCCTTTGCTGTTCTATTAAACTGCCTTTGTCTCAACCCAAGAGTCTTGCCTTTTCTTACGATTCTTCCTGTGTTTGGAAGGCACGAGCGAGCGGCACGTGGTTCTTTGTTGCCGTCTGAGGCTAAACCACGGCAGTCCTTTTTGGCGCCCAACGTGGGGCTCGAAGGGTTGAGATAACGACAGAATCCAACTAGAACGTGGAAAAAACGGTTTTGGTTTTTTTTTTGTATGCATTTATTTTATTAGGTAAGTAGTCACTGGTCATCATGTTGCTTGGTTTGTTCTCATGGCTGTGTTACATAAATTCCTATATGGCTTATGTACTCCCTGCGATGCTGTTTACCATGTCTGGAACAGGGATGAGGATTATCATTCTGCTGTCCTGTGCGATATCTGTTTATGATATGATAACATCACTGTTCAGACGGCTATTTTGGGGTGTTTATGCAGTTTTGCTGTCCTGTCCGTACATTGGACACCGTCTCTCAGAATTTGTTAATAATTTCCCCAGCCCTTTTGCCTCCCTTTTCTCCTTCGGGTCAGGTATGACAGCTTTTGAGAATTTTGAATATCCTTGGGATACTCAAACTAGCGTGTTCGTAGTGCTATGTCTCCTGAATACGTTCCAGGTCTTGTTTAGGGTTAAGCGACTATTTAAGACTACCACCCGGAGATCTGCTCCGAGGCTGGATAGTCAGGGGTGGCATGGCATGTGGGAGAGCATGGGCAGGTACCTAGAGAACTACTCACCTCCAATGGTCTGGGACTTCACCCCTGAACAATTACAGGACCCTGATAAAGTGGTAGAATATTTGAAGGGAAAATGCTGTGGCTATTCTAGAGAGGCACAACTCACCGCGCTGTGCTGGGCCCTGGCCAGTATCTACCAGGCACTGCTCAGAATTATGCAGCACCCTCAAGGGGAAGAGATGGAAACCAGACCTGCGGCGGCCCCTGCGGCTGCTGCAGCCCCTGCTGCAGCCCCTGCGGCGGCCCCTGCGGCTGCTGCAATCCTTGCGACGGACACTGCGGCTACTGCAGCCCCTGCGACAGACACTGCGGCTACTGCAACCCCCGTGGTAGCCACTGCCACTGAACCAGGGAACCAACCCATGCCAGTATCAGTTGCCCCCATACAGAAGAAGAAGTACACAAAGAAATCAGTTCGCTTAGTAAGAGATGATGATGAACCAGGGCCATCACGAGAGCAGGAGGAAGAGGCAGAACCAGAGATAATTACTCGATCCCTATCCTTGAGTGAGCTGCGGGATATGCGAAAAGATTTTAGCCGACTTTCAGGCGAGCACATTGTCACCTGGCTGCTCCGGTGCTGGGATAATGGGGCCAGTAGCCTGGAATTAGAGGGTAGGGAGGCCAGGCAGCTGGGATCCCTGTCTAGGGAAGGCGGTATTGACAAGGCGATCGGGAAAAAGACCCAAGCCCTCAGCCTCTGGAAACGACTCCTGTTAGGCGTGAGGGAGAGGTACCCCTTCAGCGAGGATGTTGTATGTCAGCCAAGCAAGTGGACTACCATGGAAAGAGGTATCCAGTACCTGAGAGAATTAGCCGTGCGGGAGATGATTTATTATGACTTGGACAATGCAGACTTACCCACAGACCCTGATGAGGTGCGATGCACAAGGCCCATGTGGCGGAAGTTTGTACGGAGCGCACCATCGTCATATGCCAACTCCCTGGCAGTAATGGAATGGAAAGGTGAAGAGGGACCAACGGTGGATGAGGTAGCTGGCCGGCTCCGGCGATATGAAGAAAGTCTCTCTTCCCCCCTTGTCTCAGCTGTGGAGAAACTGTCGCGGAAGGTCCAGCAACTTGAAGAGAATATGTCCTACTCCCCACCTGCACGGGCCAGCATCTCAGCTATTAGAAGCAGGCATTTCCCCACTCAAGAGAGAGAGTACGGAGGGTACACACCACGAGGCACCCTGTGGTTCTACCTGCGGGACCACGGAGAGGACATGAGGAAGTGGGACGGACAACCTACTTCGATCCTGCGGACACGGGTACAGGAGTTGCAAGGAAGGACAACCACAAAAGGGGATCCCTCCAGGAAAAGTGCCGCCCCAGTTTCCAGTGGGCCGTTCCCCAGACAGAGCAGAAGGCTTGATCTTGCTTCTGATCCTCTTGAAGGAACTTCCAAGTCATTTCTGCAAGAAGTGAGTAATGGATACTATGACCAGTATTAGGGGGGCCCTGCCTCCGGCCAGGTGGAGGAAAGGGATAACCGGGTTTATTGGACGGTGTGGATTCGATGGCCTGGCACATCAGACCCACAGGAGTATAAGGCTCTAGTGGACACGGGTGCGCAGTGTACTTTAATACCATCAAGCTATAGAGGGGCAGAACCCATTTGTATTTCTGGGGTGACAGGGGGATCCCAAGAGTTGACTGTACTGGAGGCAGAAGTGAGCCTAACTGGGAATGAGTGGCAAAAGCATCCCATTGTGACTGGCCCAGAGGCTCCATGCATCCTTGGTATAGATTACCTCAGGAGAGGGTATTTTAAGGACCCAAAAGGGTACCGCTGGGCCTTTGGCATAGCTGCTTTGGAGACAGAGGAAGTTAAACAGTTGTCTGCCTTGCCTGGTCTCTCGGAGGATTCTTCTGTTGTGGGGTTGTTGAGGGTCAAAGAACAACAGGTGCCGATTGCTACCACAACGGTGCATCGGCGGCAGTATCGCACTAACCGAGACTCTCTGATTCCCATCCATGAGCTGATTCGTCAACTAGAGGTTCAAGGAGTGATCAGCAAGACTCGCTCACCCTTTAACAGTCCCATATGGCCGGTGCGAAAATCTAATGGAGAGTGGAGGCTAACTGTAGACTATCGTGGTCTGAATGAAGTCACGCCACCGCTGAGTGCTGCTGTGCCGGACATGCTAGAACTCCAGTACGAACTGGAGTCCAAGGCAGCCAAGTGGTATGCCACGATTGATATAGCGAATGCATTTTTCTCAATCCCTTTGGCAGCAGAGTGCAGGCCACAGTTTGCTTTCACTTGGAGGGGCATCCAATACACCTGGAATCGACTGCCCCAGGGGTGGAAACACAGCCCCACCATTTGCCATGGACTGATCCAGACTGCACTGGAACAGGGTGAAGCTCCAGAACATCTGCAGTACATTGATGACATCATTGTATGGGGAAACACAGCAGAAGAAGTTTTTGAGAAAGGGAGTAAAATAGTCCAAATCCTTCTGAACGCTGGTTTTGCTATAAAGCGAAGTAAGGTCAAGGGACCTGCGCAGGAGATCCAGTTTTTAGGAATAAAATGGCAAGATGGACGCCGTCAGATTCCAATGGATGTGATCAACAAAATAGCAGCTATGTCTCCACCAACTAGTAAAAAGGAAACACAGGCTTTCTTAGGTATTGTGGGTTTTTGGAGAATGCATATCCCAGATTACAGTCAAATTGTAAGCCCTCTGTATCAAGTAACCCGGAAGAAGAATGATTTTAAATGGGGTCCTGAGCAACGACAAGCTTTTGAACAAATCAAACAGGAAATAGTCCATGCAGTGGCCCTGGGGCCAGTCCGGGCAGGACAAGATGTTAAAAATGTGCTCTACACTGCAGCCGGGGAGAACGGCCCTACCTGGAGCCTCTGGCAGAAAGCACCAGGGGAGACTCGAGGTCGACCCCTAGGGTTTTGGAGTCGTGGATACAGAGGATCCGAAGCCCACTACACTCCAACAGAAAAAGAGATATTGGCAGCATATGAAGGGGTTCGAGCTGCTTCGGAAGTGGTTGGTACAGAAGCACAGCTCCTCTTAGCACCTCGACTGCCGGTGCTGGGTTGGATGTTCAAAGAAAGGGTCCCCACCACACATCATGCAACCGATGCTACATGGAGTAAGTGGATTGCACTGATCACGCAGCGAACTCGAATGGGAAACCCCAGTCGCCCGGGAATTCTGGAAGTGATCATGGACTGGCCAGAAGGCAAGGATTTCGGAATGTCACCAGAGGAGGAGGTGACGCGTGCAGAAGAGGCCCCACCATATAATAAACTGCCAGAAAATGAGAAGAAATATGCCCTGTTCACTGATGGGTCCTGCCGTATTGTGGGAAAGCATCGAAAGTGGAAGGCTGCTGTGTGGAGTCCTACACGACGGGTTGCAGAAGCCAGTGAGGGACAGGGTGAATCGAGCCAGTTTGCAGAGGTGAAGGCTATTCAGCTGGCTTTGGACATTGCTGAGCGAGGAAAATGGCCAGTACTTTATCTCTACACTGACTCATGGATGGTGGCAAATGCTCTGTGGGGATGGTTACAGCAGTGGAAGCAGGGCAACTGGCAGCGCAGAGGCAAACCCATCTGGGCTGCTGACCTATGGCAAGATATTGCTGCCCGGATAGAGAATCTGGTTGTGAAAGTACGCCATGTAGATGCCCACGTACCAAAGAATCGGGCCACGGAGGAACATCAGAACAACCAGCAGGTGGATCGGGCCGCTAGGATTGAAGTGGCTCAGGTGGATCTGGACTGGCAACATAAGGGTGAACTATTCATAGCTCGGTGGGCCCATGACTCCTCAGGCCATCAAGGGAGAGATGCGACATATAGATGGGCTCGTGACCGAGGGGTGGACTTGACCATGGACACTATTGCACAGGTCATCCATGAATGTGAGACATGCGCTGCGATCAAACAAGCCAAGCGTTTGAAGCCTCTTTGGTATGGAGGGCGATGGCTGAAATACAAATATGGGGAGGCCTGGCAGATTGATTATATCACGCTGCCACAAACCCGTCAAGGCAAGCGTTATGTGCTCACAATGGTGGAAGCAACCACTGGATGGCTGGAAACATACCCTGTGCCCCATGCCACTGCCCGGAACACTATCCTGGGCCTTGAAAAGCAAGTCCTGTGGCGACATGGTACCCCAGAGAGAATTGAGTCGGACAATGGGACTCATTTCCGAAACAGCCTCATAGACACCTGGGCCAAAGAGCATGGTATCGAGTGGGTGTATCACATCCCCTATCACGCCCCAGCCTCTGGGAAGATAGAACGATACAATGGACTGTTAAAAACTACACTGAGAGCAATGGGTGGTGGGACTTTCAAACACTGGGATACGCATTTAGCAAAAGCTACCTGGCTAGTTAACACCAGGGGATCTACCAATCAGGCTGGCCCTGCCCAATCAAAACTTCCACGTACTGTAGAAGGGGATAAAGTCCCCGTAGTGCACATGAAGAATATGCTAGGGAAGACAGTCTGGGTTAGTCCTGCCTCAGGCAAAGGCAAACCCATCCGTGGGATTGCTTTTGCCCAAGGACCTGGATGCACTTGGTGGGTGATGTGGAAGGATGGGGAAGTCCGATGTGTACCTCATGGGGATCTGATTTTGGGCGAGAATAGCCAATGAATCAGATTGTGTGCTGTTAATTGCTAAGTAACACTGTCACTGTATGTCCTCATTGCTATCAGTTGTACTACAAGTAAGGCACAGGGATGATGGGATAAGAACTGATCTCAGCAGCCGGCGCCCAGCAGTTTCCTCAAGATCTACATCTTCAGCCTACAGACTGCGTGCATGAGCCACACCAGGTGCACCAGTCACAAGCTCCGAAAAATACAGCATGCAACAGACCAGCACCACCCAGCATCTCACCTGCCCTGAGAGACTGTTCTAACAGATGGAGCCCAAAGCCGTGGATTAAAAGAACTCAACGGACACTTTGGAGGGATGACCCATAAACTAAGGGTATTATATGTGTGTATATATATATATATATATAACAGGGGAAAGTGGTGGTAATTCATTGGAACCTGCTGGGCATGGCATAGATGGTATGGAATAAGGGGTGGATAATGTCCTGGTTCCGGTGGGGATAGGGTTAACTTTTCCTGGTATTCCATGCCATGTGAGCCACGCCCACCCTGAGCTGCCGGGGGAGGGGGCAGGAAGTTGCTGCTTAAAAGCGGGCTGGGGCGGCCCGGGTCCGGCCGGCGAGCGGTGAGCGGCGGGGGGAGCGGCGGTTCCGTAATCGCGTTTGTATATTCCCCTATCCGTGTTGTTGTTGTTGTTGTTGTTGTTTGCCTGTTCCCTTTGCTGTTCTATTAAACTGCCTTTGTCTCAACCCAAGAGTCTTGCCTTTTCTTACGATTCTTCCTGTGTTTGGAAGGCACGAGCGAGCGACACGTGGTTCTTTGTTGCCGTCTGAGGCTAAACCACGGCACCTTTAAATGACTTATTCTATATTCTTCCTTACTGACTCTGTAAAGTCACAGAGCTCTTTTGATATAGGGTTCACGCTTTCACCAGGGCACTGCATCATTTAGGAAAACATGTGATTAGTTTATACTACTGTTTTATGGAATTAAATACTCACTGTTTTTTTCAAGCAGGAGGTAATAGTCACTTTTATCTCATTTTCAGTTATAAAAAATGAGTTCTAAATGTTTTAAACTCTGCTCCCTGTTATCCACCATTCTTTGTGTTACAGTTCAGAATTTTGTCAAGTGCTTTCTCCAATCAAGATTTCATGGCTTTTTATCAGATAAAATGTCCTATATGAAGTAGAAAAGTAGCACTCCTCTTCCCATGGCATATGCTGGTTCCAGATATGTGACTATGTGCTTACCCTGTAATTTATCTACAGCTAAGTCTCACAGGAAGAGCTGCTTTCTCATATTATGGGAGAAAGTGAGTTTAAAGAAATATTGATTATAATAGTAGTCTTGCTGAGCCTATGCTTTTCTTTTCCCTTTACTCATTTATTAATGTGGACCTTCTTCCTGTAAGTGTTCAGTTTCTTCTGAAATGCACAGAAGAAATACTCTCCCACATGGTCCTGTTGCATTCTAGCTCCATAGTTCTGTCTTCATAAGCCCAAAGTCTTGTTCAGGAAACTACTAAAGCATCTCAGTAGAAGGAGAGGCAAAAGTGCCAACCTAAGACAATGTCTGTTGAGCACCTGTCACTTTGAATAAGGCTAGCAAACATGTTTTTTCAAAGGAACAATTTTCAGACAATAACAGCTAGATAGAAATATCAGTTTTGTGTGGTTTTGGTGCAAGCCGGGTGGATAGGCCATCTGACTCTTGCCATTTCATCTGTTAAGCTCAGAGAGTTTCTGCTTTCCTGACAGTCATGAACTTCCCAGTTCCCTGCTCCTGGCAGCTTGCCCATCCTCCTCTAGCTTGGCCATCCCCTATGCCAAGTATTTTGTGGGCAGGCAGCAGGGACAGGGTTCTGGCTGGCTCTTGGCTTATGGCTTTCTTCTTGTCCTGGCTCTCAGGGCTTGCTCAGTGAAGGACCTTTACAGGCCAGGTGGTCAGACTGCTTGTTCCAAATCTCCTAAACTGTAACAGACAGCTGTCAAGTCTGCTGAACACCTTTGGAGCTAGACAGAGGGTTTATGCACCATTTCCAAAGCACCATATATCTAGCTTTCTACCCCAGTCTGTAATTTCTTCTTTTAAAGGAGAATTTTTCCACACAGTGGAAATATTTGTTCTCTCACAATTATACTCTTGTTCTTTATCATTCCAAATGAAGTAATTTTACCAAGGTACTGAAAGAAAAAATACTCCTCATAGCTGAAATATGATTTCAAACATATCATAGATTATAGAATCAGAGAATCATAGAATCATTTTCGTTGGAAGAGACCTTTAAGATCATCAAGTCATAGAATCATAGAATCATAGATTGCCTAGGTTGGAAGGGATCCTTCAGATCATCCAGTCCAACCATCAACCTAACACTGACAAAAACCATCACTAAACCATGTCACTCAGCACTACATCTACTCGTCTTAAATACCTCCAGGGATGGTGCCTCAACCACTTCCCTGGGCAGCCTGTTCCAATGCTTAATAACCCTTTCAGTGTAAAAATTTTTCCTAATATCCAGTCTAAACCTCCCCTGGAGCAACTTGAGGCCATTGCCTCTTGTCCTATTGCCTGTTACTTGGGAGAAGAGACCAACCCCTACTTCTCTATGACCTCCTTTCAGGTAGTTGTAGAGGGTGATAAGGTCTCCCCTCAGCCTCCTTTTCTCTAGGCTAAACAACCCCAGCTCCCTCAGCCGCTCCTCATAAGACTTGGTCTCTAGACCTCTCACCAGCTTTGTTGCCCTTCTCTGAACACATTCCTGTACCTCAATGTCTTTCTTGTAGTGAGGGGCCCAAAGCTGGACACAGTACTCAAGGTGGGGCCTCACCAGTGCCAAGTACAGGGGGACAATCACTTCCCTGGTCCTACTCACCACACTATTCCTGATACAGGCCAGGATGCTGTTGGCTGCCTTGGCCACCTGGGCACACTGCTGGCTCATATTCAGACGGCTGTTGACCAACACCCCCAGGTCCTTTTCTGCCAGGCAGCTTTCCAGTCACACTTATTAGACCTGGAAGCTATGCTCATAAGCAAAAAATGGCAAAGACTCATGAATCATGGAGATATTAGAGAATGAAATAGCAAAAATACTGGACTGTGTGGTAGTACTGCTAAACAAAACAGGAACCTTAACTAAATTGTAAAAACTTATTATCTTCCATATAGGCTTTGCTCTAGATTAACTTATAAAGCTGTATTTCACTCGGAAGAGATCTGATTTATAACCTTGTGTGAATTGCCCAGCCTGATCAAAATGACTCATGACTTATGACTGAACCATCCAGCTACTGCACCTCTTCCACTAGGGAAAATTGCATTTAATACCAGTTGATTGGGATAGGTCACATGGGAAAACTCTTATGGTACTTTGTTGTCCTGGTTTGAGGTAAAACAAAACCAATTTTCGGTTCAGTAATTTTACTTTTTAGCTAAGCCTCTTTTAACTAACTAAAGTCTCTTAAATTAACAGCATATTGTGCAGAAATTGTTCACTCTCAAAGTGATAAGACCTAAGTTTATAATTTATGCCAAGGGATGCTATGCAGAGAGGATCTTGCTTATACTTATTGCTATAACAACCAAGGTCAGCTAACTTTGTTTTGTGCCCCATTAGAGGGTCAGAAGTGGAAAAGCGTAAGGGGTCCCACCTGCAGGGAGGAGCAGACAGGACAGGGGACCCAAAACTGACCAACAGGGTATTCCATCCCATCTGCCTCATGCTCAGTATAAAAGCTGAGGGATCAAAGGGTCAGCCCTCTTTCTTCAACGGCTGGTGTCCAAGGAGGACTCTGTTCATCTGCCTTTGATCCCAATCCGTGCATTCCTGAATCCAGATCGGGAATCCAGTTCCCCTGTGTTGCTGAGTCCAGTCTGGGACTTTCCCTGTGCCTGCTGGTGACTTGATCACCATCCTGGGAGCTTGATAGGGGTTTGTATATACTGTATCTATTTAATTATTTTATTTTTATTATTAATATTTTAATTGAAGTAGTTTAGTTTCTTCTAAACTCATAAGTCTCTTTCTCTCTCTCCCTCCTCTCCTTTGAGAGGGACGTGGGGAAGAGCATCTGTCATTCATTTCAGTGGCCAGTCCGGCCCAAACCACAACAAATACAAATGTCATGGTTTGGGCCGGACTGGCCACATTTGTATACATCCTGATTTTCTTCTTACCTACATGTGACTGCATTGGGTTTGTGTAGCAAGGTTTTGGTAGTGGGGGGCTGCAGGGGTGGCTTCTGTGAGAAGCTGCTAGAAGCTTCCCCTATGTCCGATAGAGCCAATGCCAGCCACCTCCAAAATGGATCCACTGCTGTCCAAGTCCGAACCAATCAGGAACTGTAGCGTCTCTGTGATAACATATTTAAGAAGGGGGAAAATAACCTGTGCAACTGCAGATGAAGAGAGGAGTGAGAATATGTGAGAGAAACAACTATGCAGACACCAAGGTCAGTGAAGAAGGAGGGGGAGAAGGTGCTCTAGGCACCGGAACAGAGATTCCCCTGCAGCCTGTGGTGAACACCATGGTGAGGCAGGCTGTCCCCCTACAGACCATGGAGGTTAATAGTGGTGCAGATATCCACCCTGCAGACCATGGAGGACCCCATGCCAGAGCAGGTGGATTCCTGAAGGAGGCTGTGACCCTGTGGGACGCCCGTGCTAGAGAAAGCTCCTGTGGACACATGGAGAGAGGAGTCCACGCTGGAGCAGGTTTTCTGGCAGGACTTGTGACCCTGCAGGGGACCCACGCTGGAGCAGTCTGTTCCTGAAGGACTGCACCCTGTGGGAGGGACCCCACACTGGAGCAGAGGAAGAGTGTGAGGAGTCCTCCCCCTAAGGAGGAAGGAGCAGCAGAAACAAGGTATGATAAACCGACCGCAACCTCCATTCCCCATCCCCCTGTGCCGCTTGGGGGGAGGAGGTAGAGAAAATCAGGAGTAAAGTTAAACCCAGGAAGAAGGGAGGGGTGGGGGGAAGATGTTTTAAGATTTGGATTTATTTCTCATTATCCTACTCTGATTTGATTGGTAATAAATTAAACTAATTTCCCCAAGTCAAGCCTGTTTTGCCTGTGACAGTAATTGCTGAGTGATCTCTCCCTGTCCTTATCTCGATCCATGAGCCTTTCAGTATATTTTATCTCCCCTGCCCAGTTGAGGAGAGGGAGTGATGGAGTGGATTTGGTTGGCACCTGGCATCCAGCCAGGGTCAATCCACCACAGTCACAAAACATGTTACACTAACTGGCTTTCTAGAACCTAGAGATTTAATTTCATTTGAGCTTTTTATCCCTTTGTGATAGTGTTATCAGTGCTTGACTGACCTGAGGATATTACTACCCAACTCTTAAATTTTAGACTGTATTTATGAATTGCTAATTTTTTATATTATTAAACATTTCAGTGTGAAGCAGTGGCTCTCACAACTAGTCAGGACATGTCCCTTTCTTCCCACTGTTAACTGGTCTGGGACGTTACTGCTGGTTTTGAACCTGATACAACATAGGCAGCAGGAACCTTCTGCTGCTGCAATCACTGCAACCACTGCCTTTGTGGAAGATGAATGTAATTCAGGAATGAACACAGACTAGCTCTGAGCTTGGGGATAATTCAAACTGCACTGAGGCAACTCTGCAAAGCATGAGCTAAAGGAATCCAGAAGTGCTGGAGTGGGGAAGAAATAATCAGAAGTTGAATTATAGGGTCCTTAATGGAGTACTTTCAGTCACAGCTAATTTCATATGTAAGAAGGTGCTAAAACTTCGAATGCTTGGGAAACTCTGTACAAACATCACAGTCAATTAATTAACACTAACCAAAAAACAGGTCATGATATACCGTGAATGATTCCATGTTGTTCCATCACAGAATTAGCCTGGTTCTGATTGGAATATGAATTAGCCCTGATCTTAACACAAGAAAGCCTCATACAAAATAAACTCATTTACAATGGCAGGCCCTGGAGTTTTGTTTCAAAACAAACACCCTCATTTTTACAACTAACACAGTATTAATCCTCTGAATCCTATGATAATTGAAGCCTTGGGAAATACTATAGATTTAAAGGAGCAGAGAGACAAAAGGAAAAGTATGGTATTTGTTGACTATACCCCTAGCAAACACACAGTCTATATAAATATAGAGGGCTGGAAATTGCTTCTTGATAGTGAAGCTTTATATAATTGTATCTCACATTAATTTTATTTTACTGCTCACAATTAGCAATTTTTCAGTCTTAAATATGTGAAATTAAAACCATAGATTATTTCTTAATTGTGCAACTCCTCAGTACTCAATTAGCATCGCTCTCCTTTCCCCTAAAAATGTAATACTGTACTAATGAAAAACAGGGCTTCTTTATTTGCTATGGCCTTGGGGTAAATTAGCAGTTTATCATTGTATCCTGCATGTTTAAAATAAAATACTCTGTGCAGTGTAACCATTGTACAAAATTGACATTAAGTAGATTCTGCAATTATGGACTTAATAAAAAATACAGAGTGCTGCCTAAAAGGGTTCTACGCCTATAAATTCTATTAGGCTGCTTTTAATATAGGACAGTAAAAAACTGCAAAACTAATTTAAAGGTTTTTTTTTTCTTTTACTGTCTCTGTATATTCTGTATGAGAATAATCAGGAAAGAGGTAAATTAAAAATAGCTTCAGTTGTATTTGAAAGATTTCTTATTATTTCAAACTGAGCTTTGGTAATAAAAATGTAGCTGTTGCTCTTAGTGAATGATAAATTTAAAGGCTCTATCTTATGTCTGTTAAATACTGCTATATATTAATGTAGTCACAAGTCAATGAAAAATTACTTAGATATGTGAAGTATTAAAACCATCCTCTTTAAATTAGACAAGCAGAAAGTAATTAATTAGAAATAACATTTCTTATTAAAGTAAACACCTGGTTAGGAAGTTCATTTGTAGTTCACTTACTGTAAAAACTCCATCCCTATAAACTCCAGAATTGCCCTTTCTTTATATAGCTCTGGTCTAGGAAGGTGGATTGACACGTGCTACTACAAGGAACTTGGGTGCTGCTTCTACAAAGAAGTGTTCCCAGAACTAAGATTTAATCTTGTTGGCCAATGCTGAATCTTTGTGGGACTTATCTATTAACTGTGACATTAAGCCTGGGGCCCCATATTTCAGCACCTAGCTTGGTCCATATCTTCATCCAAAATCTTCTCATCTTTGCTTGCTCTGTGAAGAAAAATCTAATTTCAGCCCTCTTAAATCTCAGGACAACACGTATTTCCTTTTTGTTTCACAAGACAGCAGCAAAACCTGACTGTCACCTTAAAGAAAAGAAGCACTAGGGAGTTTGGCTCAGGACTGAACCTTTAGACTTGAGTCTATTAGCAGATTCCCTCTGCTCTTTCCTCTTACTGACCAGCCTTTGCCATACAGTCCAGCCTGTCTTCACACATTTACATAAAATACTCAGGTACCCATGATAGCTGGTAAAATATCAGTGCAGCTTTGCCACTGGTGTGAGTGCCACTGCCTGCCTCTCTACTGCACACTGAGCCATTCCCTGGTGATGGTGGTTTTCTGTGTGGGTCAGGGATGCTCTCCCAACACCGTCAGAGTTGAAAGATAGAAAGTACCACTGAAATTGAAACAGTAGCTGGTGATACAGTAGCCTTGAACAGCTCAAAATGCTGGGGTGGAAGGCTCCTCAGGCCTTACTGATACTGAGTTAAAAAGAACATATAGTTCCCTCCTTACTGGAATAATGTAGCTAAGTTTGAAATGCTTTGTAAGCAGATGGGTTAAACATCTGCTAGGCTTAGTTTGATAGAAGGAAGCCTTGAGACATCGTATCCTTGAGTAGAATAGATAGGGAGAGATGCTAGAATAAGCTAGTTTTGTGAAAACGAGAGTTGCAAACTAGGCCAAAAGAAGAACTGAGTATGCACGAAGACCGAATTCAATCAGCGGACACGGTGAGGAAGACTATTGACGACCACCAGAGGACCCTGGAAGACCACCAATGGACGTGGATGCGCATGCGTCAAGGACATTTACATATATTAATGAGTTCTAGGTGATAACACAAATATGTTAATCATTTCTGGGAAATGTAATGAATATGTATATTCTGATTCCTTATATCCTTTGTAGTTGAGCAACTCGGTGTGCACAATAGGCAGAGTGATCCCCTGTGCACTCAGTGCTGCAATAAAGAATGCCTGCTTTCTAACACTCCAAAATTGAGTCTTAGGAGTCCTTAATTGTCGGCTTATGGTAACAAAATAATAAGACTTTGTCATGCCTTTCTTTTCCCCTTTCCTATTTTTAATCTTGGAGCCAACTATAATTAATCCTGTTTTCCTCCTACTCTCCTGGGATGCTTTTCTGCCCCTCCATTATGCTATGGCTAACTCTCAGTAAACTCATCAGCAGCTACACAAGTACAAAGAGGTGGTGGAAGAGAGGCAATGCTGAGAAGTAGTTTTTCACACCAGACAGGTTTTCCCACCATATTCTCATAGATCTAATTCATGCCTCTTGTGTCAACAAAAGCTTGAAGTGTATATCAATATTTTCATTCTTGAAACTAAACCAGCAAATATCAAAAAAGGATAGTAATTTTTCAACTGACACCTTCTTTTGTGGCAGCACACAATGTGGCGTGACTGAGATACAGCCTGTTTGATTCATGCACTTGAGAGAGGGCTGGTTATGGTCCGGTACAGATCATTCTAAACATTGACAAATTACCACCTTTGTGTGAAATGGTTGAGGTGGGACCACTGCCCTTTGACAAAGCAGAAAATGAAATTATTACTATTAGATTCTATTGATTTGTCTTGTTAGAGCATTTGTACTTCTTCCCAAAGGTTAATTGGACTTGAACTCAAGAAATTAAGAGGTCAGCTAGGGTCACAATGACAGCAGGCAAACATTTAACTTACCACTACTAATATTCGTCGGGGAAAGTACATACTGGAGTTCTTCAGCTCAAGGATTTGCTATAAAAAATAATTGTTTGTCTACATTATTATATAAGCTGTAGGTGTATGTGGTAAATATGCTCATTAACATTCTGATTTTCATCAGATACTGTAACTCAAAGATCAAGAGTATGACTCTAGGCTCAAGACAATTTGTTTTAATAACTTGCATGAATATGTCAATGTGGGTCACAAAATTTTCCTTTTAGAAATGTTAAGAAATTCAATGCAAAATGACCTGAAAAAAATTTCAGTGAGTATAGTGTCTGTGGCATGATTTTAAATCTCTTTACTTTGGGAATTCTTATGTTAACTTTGTTATTGTCGTGATTTTCTGTGTTTGATTCTTTCTGAATTTGCAAGTGCAGATTAAGAGTAATTGTAGTAATTCCCTAATATTCTGTTGGTGAAAAAATCAGCATTAGTTATGACAGGATTGAGCTCTTCTCTCACACATTTTCACTGTTTTAAAATATATTATAATAAATAAATATATTATTTAAATATATTATTCACATATACTTCTACATCTATGTCTCACTCTCTGTGTATATATATGGGATATGTGCATATATATACATACACTTCTTTTTCAAAACATGTTATATATTGTTTATATTTCAAGATACATGAGGATTAATACTATTTAGTGAAAGGTCAAAATTATACTCTGATGTGATATGCATTTATTTTAGTTTATCAGATTAACGGGCCAGATTTTTTTACTTCATCAAATTTATCCTTAGCACAAGAAAAGAAGAGTATAACAGTTTTGTGGCCTTCACAGGCTGGAATTTATTGTGAACTGGAATAGTTGTATATACATATAACTGCAGAACATTTTCTTTGTATATTCAGCTGATTTAGAGAACGGGGGAAAGATTATGATTGGGATGGAAACTGAGTATGAGTCAGAAAAAAAAAAATTTATGATTCATTAAATACTAATTCCATTGTTTTTAAGTGTGTGGATGTCGTGGTTTAACCCCAGCTGGCAACTGAGCACCACACAGCTGCTCGTTCACACCCCCCCAGTGGGGTGGAGGGGAGAATCAGAAGGTTAAAAGTGAGAAAACTCATGGATTGAGATAAAGACAGTTTAATAATTTTTTTTTTTAAATTAAAAATGTAAGAAAAAAAAACAAACAACAAAAAAGAGAGAAGAGAATAAACCCCAAGTAAAACAAGTTATGCAAAAGAAAACAACTGCTCAGCACCAATCAAGCAATGCTCAGCCAGTCCCTGAGCAACTGCAGCCCCTGCCAACCTCCCCTCCCCCCCCAGTTTTGCTGAGCACAATGTCAATATGGTATGGAATATCCCTTTGGTTAGTTGAGGTCAGCTGTCCCAGATGTGTCCCCTCCCAACTTCTTGTGCACCTCCAGCCTACTCCCTGGCTGGGCAGTCTGAGGAGCAGAAAAGGCCTTGACGCTGTGTAAACACTGCTCAGCAATAGCTAAAACATCCCTGTGTTATCAACACTATTTTCAACACAAATCCAAAACACAGCCCCATACTAGCTACTATGAAGAAATTTAACTCTATTCCAGCCAAAACCAGTACAGTGGATTTGGTAAATGGCAAGGTATGAAACTATATTATATTGCTTAGAAACTGACATAATACTGAGCTGATTAATTTTCCTGGATATATTTGTAGTGCATGCAATGAAACAGAGAGTCGAATATGGTGCAATCTGACACCATTCCATTGAGAAAATTGTCCCAGAGATTTTCAGATAATTCTCTGAAAAGACAAAAATGTGATAAGATTAAGTTAATTAAGGAAGAGTATGATGCTCTCCTGCAGAGATTGCTTCATTGTGTATACAGCCAAGGAGACGCCTGCATTTTGGGTGTTAATTGATTTTTTTTGTTTGTATAGCAAGCCTTTTTCTCCATGACTGATATAGGCAGAAATTACTAAAACGAACAAGAGCTGGGGGAAAAGCAGGCAGAGATGCTAACAAAGATCCACTCAATCTCCTTCTTTCAAATTGAATATTAAATCATATCCACAATCTTACTTTCTACTTCTTCCAGTAATGTTATAAAACAAAGGCATCAGAAGAAAAAAAAAGGCTGAAAAAAAAAAGATCTGATAACTAGAAAGGTATAGACTGAATTTGGACACTAGTAGTGACTGCTGTGGTACCGATTATAATCAACTTTTCTGGAAATATAAAGGCACCAGAAGAATTAGTCTAGAAACACTTGGCCTTTGCTTATTTACTGCAAAGCCTAAGAAAAAGATTTTTTTTCAATTAATGGTTTTAATGCCTTTTTCATCAAAGATTTTTCAAATGTCAGAAAATAAGGACCTGCAAAACAGGCAGAGGCAATCAAGTTTGAAGACATTTGTTGGGGAGGCAGTTGCAGGCCCCTCATGTAGCTGGATGTGAGTCAGTCAAGTGCAGACAGAATGGAATCAACTGATTTGGTGAAAAGGCCTTCATGTCAAAATAAAATATGTGTATCTGTCTCTTCAATAGATACACACGGGTGAGCAGGCCACATGCAAGAATTACTAAAACAGAGATCTAAGGAACAAGAGAAAATTTTTACACATTCTGAGACACGTTCCCTTAGGGTCTTTTTTCTACATAAATTTGGTTAAGGTTTTAACTTGTCAATGTAAATCGTAGCATGGTGCATCATATGAATGGCAGTTAGTGACCAAATTATGTCTCCTGATGTCAATATAGGAGACAAAATTAGTTTGCATTCACACAGAAAAAAATAACCTGTTTATATATAGTTTAATTAGTTTTGCAAATCTCCCACAAACAACAAAATCATTGGTTTTAAGTTTTGTACATTTTATTTGTAAAAGCTTTAAGTAAAGAAAGATAAAACAATCATAGCAGATTGTGAGTATTCTGCTCATGTATAACAGGTTTTTTTTCTGAATGAAACAACATTGCGAGTATAGTACTGAACTATTTATGTATGCATTTATTTAATGTGACTTCTGCAACTGTCGTTTTTGATAAAAAAATAGAAGCCTTCACTGTAAAAGCATTTTTCTTCACTCTTTCTTGAAGAAGATTTGGATATATTTTTTGAAGAAGCGATTTCCTTATTTCCCTCTTTTGCCTTTTTCACATCCTGTCTTCTTTTCTAAATTCCTGTTACCTCAGATTTTCCTGAGTTTTGGTCTCATGTTCAGACTCAGGTTTAGACACATGAAAACTGGGTTGTTCCACATAGTTTCATCTCATCCATTCAGAACAACCAATTCTGACTGTACTTAAATGAAATCAAACTGTTATATCACAGATTGTGCTGTGAGTGGTGGAAGTGCAGTCAGAAAGAAAAGCTAACTCAAGATCTTAATCCTGCTATTGACATCTCTCTGGACATCTTTTATAAAATTGACTTCTCAAATCAGATTTCCAATTCATAGTTTATGATGGTTTTCATAGTCAAATACCATTAACACTTTAAAGATGCCAGGATGCAATCATGACACACACAGGACAGAAATTACTAAAATTATTAATAAATATAGTAGTAGCCCTGGGCCTACTGTCAAACTTAGAGCAGTAGGGACAGGTATTTGTGTTCACCAGACCTATCCATTACAAATGTTTCCTGAAATATTTTTCAATCTAAAGTGAGATTAATAGTACTATATAGAAGTTAAAATGCATCTGTGGTGTCGTATAAAAACCACAATGAAAGACTATGTCTGTGTGCCCATGGTGGGTCAGGTGCTCTCAGCATGCTGCTCCGAGCCTTGCCACACATTGAACAGCAGACCATGGGGTTTCCTTCTCGCCGAGGAGCCCAGGACTACCTGAAGCGTGCACAAGGGGCAGGCCTGTGCCACGGTCTGGCACACAAGAAACTGCTTTAACCATTTTAGTTTGATATACATAGCAAATATCACTTCAGTGATATCATGAACATATGCCAATGAAATAAGGAGAGAAATAAGCCTCATAACTGACCCCATTTTGATAATATTGTAGGGTTATTCTTTCAAAAAGAAAAGAGTCTCCTATGACAATAACCCATCTTTATGGAAGTGGTTTTGATGCAGGGTGTAGGCTGACTTAACCTTGGTGACACCTCCAACCTAGATGGACCATTATCCTCATCATTGTTTGGTTCCACTTGCAGAGCCTCATACCTATTGTACAAGGGCACCTGGGAAGGTGAGGTAGTCACAGTGGAGATGCGCCTGCTGTGTCAGGCAGGAAGCTGTTGCCATTCCCCCCTATCCCTTGACTTACATCAATAAAAGGTAGATATTATCACCATTCAAAGTATTTTCTGAAGGGTTGAACACTCAGTAAGCCCTACCAAAAAATTAGTGGGTAGCACTGCAGCCAAAGCTTTTCTGAATCACATATTAGGAGATCAATGTAAGTTTTGGAAATCTTGGCTTAGAATGTGGGAAATACAAACTGAGTTTACTGACTCAGTGACGAAGCCTCCTTCAGTCTTTTCTCTTTGGAATCAAAACTTCTCTAAGGCTATAAATCTCCCTTCCCTGTTGCAACAAAACATACAGTCCTTCTGGAAAGGTTATAGACAATTCACTGGATTTAATGGCTATTCTTCCTGGGAAAGGACTTCCAAGTCTGAATATCATGTATATTCCTGAGTAGTATCTCTAGCAAAATTTGTGGATTTTAATCCATTCTCACTCTAAGCAGAGGTTTAGTGCCTTTCCCTTTCCCAATTGTAAGAGTTATATTAAAAATTCTTGTCTTTTTTTCTTTTTACAAATGGCACTTCAGCACTTCTATGGCAAAGTGTTTCTTGCAGTGCCGCTTATCCCGGTGTCAGCCATACCATTCCCTTCTCAGGACAAGGAGAGGCAGAAAGAGCTGGCAGGAGGATCAGGGGATGCTTATTTTTTGCTCTGAGTCTTCCTACACTGCTATGTGCATGGTAGCACATCATTTCAATCTGTGAGCATCCCCTGAGTGATACTCAGTCAGCCATAAGCCTGTGTGTTGGCAGAGGATGTCCTTTAACAACACCCAATCACTCAGTCAAGCAGACTAAATGGGGTAGCAGGCAGCACCTTCACACCAGTGTATGCTAACTGAGCTCTCTGTTGATGTGTCTTGACCTCGTAAGAAGACACAGCAAAAAGGCCAGAGTGAAGAGTAGAGAAAGGCTAACCTTGCCTTGTCTGCTAAAAATGGCAGTTTCCTTTACTCCATTCAGTCAGAAACAAACATATTTTATATATGTGTGTGTGTTTACATGAGAGTGTGTGTGTGTATATATATATAAGAAAAATAAAACTTCACACACAATTTCCTTTTTGCAGTATGGGAATGTAACCACTATATGACACCAAGAGATAGTTCCTACAGACCTGATTTTTTATTCTTTATTCATCTGCCTGTTCAAAAGGTGACATTCTTGCTGAGATTGTAATTAAGATTACAGAGCTAGGCAAATTAAGTGATCTGGCAAGTATTAATAGTTACCTTACTTTAATATTACCAATTACTGTCCTAGTGTGCAAAGAGCTTGGAATTTATGATCATTTGGACAGTAGATCTCAAACATCACCTCTCCTTCCCTGCTGTGTTTACCTTTAATTGGTTATTACAGAAGCATCATTTCTATTGCCACAGCCAAGAATCTGCCAGTGCTCCTACAGCAAACTTCCCAGTTGTGGTGGCTTACAATTCATCTCTGAGAATCCACCCAAGGTGAAAACCTGGTTTTGTCAAACCTCGGTGCAGGATCATGTATTTATACCAGTCCTTCTTTGCCCTTCTCTATTACCTTCATCTTTCTCTCAAAATGAGCTAAAGCTTCAAGGTTTGATAATAAGAATTAAGAAATGTTTTTCCTTGCTGAAAGGAACGTCAAAATTATCAGTATGAATTTCTGAGATTTATTTTTTGGTAATGGAAAAGAGGAAGCATGTTTGAAATTATCCTCTTCTGTTATTTTAATAATTGTCAGTTACACTACCTTTTCAACCAAAAAATTTATAAGTATCCAAGGCTGACAGGTCTGCATGGATGTTACATTAACACAAGATGGCCCAAATCTCTAAGTGGTGGACAGAAATTTAGTCCCATCTGTCTGTGTATAAATTCATAAAAGCAATATCATATGACTAATGTCACCCATTAATGTCAATTAGAGATGTAGAGCCTGCTTGGTAATACAGAGATTTGGTTTGGTCATGCAAAAAATATGCAAGTCTTTCTTAGAGAAACAATACTCTTGAAATCTTTTAGTAACTCCTTCAACCTCCTCCCACCATCTCCAAGTACTAATATAACTAAGCAATAACCTTTCAATGAAAGCAATCACTCATAAACATTCATTGGATTACAACAACAAAAAAATGGAGTAGAGTAGTTTTTCTCATATGAGCGTGTTTCAATTATGCCCATGTGTTTCATACACCTCAATATTATTACTGAGAAATTTGAACTAAGGGTGGTTGTCATTAAAACTTTAGCAGTTCCCTGCTGTGTATATTGTAGTCATCACAGTAGCAATAATAACTGGACGACAGTACTTATGAAGATCTTACTGGTGAACTCTACATATATAAGCAGCAACAGAGAATACAACATAAACTCCTGTTGAGAATATTAACGGGTGTGGGAAAGCAATGGAAGATCAGCGAGGAGGATTGTAAATACACTCAAGGGACTCGCACCTGGGGTACTGGAAAACACATATATCACACCAATTGTTATTCAGTCCTGGGTGCTTGCAAGGAAAACACTTGCACTTAGGTAACAGAAGTCTTCGATGGACTCAGGGACACCTTATCTAGCCACTTGAGAATCCTGGCCTGTTGTGGAAGAAGATCAAAGCACAGTGAGAAAACTATGCCTGTTTGAACCTTATAAATACCAGCAAGAACAGGGAGTCCATGTGTGCTCTTGCTAACAAGGACTCTCTCGCTGACAAGGACTCTTGCTAACAAGGACTCTCTCTCGCGCTACAGTGCCCGTGGTCCCTGCTTGCGTGCCTCTGCCCGGGTGTTGCTTCGGAGATTCCCCGGTCTGCAAGGTATCAAGATTAAATTTGTTCTTTGCCTTTCATCTGTGGTTTTGCGGTTGTTCCTGTGTCCTGCCTGCATTGGCTCACACATTTGGCGTAGTTGGCAGCTCCAGGAGCAACTATGCCATGGCTGAGGAAAAAATGGTGGGCTGGGGGGGAAACTGAGATGTCTTCCTATATTTCAGGATGGCCCAGTACTGAATATTGGACTCCCATTGCTGCTTTTCTGGGTCAATTGACTCTGCCGCAGGCATGGCCTGAATTAGATGACAGAGCAGTGATTACCCCCCAGGCAATTGAAACAGCTATGCATCGGTTGGCATGGAAAATGGCATCGCATTCTTCATGTGAATTAGCAGGGAAATTAGGATGTGTAACCAGTTCTTTTTACAGAGATTCCAACGTACAAACCAGAGCTCACACAAAGAAAAAAAAAGTTAACTCAGCTTTATTGTGAAGCCTTGCTAAGCAGTTCCCAAATGTCCCAAAAGCTGCTTAAGAGAGTCTTACCAACCCATAGATCATAGTAGCACCAACGAGCAGCAGGATAATGAGGAGCCACATCAGTATGGCAGAGGGAGGTAGGCACAGTGCCTTCAGGGCATCCCATGTATCTTCAAAGTGCACTCATGTCTGTCTCTCTCTCCGGCCCGAGACAGTCCCCCTTATATCCCGCACCGGATTGAGTGGAAAAGTACAGGCTAGAGTTGCTGCACACGTGGCCAGCGCATGCAGCGAGCCCCACCACACTCGTGATCCAGCTTTGCTAACGGCAGCTGTCTGATACGTGACTACATTGTTGCACTCCCTTCTTGTTGTTTTCTTCTTTGAAAGTCAGGTTCTCATGGATACGCACGTAGTTTTTGCAGCAACAGTACTGAGGTCCTTTTTCTCGGCACGTATACTGGGTTTGGTTCAACTAGTAATTTTCCATTGTGTCTCACTCGGACCATCCTCTATTATCCCTTACACAGGATGGCTTTTAGCTACTGGACTTAGAACTCTTAATCGTGAAGTTGTTGCATTACGTAGTAAAGTGAGAGAATTGGAAAAGGAATACAGGAGTTTACAGGATGAAAAGGTGATTGCGCAAGAAGTAATTACTGTTCAAGCAGAGCGGTGCCAGGAGCTGCAAGATAATGTAGACCGGTTGGTAGCATGTACTGTTAATAAACAAAGGGAGAAATATGGGAAAAGTAAGCTTTCAATTTCCCAAGTTTGTGCTCTCACCACAAAATGGTCATGGGATCCTGAGGAATGGGATGAAAATATTTGGAGTGAGCCCTCAGACTCCAAGACTGAGTTTGAATTTGATGTGGACTTAAAAAGCAGTGAGGTGGTGGTAGCACGACCCCTCATTCAAATGAGGGGGGAGCAGGAACAAGCAGACAGGGGAGTGCAGATCACGCGTACTGACACTCCGAAAGAGTTAAGGGAATTTTTAGAGATTTAGCAGCAAATCTGGCATGGATTCTGCCAGCTTGGGATAGTTGTTGCATGAAAGGGGCAAAGCGGTTTTGGCAGAAGATAAACCCCCTTGCGTTCTAACACTCCTCACCGAGGTGGGAGGCTAGGTGCAGCTAGGTTTAAATTCTGAGTGATGCCCAATTCAGCACTATCAGTCCAATCGCGTTTAATATGTATTAAACTATTACAATTTGGATACATTAATAGTGGACTGCACCTTCAGTCTAGTCATGCTCATGAACTAGCACGGCCACTCTCCAGTCTTTGGTCACGTTCAGTGAGAAACCGAAACGACTAGCTACTTAAACAGTGCAGTTTATTTAAACAACAGATATATAGGTTCTCAGGATTGCCGGTGATAAATACACTGTCTGCAAAGCACGTGCAAATGAAAGTATTGTTACATATACAAAACGCATGACAAAGTTATAAACGATACAGCCTGGCTATAAATGTAGGAAAGAGATTCTCTAGAGAAATTTCTAAGTTCCTCGAGAAAGCACTCGGTATAATCTAAGTCTTACCCAAAGGCATCCCTATTGGGGGGAAGAGAGGCTCAGCCCGTCGACTGATCCCAGAAGTCAATGATGGAATTCTTTGAGATGGTGTCTTCCCTGGGTATCCCCCCTCTCTCGGGCTATTTTTACACTATTTGTTATCTTCCAGGTGGAGTTTGAGTGACTTTAGTCATACATACTTTTATCATGATTGGTGTAAATTTCTCTCGCTTCACAATTAAAGGTATAGTTTACGAGAAATTCAGGGCGCAGACTCAAGAAGGAGTGCTCGCACCTTGGAGGTGGGTAGCCTTCGGGATGGAGGTGTGTTTTGGTATTATAATGACATTAGAATGAGCAAAGTTCGCACAAAGGACAGCATTTCATCAAAATTTGACAAAATGTTGGCTCCGAGTATCGAGCGGGCAGCTAATTGGCAGCTTATCTGTTTCATGGTATCATCCCATTCCCGTATCCGCTATACATCATAAGGTAAAGCCACGGAATAATTGCATCCCGCCCCATACCTCTTGTAGCTTCACAAGCATCCTTATCAGGGAACCACAGGTGTTGTATTCTTCATGCCAGCTGTGGCTATTTTCTACCTCAGAAGCCTCTTGATTTTATACTTGTCCTTAATGTGTGAACAATGCTGTACTTTTGTATTTTTAGCCAATTTAGTAATTATTCCACAATAGTGGAGATGCATCTATCCATTTATCAGAGAGTGAAAAAGATTTATTAAGCCCTATCCCCATTCGTGATCAGATATGAGGATATGCTCAGCTGCAAAATGTCAGAGGTCCTGATGGGCAAGACATTATTGCACCTGTGTTGTATCAGTGGTTGTGTGCAGCAGTTTTAACAGCATATACAGAACTTGTTGAATTAGTGTCGTCCCTCGGAAACTGGTGTGCAACCAAGAAAGGTATTAATTTGGTGCGGCAGATGGGGATGGCTCACGTGTTGGTTACAGGATGCAATCCGGACAGTGTAGCAGTGACGAGAAGTATCAAAATGCAGTTTTTGAGAGGAGCGCCTGCCTCACTAAATCCCTTGGTTATACCAACAGTGACAAATGCTATGGGTACTGTAGGTGCCCTAGGAAATACCTTGAGGGAAACTGAGACTGTGATTTCGGGATCATCTGTGTGGGTGGTCAATAAAGGAAAGCCGACAAAACAGAAAGCAGTTACAGCATGGGTGACAAGGAAACAAATGTGGAATGATTTTTGTACAAGCTGTTAGCCCACAATCAGAAAGAGATGGGATCACAACATCAGAAATGTTTCCCCGGTGGCAAAGGTTAGCATTTATGCAAAAAAGCCGACCGCCCCCAGCCCCACCACCAACTCCGCACCCCCCCTCCACCCTGCCTGACACCTCAGTGCAAGATGTGACCCGGGAACAAAAGCAATATACTTTCCAAGTATTGCCTCAGGGATACACACACAGTCCCTCCATTTGCCACCTAATGATAGCAGCTGATGTAGCAGTATGGTCGGGTACCATTACTGTTTACTATTATATTGATGGTCTACTGATTATGGCAGAGTCACAACAAGAAAATGAAGCAGCTGCCGAATTGCTGAAAGCGCATTTGCAGGACCGAGGCCGGGCAATTAATCCAAAGAAAATACAGGGCCCTAGTGCTACTGTACAATTTTGGGGAATAGTTTGGTGTGGACAGATTAGAGAAATATCAAATCAGGTACAGCAAACAGTCCAGCGATTTCTTGTACCAATCACAGTAAAACAGTTACAGATCTTTTTTGGGACTTTTTGGGTATTGGAGGACTTTTATCCCACATTTAGTGATATTAATGTGCCTTCTGCAGAAATTAACTAGGAAGAAAGTTGTCTGGCAGGGGACCAAGCAGCAACAAGGAGCCTTTGATGCCTGCAAAAATGCTTTGATTGAGCATGCACAATTATACACTCCTAAGCAAGGATACCCTTTTGAATTAGAAGTAACAATTCCAGACGATACAGTCTTGTGGGGATTGTGGCAGATGACTGGGATGAAAAATCAGAAAGAACCTGTAGGATTTTGGTCCAAGGCATTACAAGGTTCCCCTATACATCATAACCCAACTCTTATTTTACATCCTTTGTTGATATCAGATTCTGGAGTTCTTGTATTTCAGGCGTCCTCAACAAGTACCTGTGCCTTATCTAGAGGAGATAGCATTGGAACAGTGTTATTGGTATCGCGAGCCCAGTATCGAATTGAAGTCCAATCTGAAAAAGCACAAGCCACAGCTTCCCAGTCTGTGTGGGCAGTTACCCTGCATCAGGTCATCAAACCTGGGGTAATATTGGCTGAAGGAGCTGGAGCAATAGCATATGTATTGCTGGAAAGTGATGACACTCCTGTATTCCTCCCCTATCACAGGTTGGCTCGCCATGCTTTATAGTCTGGTACTACAAGTACACACCCTGGATACATCTCTGCAAAAGCAACACGTAAATACTTGGATGTGGTTAGTCTCTACTGTAACTAACTCATTTGCCTTTTATATATTAAGGGAAGGTCAACAGCTGCAGATATTTAGA
Organism: Rissa tridactyla; assembly: GCF_028500815.1. NCBI lineage: Eukaryota > Metazoa > Chordata > Aves > Charadriiformes > Laridae > Rissa > Rissa tridactyla. The sequence continues at coordinate 20,852,260 of NC_071496.1, forward strand.
TAACTTGTTTTCAGTGGTGCATCAACCCCAGCAGCTGTATTACAGAATGATACTATGCTAAGTGATTTTTGATATTCATGTCTTTCATTGCTATCTTTTCTGAGTAGGTAACGGCTGTATGCCAATGAATATTACAACATCAACTGAAGGTGGACTATTTCCCCCCCCGACACCAGAAATGCCGCTTCGACTGTGACGGCATGTGTTCCCTCAACGTAACTGATGAAACAGCCAGTATGGAGCACGACATTCAGCATTCTCTGGGACTTAACACACCAAATGAACCAAACTACTGGTAGTGTCTGCCTGGCTGAGTGGTTTAATCCCCTGACAAGAGGAATGGGACACCTCATTCAAAGCAGTATTGTAGAGATATGTTTATTCCTTTTTCTATATATATGTTTATTGCATGCCTTTGTCAATTACTCTGTGTTATACCCCACGAGACTAAATGAACCCCAGCAGAAGTGGTCTCTTGAGCGAGGGGGTGGAATGTGGGAAAGCAATGGAAGATCAGCGAGGAGGATTGTAAATACACTCAAGGGACTCGCACCTGGGGTACTGGAAAACACATATATCACACCAATTGTTATTCAGTCTTGGGTGCTTGCAAGGAAAACACTTGCACTTAGGTAACAGAAGTCTTCGATGGACTCAGGGACACCTTATCTAGCCACTTGAGAATCCTGGCCTGTTGTGGAAGAAGATCAAAGCACAGTGAGAAAACTATGCCTGTTTGAACCTTATAAATACCAGCAAGAACAGGGAGTCCATGTGTGCTCTTGCTAACAAGGACTCTCTCGCTGACAAGGACTCTTGCTAACAAGGACTCTCTCTCGCGCTACAGTGCCCGTGGTCCCTGCTTGCGTGCCTCTGCCCGGGTGTTGCTTCGGAGATTCCCCGGTCTGCAAGGTATCAAGATTAAATTTGTTCTTTGCCTTTCATCCGTGGTGTGTGGTTGTTCCTGTGTCCTGCCTGCATTGGCTCACACAGGTAGAAAGGAGGACCCCGGGAACTACCGCCCTGTCAGCCTCACCTCTGTGCCTGGGAAGATCATGGAACAGATCCTCCTAGAAGCTATGCTAAGGCACATGGAGGACAGGGAGGTGATTTGGGACAGCCAGCATGGCTTCACCAGGGGCAAGTCCTGCCTGACCAACCTCATGGCCTTCTATGATAGAGTGACTGCATCAGTGGACAAGGGAAGAGCAATGGATATAACCTATCTGGACTTCTGCAAGGCCTTTGACACGGTTCCCCACAACATCCTTCTCTCTAAGTTGGAGAGATATGGATTTGATGGGTGGACTGTTCGGTGGATAAAGAACTGGCTGGATGGTCGCATCCAGAGGGTGGTGGTCAATGGCTCGATGTCCAGATGGAGAGGGGTGACAAGTGGTGTCCCTCAGGGATCCATACTGGGACCAGTGCTGTTCGATATCTTCATCAATGAGATAGATAGTGGGATCAAGTGCACCCTCAGCAAGTTTGCCAATGACACCAAGCTGAGTGGTGCGGTCGATGTGCCAGAGGGACGGGATGTCATCCAGAGGGACCTGGATGAGCTAGAGAGGTGGGCCCATGCAAACCTCATGAAGTTCAACAAGGCCAAGTGCAAGGTCCTGCACTTGGGTCAGGACAATCCTCGTTATCAATACAGGCTGGGGGATGATGTCATAGAGAGTAGCCCTGTGGAAAAGGACTTGGGGGTACTGGTGGATGAAAAGCTGGACACGAGCCAACAATGTGCACTTGCAGCCCAGAAGGCCAATTGCATCCTGGGCTGCATCAAAAGAACTGTGGCCAGCAGATCGAGAGAGGTCATTCTCCCCCTCTACTCTGCTCCCATGAGACCCCATCTGGAATACTGTATCCAGTTCTGGAGCCCTCAGCACAAGAAGGACATGGACCTGTTGGAGGGGGTCCAGAGGAGGGCCACAAAGATGATCAGAGGGCTGGAACACCTCTCCTATGAAGACAGGCTGAGAGAGTTGGGGTTGTTCAGCCTGGAGAAGAGAAGGCTCCGGGGAGACCTTATAGCAGCCTTCCAGTACCTGAAGGGGGCCTACAAGAAAGCTGGGGAGGGGCTGTTTGCAAGGGCATGGGGCGATAGGACGAGGGGCAATGGTTTTAAACTAGAGCAGGGTAGGTTTATATGAGACATTAGGAAGAAGTTCTTTACCATGAGGGTGGTGAGACACTGGAAGAGGTTGCCCAGAGAGGTGGTGGAGGCCCCATCCCTGGAGACATTCAAGGCCAGGCTTGATGAGGCTCTGAGCAACCTGATGTAGTTGAAGATGTCCCTGCTTACTGCAGGGGGGTTGGACTAGATGACCTTTAAAGGTCCCTTCCAACCCAACACATTCTATGATTCTATGATTCTATGATTCTATGACTGAGGGAGCAAAGTCCCTCCCAGTGTTAGTGAAGACAAGGTTCGTGACCACCTGAGGAACCTGAACATACACAAGTCTATGGGACCTGAGGAGATGCACCCCAGAGTCCTGAGGGAATTGGCTGATGGAGTTGCCAAGCCACTCTCCATGATATTTGAAAAGTCATGGCAGTCAGGTCAAGTCCCCGGTGACTGGAAAAAGGGAAACATTGCACCCATTTTTAAAAAGGGGAGAAAGGAGGACCCCGGGAACTACCGCCCTGTCAGCCTCACCTCTGTGCCTGGGAAGATCATGGAACAGATCCTTCTGGAAGCTATGCTAAGGTACATGGAGGACAGGGAGGTGATTTGAGACAGCCAGCATGGCTTCACCAGGGGCAAGTCCTGCCTGACCAACCTAGTGGCCTTCTACAATGGAGTGACTACAACAGTGGACAAGGGGAGAGCTATGGATATCATCTATCTGGACTTCTGCAAGGCCTTTGACACGGTCCCCCCACAATATCGTGCTCCAAATTGGAGAGACATGGATTTGATGGGTGGACTGTTCGGTGGATAAGGAACTGGCTGGATGGTCGTATCCAGAGGGTGGTGGTCAATGGCTCGATGTCCAGATGGAGAGGGGTGACAAGTGGTGTCCCTCTGCGGTCCGTATTGGGACCAATACTGTTGAATATCTTCATCAATGACATAGTGGGATTGATTGCACCCTCAGCAAGTTTGTGGACAACACCAAGGGCGTGGTGCAGTTCTATTATGCTTTGAGAAAACCCATAATAATTTATTGTCGTTTAGACAATTATTGTATCACCTGATGACCCCTCCCCACCCGGAAAGGGGTATCGGGGAAAGCAAGGAAAAGGAGGGTTGAAATATAAATAGATTTAATAGGATAAGAATAAATAATTAACCATAATACTAAAGAACCAGTATTAATCCCGATACTAATATAAGATATACAAGAATTATACTGAGACAATTATATCAGTAGGAAGCTGTGCACTCCCAGCAGTGGACAGAAAATGTCGGACACTGCAAACGCAATGGCTTCGGGAGGAAGGGAAGGTCTCAGGGGTCTGGCACCGGGGCAAGGAGTTTCTCTGGACTGCCACCATCAAGGGAAAGTGAAACTATGCAGCAAACTTTCTAATTTATATCGAATGTGACACTCATGGTATGAAATAATCCTGTTGGCCAGCCTGGGTCAAATGCCCAGCCCTTGCTCCTCCTCATCCCTGAACCTGGTAAGGCTTGAAAACACTGAGACCTTGAATCCCACATAGCCTAGCTGGCTATAAAGTAAATATTTTCCTGAATTCAGGCACTAGAGTCTTCCAAAAGTGGAGTTTTCCCCAGCATTACAAGAGAAATTAGTCCTGTGTCGCTCAACCCAGGACAAGTTCACGTGCCTGATAGATGGGATGCCATCCAGAGTGACCTGTACATGCTCAAGAAGTGGGACCGTGTAAACCTTATGAGGGTCCTGCACCTGGGTCAGTGCAACCCCCGGTATCAATACAGGCTGGGGAATGAAGGGATTGAGAGCAGCCCTGCTGAGAAGGACTTGGGGGTACTGGTGGATGAAAAGCTGGGCATGACCTGGCAATGTGTGCTCGCAGCCCAGAAAGCCAACCATATCCTGGGCTGCATCAAAAGAAGCATGGCCAGCAGGTCGAGGGAGGTGGTTTTGACACTCTGTTCCATTATGGTGAGACCCCACCTGGAGTATTGCATACAGTTCTGGAGCCCTCATCACAGGAAAGACTTGGACGTGTTGGAACGGGTCCAGAGGAGCACCACAAAAATGATCAGAGGGATGGTACACTTCTCCTATGAGGAAAGGCTGGGAGTATTGGGGTTATTCAGCCTGGAGAAGAGAAGGCTACGGGAACATCTCATTGCAGCTTTTCAATACTTAAAGGGGGCTTATAAGAAAGATGGGGACAGACTTTTTAATAGGGCCTATTGTGATAGGACAAGGGGTAATGGTTTTAACTAAAAGAGGGTTTAAATTAAGACTAGAAATAAGGAAGAAATTTTTTACTATATGTGTGGTGAAACATTGGAACAGGTTACCCAGAGAGGTGGTAGATGCCCCATCCCTGGAAACATTCAAGGTCAGGTTGGATGGGGCTCTGAGCAACTATATGACATTTAAAGTTCCCTTTCAACCCAAACTATTCTGTGATTCTATGATAATGGCATTTCTCGATTTCACTGACTAGATAAAAGTGAGAAAGGGCAGCAGTAGGTATCATGGTAGAGAGAATATTCATTGAAGTAATGACTAATTGCAAGGATGTTATTGTCCCAAAGGAAACAGCTGGAGGCAGTGTCAGGATGTCGTGGTTTAGGCTGAATTGGCCAATGACGAGACAGATGCTTTCCCCCACCTCTCACTCCAAGGAGAGGAGGAGGAGAGATAGAGATTTACAAGTGTAGAAGGAACTAAACTACTTTAATGTAATATTAATAATAAGATAAAAAGGAAATAACGAAATAGATACAGTATATACAAATCCTTATCAAGCTCCCAGGATGACATCACCAGCAGGCACTGGGGAAGTCCCAGGCTGGATTTAGCGATGGACGGGAACTGGATTCCAGAGCTGGAGTCAGGAACACACAGATTGGGATCAAAGGCAGATGAACAGGCAGGGTCCTCCTCAGATGTCAGGCATTGAAGGAAGAGAGCTGACCTTTTGATCCCTCAGCTTTTATACTGAGCATGGGGCAGATGGGATGGAATACCCCTGTTGGTCAATTTTGGGTCCCCTGTCCTGTCCGCTCCTCCCTGCAGGTGGGACCCCTCTACGCTTCTCCACTTCCGACCCTCCAATGGGGCACAAAACAAAGTTAGCTGACCTTGGTTGTTATAGCAATAAGTATAAGCAAGAGCCTCTCTGCGTACCATTCCTTGTCACTATTTGTAAACGTTGGTCTTATCACTCTGAGAACAAACAGTTTTTGGCACAATATGCTGTTAATTTCAGAGAGTTAGAAGAAACCTAGCTAAGAAGTAAAATTACTGAACAGAAAGTTGGTTCTGTTTTACCTCAAACAAGGACACAGGGGTATCCCACCTTCCTCTGCCAGAATGTTGAATGCTCTTAATTGACTGAATCCAGTGTGGTGAAAGCAGCTGATGGGAAACAACTCTCATGCTAGAAAAGGTGTCAGTTTTCTATAAGTCTCCTGCAGAAGAAATGGAAATGCAAATTCTCAGTTACTTTGATAATTAATTATATAACACATTCCATGCATTTCAAGTGAATTGCTGAAAATGTATCTTGAATTGAAAAAAAAATCTTGAAACTGATGCAGTTTGTGTGGAGAAATAAGAACCAAAATAACTGTTTACAAAACATAAATTAAGTCACAAGTGTCACAAATAAGGTCATTGAATATTGAGCTAATTGCCATGAAAGAAAAGTTCATACTAAATGTGGTATTTGCCAAATGTAGACAATTTAGTTATGTAATTACAACTGACAGTAAATGGGTGTCACGGGTGGATTGATTAACTTCACTTGTAAGAAAGAAGTAGTGAAATGTTTATTAACATAAAACAGTGATTTAACAAAGTTAGTAGTGAATGCGACAGTGTTTTACGAGATTCTATGCCAGGGTACACTTGATTATTTACTGCATAGAGGCCAGGGTCAGACAAGCTCTCAGGGAGACCCTCCCGTTGAGTCACGAGGTTCAGAAAGGACCCCCTTGCTTTCTAAACTCCTTCTCAGAGGAGTCTAGGTGCGGCTGGATCCAATCCTAGTCCCAGACTTGGTCAATGGTTTATGTCTAAAGGATTATATATGCACAATCAATCCTTATATCACTCAGCTAAGATTTCAAAGTTTAGCATGCTATTAGTCACTTACCGAGAATCTGTTGCAGCAAGGAATCTCTCAGCCTCGAGGAGAAGAACCTTAAGCGAGCGTCCCCACTCAAGGGGAGATCCTGTCGTGCAGCCCGCTGCCGTGCAGGAGAGCTCAAAGGGCTCTTGGGCTGTCCACTATTTATGGAGTAAGATAATTGACCTATAGTCATATTCTCATGGGAACAAGATGCCTAGGTTCCCACTCCAGACAGTGTTTTGGTTATGTTGCCAGCCATCTCCCACAGTTCAAGTGCAACTCATAACAACTCCTGCTGATGGCCGTGGCTTGAGCAGGAGCTGGGAGGGGAAGGGGGAAAAGGGGAGAGCACACTGCCACAATGACTGAACTAATTAAACTGGAGCTCTGTAAGCAATTTGCCTCATTAAATGTTTTACAGTTCTATATCTGCATCAAAGTTATTTCGTGTTTAGTTTAAATAATAATAAAGGAGGGAAAATCAAGGTTTATTGGAATTTTGAGTATCTCAATTAAAATTATCTTATCTACAGAAAAGACTTCTGTAAATAATTACAGTGTTCTGTATTTTTTCCGCAGTTTGAAGAACAGAATTGTTTGAAGAACAGTTGCATTTGAGATTCTCTTTTTTAAAGAAGAAAGTAGTGTTGTTAGGTAACATGCTCCTACTGGATTTTTAGGTGCTTTGCTCTAGATTCCAGATGGAGAATGATATATATGTTAATTTCTTGTACCTGAGCATTTCAGTCTGCCTAGGCATCAATGTAAGTAGTCTGGATCTCATCCCAGTTTTAACCACTGAAGCTGTTTCACCTTTCTGAATACTGTATTTCAGAAAAAAAAAAAAGTTGCTGTTCTGAGTTAGACTCTAGGATGGAGCTGCATTGCAGAGAGGAAACTAGAACTGTTTGCATATGGTTAATGTGATAGTGGTATAAAAGAAGAATTACAGAATTCTATGCTAAATTTATCTTCAAGTTTGCTGAATAGACTAAAGCTGTTTCTGCAACCATGCTAACTTTCTGCTGAATATATGAAAAGGGTACCTGCTCCTTAGTCCTGAATCAAAGTCAGAGAAATGAGGCTTAGTGTCTGCCAACAGCATAGAATAAACCTTTTCAGTTTACTACTTTAATGTGGCCAACTGCCAATCAGCAACCAAATTTTGCTTGCTATTTTAACATTAACATTATTTTAACAAAACACTCAGAAATAATTGTGATACTTGATAGTGAATAAATCTTTTAGTGACCATCTGCCAAAATATTCTTATATAGCAGGAGATAAATTGCTTCCAAAATCTCAGCTTTTTGCTAAGTTCTTAATGCTTCACAGTGAAGCTCCTAGTGAGTATTACCCTGGTAGCTTCATAGAATACTGTGGGGAAAACTGGGGAAAACACTTAGTTATGGTGCATCATCTGCAACATTTGGGGGGGAAAAATTATTTCAAATTCTTGGTAGATTTTGTTGTTTTGAAAGACACTGCTGACTGTGGAGCAAGTATTCCACTTGCATTATTTTTTTCATATCAGCTTTGGAAGATAACTATACATTAAAATCTGCAAATATTTTTTCTCTTAACCCATTCAAACATATGAGGCAGTTCACAGTTTGTACATTTTAAATTATCATTTACCACTGTACTAATAAGAAAAATTAGACTGTAACCCCCTCCTGAACTTTTAAATAAATTTGCCATTTATACTGGTTTTGAGTGGGATAGTTAAATTTCTTCATAGTACCTAGTATGGGACTATGTTTTGGATTTGTGCTGAAAATAGTGTTGATAATACAGGGATGGTTTAGTTATTGCTGAGCAGTGCGTACACAGCATCAAGGCCTTTTTCTGCTTCTCACAACTGCCCTGCCAGCAAGTAGGCTCGGAATGCACAAGAAGTTGGGAGGGAACACAGCTGGGACAGCTGATCCCAACTGACCAAAGGGATCTCCTATACCATATGACGTCATGCTCAATAAAGCTGGGGGAAGAAGGAAGAGGGGGATGTTTGGAGTTATGGCATTTTTCTTCCGAAGTAACCATTATGCGTGATGGAGCCCTGCTTTCCTGCAGATGGCTGAACACCTGCCTGCCAATGGGAAGTAGTGAATTAATTCCTTGCTTTGCTTGTGTGCATGGCTTTTGCGCTACCTATTAAACTGTCTTTATCTCAACCCACGAGATCTCACTTTTACCCTTCTGATTCTCCCATCCCAATTGGGGGGAGTGAGTGAGCGAATTTGTTTTATAGTCAAGTGTGCTAGGGCATAACTGTATGGGCTGCTGTCCTGAGGCCTTCTTGGAAATGAGAATTTCCTCCTATTTCCTCCTACGAGAATTTGCTCCTATTGAGCAAATTTTTAAAGAAATAAATACTGTATGTGCCAAGAGTGCTTACTGTAGGCAAGTTTATTGATTCATTAGTTGGGGAAACCCACACTGGGGGTGGATAAGAGGAATAGTCATGTGAGATCACTGCAGCAGGCCTAGTAACAGAAAACAGTCTCAAGCCTATATTTGATGTTGAAATTTGTAATGTATTTAGAAATCAGTTAAAATGATCAGTGAGCATAGAATTAGGCTTTTAGCTTAGAAGTATTTGTGAAGGAAATTAGTCTGTCCCAGGGCTACAGTTCTCCCTGCAGTGCATTTACAGACAATCTCTTTCTTGTGAAAAATAGTAAAATTAAAAAGGTAGAAACAGAACCCAAAAGGATGTCTCTAAGGTGTCAAAGGAGAATATCTGACTGATTAAATCCTAATCACAGTGGACTTGGAGAGGGTTTTAAACTAATTTCAGTAAGTTTCAGGTTTTTCTGTGTCTACAGAACAGATTCAAGATTACAGTGAGAGAGCGTAAGGGCTTTGAGCCAAGCGACTTCTTGTTGCTCTGTGGTGATACAGCATCAGACACAGCAGCATCACAGAGTATCAGTGAAAAAAGCAGTATTAAAAAATAACTATAGGATATCTTTTCATAAACTTGTTTTTACTGTTTGAATTCTTAAGCAAGGTACTGCATACACTAATTAAATTCACTTAAAGATATATAACAAGTTCTCTATATGAACATAATCGATCTTACTGGTACTGACTTCTTCAAGACTTGTGGGCACATCATCTTCAAGACTAAAGCCAGAAAGAACTTCACATTTCAGTATGTTTTAATACGTTAATATAAAATACATATATTGTTTGTTTATTGTCAAGATACACATAATCTTGTAATTGAGTTTTTTACATAGACAGAGTGCGGGCAGTGCTAAAAAAGTTCTTGTACAACATTGTGCCTCAAATAAGCTGAAAGCTATTGTTTGATCTTCCTTTTATAGAAACCTTGAAAATTAAAAATAATGATGACTGACACATCTGTAGCCTTGCACCGCTGTCTCTTCTCTCTAGATGAACACTATGTCTCTCGTCCTCAGGCTCTCTCCTATCAAAGGCATAATTTCAGTTATTCCAACTTTTAGAGAAGGATCTGCATACAACAGACCACTTAAGTGTTTCTTTCTGTACCTACTGGAGGCATGCATTGTTTTACTACTTAGAGCGCTGTGTTAGTGCTATAAACTGGCCAACAAACTCCTCTAAAACAAATGAAAAAAATATTTTGAAAATTAAATTTAACGTGAATTTTGGTCCAAAGAATTATGAGAAAAATGGAAAGTCTGGACAGGAATTACTGACAGTCTTCGGTGTAAGATGTAAAGGGCATCTGATTCGTTTAACAGAAGGTAGGCGCAGAACAAATTACGTTTTTTTCATGCAGAGTGTATTGGAACTCTGTCATGGTTTAGCCTCAGATGGCATCCAAGAACCACGCGGCCGCTCTCTCAACCCCCCCACGGCCATGTGGGAGGATCGTAAGAAAAAGGCAAAACTCGTGGGTTGAGACAAAGGCAGTTTAACAGAACAGCAAAGGGAAAAGGAAAAAGAACAACAATAACACTGATAGAGGAATGTACAAACGTGATTAATGTACCACCGCTCACCAACCAGAACCGGGACAAATCAACTCGCTCCCAAGCAGTGACTTCCTGCACCCTCCCCAGTCCAGCTCATGGCTACATCCTGGGTGTGGCGTTACAAGGTATGGAATACCTGTGTCCACTGCCAGAGCCTGGGGAAAATTAACCCTATCCCTGCCGGAACCAGGACATTATCCACCCCTTATTCTATACCATCTACGTCATGCCCAGATCTTACAGGTTCCAATGAATTGCCACCACTTTCCCCTGTCATATATATACGTATACACATATATATTAATACAGTCTATGGGCCATCACTCTAAAATATCCGTAGAGTTCATTTAAATCTTGACTTTGGGCTCCATCTGTTAGAACAGTCTCTCAGGGCAGGTGAGATGCTGTGTGGTGCTGGCCTCTTGCATGCTGTATATTCGGAGCTTGTGGCTGGTGTATCTGGTGTGGCTCATGCCCATGGTCCATGGGTTGAAGATGTTGATCTAAAGGAAGTTGCTGGGCGCCAGCTGGTGAGGTCAGTTCTGATCCCATCACCACTGCGCTTTACTCAGTTTTTCATCAAAGTCCATTTGTCATTAGTTTGGGTGATTCTTACTGTAGTACAACTGACAGCAATTACAGTAATGAGGACATACAGTGACAGGGTTATTTAGCAATTAGCATAATATAATTTGATTCATTGGCTATTCTCGCCCAAAATCCCATGAGGTACACATAGGACCTCCCCATCCTTCTGCATCACCCACCAAGTGCACCCAGGTCCTTGGGCAAAAGCAATCCCACGGATGGGCTTGCCTTTGCCTGAGGCAGGACTAACCCAGACTGTCTTCCCTAACATATTCTTCATGTGCACTAGGGGGACTTTATCCCCTTCTGCAGTATGTGGAAGTTTTGATTGGGCAGGGCCAGCTCGATTGGTAGATCCCCTGGTGTTAACTAGCCAGGTAGCCTTTGCTAAATGTGCATCCCAGTGTTTGAAAGTCCCACCACCCATTGCTCTCAGTGTAGTTTTTAACAGTCCATTGTATCGTTCTATCTTCCCAGAGGCCGGTGCGTGACAGGGGATGTGATATACCCACTCGATGCCATGCTCTTTGGCCCAGGTGTCTATGAGGCTGTTTCGGAAATGAGTCCCATTGTCCGACTCAATTCTCTCTGGGGTACCATGTCGCCACAGGACTTGCTTTTCAAGGCCCAGGATAGTGTTCCGGGCAGTGGCATGGGGCACAGGGTATGTTTCCAGCCATCCGGTGGTTGCTTCCACCATTGTGAGCACATGGCGCTTGCCTTGACAGGTTTGTGGCAGTGTGATATAATCAATCTGCCAGGCCTCCCCATATTTATATTTCAGCCATCATCCTCCATACCAAAGAGGCTTTAACCGCTTGGCTTGCTTGATTGCAGCGCATGTCTCACATTCATGGATGACCTGTGCAATAGTGTCCATGGTCAAGTCCACCCCTCGGTCACAAGCCCATCTATATGTCGCATCTCTCCCTTGATGACCTGAGGTGTCATGGGCCCACCGAGCTATGAATAATTCACCCTTATGTTGCCAGTCCAGATCCACCTGAGCCACTGCAATCCTAGCAGCCCGGTCCACCTGCTGGTTGTTCTGATGTTCCTCAGTGTCCCGATTCTTGGGTACATGGGCATCTACGTGACATACTTTCACAACCAGATTCTCTATCTGGGCAGCAATACCTTGCCATAGTTCTGCAGCCCAGATGGGTTTGCCTCTGCGCTGCCAATTTCCCTGCTTCCACTGCTGTAACCACCCCCACAGAGCATTTACCACCATCCATGAGTCAGTGTAGAGATAAAGCACTGGCCATTTTTCTCGCTCGACAATATCCAAAGCCAGCTGTATGGCTTTCACCTCTGCAAACTGGCTTGATTCTCCTTGTCCTTCACTGGCTTCTGCAACTTGTCAAGTAGGACTCCACACAGCAGCCTTCCACTTTCGATGCTTTCCCACAATCCGGCAGGACCCATCAGTGAACAGGGCATGTTTCTTCTCATTTTCTGGTAGTTTATTATATGGTGGGGCTTCCGCATGTGTCACCCTCCTCCTCTGGTGACATTCCGAAATCCTTGCCTTCTGGCCAGTCCATGATCACTTCCAGAATTCCTGGGCGACTGGGGTTTCCCATTCAAGTTCGCTGTGTGATCAGTGCAATCCACTTACTCCATGTAGCATCAGTTGCATGATGTGTGGTGGGGACCCTTTCTTTGAACATCCAGCCCAGCACCAGCAGTCAAGGTGCTAAGAGGAGCTGTGCTTCTGTTTCATGGAATGACCAGCTTTCAGAAGGATTCGGACTATTTTATTCCCTTTCTCAAAAACTTCTTCTGCTGTGTTTCCCCATACAATGATGTCATCGATGTATTGCAGATGTTCCAGAGCTTCACCCTGTTCCAGTGCAGTCTGGACCAGTCCATGGCCAATGGTGGGGCTGTGTTTCCACCCCTGGGGCAGTCGATTCCAGGTGTATTGGATGCCCCTCCAAGTGAAAGCAAACTGTGGCCTGCACTCTGCTGCCAAAGGGATTGAGAAGAATGCATTCGCTATATCAATTGTGGCATACCACTTGTTTGCCTTGGACTCCAGTTCATACTGGAGTTCTAGCATGTCCGGCACGGCAGCGCTCAGCAGTGGCGTGACTTCATTCAGGCCACAACAGTCTACAGTTAGCCTCCACTCTCCATTAGATTTTTGCACCGTCCATATGGGACTGTTAAAGGGTGAGCGAGTCTTGCTGATCACTCCTTGAACCTCTAGTTGACGAATCAGCTTATGGATGGGAATCAGAGAGTGTCAGTGCGATATTGCTGCTAATGCACCGTTGTGATAGCGATTGGCACCTGCTGTTCCTCGACCCTAAGCAGCCCCACAACAGAAGGGTCCTCCGAGAGACCAGGCAAGGTAGACAACTGTTTAACTTCCTCCGTCTCCAAGGCAGCTATGCCAAAAGCCCACCGGTACCCTTTTGGGTCCTTGAAATGCCCTCTCCTGAGGTAATCTATACCAGGGATGCATGGAGCCTCTGGGCCAGTCACAATGGGATGCTTTTGCCACTCATTCCCAGTTAGGCTCACTTCCGCCTCCAGTACAGTCGACTCTTGGGATCCCCCTGTGACCCCAGAAATACAGATGGGTTCTGCCCCTCTATAGCTTGATGGTATTAGGGTGCACTGTGCACCCGTGTCCACTAGAGCCTTATACTCCTGTGGGTCCGATGTGCCAGGCCATCGAATCCACACCGTCCAATAAACCCAGTTGTCCCTTTCCTCCACCTGGCCGGAGGCAGGGCCCCTCTAATCCTGGTCATAGTATCCGTTACTCACTTCTTGCAGAAATGACTTGGAAGTTCCCTCAAGAGGATCAGAAGCAAGATCAGGCCTTCTGCTCTGTCTGGGGAACTGCCCGCTGGAAACTAGGGCGGCACTTTTCCTGGAGGGATCCCCTTTTGTGGTGGTCCTTCCTTGCAACTCCTGTACCCGTGTCCGCAGGATCGAAGTAGGTTGTCCATCCCACTTCCTCATGTCCTCCCCGTGGTCACGCAGGTAGAACCACAGGGTGCCTCGTGGTGTGTACCCTCCGTACTCTCTTGAGTGGGGAAATGCCTGCTCCTAATAGCTGAGATGCTGGCCCATACAGGTGGGGAGCAGGATAAATTCTCTTCAAGTTGCTGGACCTTCCGGGACAGTTTCTCCACAGCTGAGACAAGGCGGGAAGAGAGACTTTCTTCATATTGCCAGAGCCGGCCAGCCACCTCATCCACCGTTGGTCCCTTTTCTCCTTTCCATTCCATTACTGCCAGGGAGTTGGCATATGACGATGGTGCGCTTCGTACAAACTTCCGCCACATGGGCCTTGTGCATTGGACCTCATTGGGTTCTGTGGGTAAGTCTGCATTGTCCAAGTCATAATAAATCATCTGCCGCACAGCTAATTCTCTCAGGTACTGGATACCTCTTTCCATGGTAGTCCACTTGCCTGGTTGACATACAACATCCTCACTGAAGGGGTACCTCTCCCTCACGCCTGACAGGAGTCGTTTCCAGAGGCTGAGGGCTTGGGTCTTCTTCCCAATCGCCTTGTCAATGCCCCCTTCCCTAGACAGGGATCCCAGCTGCCTGGCTTCCCTACCCTCTAATTCCAGGCTACCGGCCCCATTATCCCAGCACCGAAGCAGCCAGGTGACAATGTGCTCTCCTGGACATCAGCTGAAATCTTTTTGCATATCCCACAGCTTGCTCAGGGATAGGGATTGAGTGATTATCTCTGGTTCTGCCTCTTCCTCCTGTTCTTGTGATGGCCCTGGTTCATTGGCATCTCTTAGTAAGCGAATTGATTTCTTCGTGTATTTCTTCTTCTGTATAGGGGCGACTGATACTGGCATGGGTTGGATTTCTGGTTCAGCTGCAGTGGCTGTCACCAGAGTTGTAGTAGCTGCAGTGGCTGTTGGCCTGGTTTCCCTCTCTTTCCCCCGAGGCTGCTGCATAATATTGAGCAGTGTTTGGTAGATACTGGGCCAGGGCCCAGCACAGTGCAGTGAGTTGTGCCTCTCTAGAATAGCTACAGCATTTTCCTTTCAAATATTCTGTCACTTTATCAGGGTCTTGTAGTTGTTCGGGGTGAAGTCCCAGACCATTAGAGCTGAGAAGTTCTCTAGATATCTGCCCATGTTCTCCCACATGCCATGCCACCCATGACTATCCAGACTTGGGGCAGAGCTCTGGGTGGTGAAAGAGCTGGGGAAAGTATTCCCCCCTGTTTCCTCCATAGATTGATTGTGATTATTAATAGAATTCTGAGAGACAGTGCCCAATGTACGGGCAGGATAGCAGTACCACATAAATACCCCAAAATAATTGTCTGAACAGTGATGTTTTCATATCGTAAGTTGATATCACACAAGACAGCAAAATGATGATCCTGATCCTTCTCTCAGAAGTGATAAATATCATCACAGAGATTACATAGAGCATATAAGAATTTACATAACACAGCCATGAGAACAAACGAAGCAACATTGTGACCAGCGACTGTTTAACTAATATAATAAATGCATATAACAAATTTGTGTTAACATGCTCTGGCCAGATCTGTCATTATCTCATCCCTTTGAGCCCCACGTTGGGTGCCAAAATGGACTGTTGCGGTTTAGCCTCAGATGGCATCCAAGAACCACGCGGCCGCTTTCTCAATCCCCCCACGGCCATGTGGGAGGATCGGAAGAAAAAGGCAAAACTCTTGGGTTGAGACAAAGGCAGTTTAACAGAACAGCAAAGGGAACAGGAAAACAACAATAACACCAATAGAGGAATGTACAAACACAATTTACGGTACCACCACTCACTGACCAGACGCAGGATGCCCCAACTCATTCCCAAGCAGCGACTTCCTGCCCCCTTCCCTGGCCAGCTCCCAGCTATAGACTGGGCATGGCTCACATGGGATGGAATACCTGTGTCCCCTGCCAGATCCTGGGGAAAATTAACCTTTCCCCACCGGAACCAGGACAGACTCCTTGCTTACAGCTGTTATGGATCCTCTGTGTAGTTTCAGAGGAATGTAGGAGGGGTGATGGACAAGAAATGGAAGACAAAGCTGTGGAAGGGTTGTAAATGATAGAATCATAGTATCATAGAATGGTTTAGGTTGGAAGGGACATTAAACATCATCTAGTTCCAACCCCCCTGCCATGGGCAGGGACACCACTCACCAGACCAGATTACTCAAAGCCCCATCCAACCTGGCCTTGAACACTTCCAGGGATGGGGTATCCTCAACTTCTCTGGGCAACCTGTTCCAGTGCCTCACCACCCTCACAGTAAAGAATTTCTTCCTAATATCTAATCTAAATCTCCCTTCTTTCAGTTTGAAACTGTTACCTCTCGTCCTATCACTCCACTCCCTGATAAAGAGTCCCTCCCCATCTTTCCTGTAATCCCCCTTCAGGTACTGGAAGGCTGCTATAAGGTCTCCCTGGAGCCTTCTCTTCTCCAGGCTGAACAACCCCAACTCTCTCAGCTTGTCTTCATAGGAGAGGTGCTCCAGCCCCCGATCATCTTCATGGCCCTCCTCTGGACTGGCTCCAACAGGTCCATGTCCTTCTTATGTTGGGGGCTCCAGAGCTGGATGCAGTCCTCTGGTTGGGGTCTCACGAGAGCGGAGTAGAGGGGTAGCATCACCTCCCTCAACCTGCTGGCCACAGTTCTTTTGGTGCCGCCCAGGATAGAAATCGCACCTGACCCTATCCATAAGCCACTTGTGGTTTTAAAATGCTTAGGCATCAAATCTTATATTCTTTCCTAGGCATCCATAGGCAAAGACTTCTGGCTTAGATGGTTCTTTGGATTGGAAATACACACTATTCTTATGTTTTATAACATCTTCAGTATGTTTTGGAAAATGGTAGCTAAGATTTAACTTACCATGCGTGTGAAGCATAACCAGCTAAACCTTTTCAAAAGCAGACAAACAAACCCCCTATATCAGGATACTGACAAAGGTTCCCTCATCACAACCATCTTTGTTAGAAATTAAATCATGCTTTTTTATATATGCTTCATTTTTATGGCACATTATTTTTCTAGAGGGAAAATAATATTGGCTTTCTTTTATACAAGATTCTTCTTTCTTTTTGGAAAACAAGGGCTAGAGCTTGGAGCTTTTTTTGAAAGGATTCAGTGCTACCTCCCTAACAACTGTATTTCAAAATTGGGTAGTTTTCTTCAAATGCATATGGGGTTTAAATGCCTCCAGTGAGTGGTCTAATCCACATTAGATATTTACCTATTTCAGTATAAGGAGTCAGCAGGTACTGTTATATGCCTACTATACGCTCAGAGTTCAGCAAAAGAAGCTTTCTTCTATGAGTCTACCTATGAGCCTAAACAGCTAAGCTCAGAGTGACCAGCAGGGAAGTAGGGAGGTCAGCACAAGAAGTACCGCTTTGGTGCACAGGGACCTTCTGCAGATCATGAAGCATTCAAAAGGGAATAATCTCCCTCCCCTTTCCCCCTATTTCTGCACTTTAAATTGAGGTACTGCAGCTGCATATGCAAGCATTGTGGAGCTAGAAGAAAAGCAGGCAAGAGCATTTGCACTCTGGTGAGGGCTCTCAGTTGGACAGGTCGACAGGTAGGCACTACAGCATTAGATACGGATTAGATCTCTGCTTAGCCACATGCTCTTCTGTATGTGTTTAGGGATTTATTTTTTGTATGTGGGAATCCTTCAGTAAGATAGTTAACTAATTTGATTGGAACAACTTTCCCTTTATGCTTTATACTGTAACTTCTCAAAACTGAAGAAATAGAGAGAGCTTGGGAACATTTAGTGGTATTCATACTTATGTTTAAAGTCATAAAATTATTCCCAATATGGAAACACATTATAGCTATAAACCAAGTCTTGCACTTGTGCATGCATGTTTTCTATGGGTTTGTCTGCTGAGAATGTTAAATTTACATGATTAACCAGCAAAGACCAGTAACATTGCTTTAAGAAGAAATACCAAATATATCCTCCATGACACCTTATTTCTGAAGCAAAAGGAGGCTCAGTAGTAGCATGATACATTTCAGGGAGGAAATAGGAGATATACTGTTGAATACTGTTGCATACTGTTGAAGAAGAGCAGCTCTTCAAGCCCCACCTCTCCCAGAAACCTTGACCCCCTCACATCCTACTTATGCAAACTGTTGCGGGAGCAGGTTTCTGCTTTGTCCTCCTGGATAGTCCTGGTGACAGTAGGGCCTTCCTGTGGCCCTGCAAAACACTGGACAGTCTTCCTGCACCCAATCTACAGTTGGAGGCCATTGCCCTTGAAAGTAATTTCTCTGGATAGGACTTTCTTTATGTAAAATGATCTAACTGAAGAACAGCTCTTTGGCACAGAAAGATTTCTGTGTTTTCCATGCCTGGACATCCAGCGTACAAGATATGAGAAAGCAGCAGCAGAAACTCATCATGATCTTGGATAACACCAAATACAAATGGAACAGTTTTAAATACTTACGAATCCAAAGGAACTTGGTCTTTATTACCCAACTTTCCACAGATGTTTCCAGATACTAATTCCAATGGTATAATTTCTTGCTTTATCAAAATATCTAATAGTCAGTACAGCTGTAGTTCAGTTTAATGAAGTTCTTAAAGGACATATCAAAACTTTGACAAATGGAAAGCAAGAACTCTTCTTCAAATATGTCTGTCAGTGTATAAACCAGTATCTCATAAGAAACCAAAAGCTTTCCCTGCGTTTTTTTCTAGAAGATGCATTACAGGTCATGTACTATCTTTAAGTGTCTGATGTAGAAGATGGTGTGCCTGCCATGATTTTAAGAGATATTTTTATTTAGAAGTGCAGTCACTGGTTGATTGCCATGTTTGAGGACACATTACTTTTTATTTCTGAGACTAGAAAAGTCCTTTATTTCTTTAAAGCCTGACTATAGGGGTCTCCTCCACTCTTCTGCATGTATGGAGAAGTTGTCGTCCTGTCCATCCAACTGATCTTTCTCTAGCTGCAAGTGATTTACCCTCAAACTATTCAAGGATATGTGTGTCATTGTCACATTTGAAAAGAAATGAGGATAGAAAGTCAGTGAAGTGTTCCAGCAATCAGAGGTCTTCACAGCTTGCATAACAGCAAAATGTCTGCTAAAAGAATGGCGGGTGTTTGAAGATTGAACTGGAGGCATCACAAACGCACGCGCTCAAGCAGCAGCAACTGTCCCACACTGTTGAAAGATCAAGCAGAGGCAAGCAAAGGCTGCCCTCCAGGTGTAAATAGGCATTCATCAAAAAACACCTTGGTCACCCTAATGAACTCTGTGACTGGGAGGGGGTTAAACATGAGCGTTTGTAAGATGTAGACATGTAGACATCTTCTATAGGGACTGGAAGATTTGGTCTTTTAGTATGATACTCTGCTTCCACATCTCAAGTTGTAGAAGCAGAAAGACCACTCTGAGGCAACGGCAGGTCAACTCATATTAGCACCTTTCTTGTTCATATGAGTAAGTCTTCCTGATGGCTCTTTTCCTTATTCCTCAGCAAAAGTCACTCATGCCTTCACCTCCTTTATATTCTTTTAAAAGCACCTTGTCTAGATTTTAGGTCTTTTCTCAAGACCTAGGTCTTCCACATGCTGCTTGTAATTGTATTTATGAATTTTCTTGTAGCAAGTGGTGCCATAGTTTAAACATGCATTTGGTAAAACACTTCTGCAGAGGGAGATGGCTTAAAATAGTTTTTATTTGAATGCTAACCTTGATTCATGTCAATAGCTGCAGCACTGAAAATATCATCACTTCTCTAGTGAATCTACAGTATCTTACAATAGAATATTCTACCCCATAAAATTTATTTGGGAGGTTGTTTGATACATTCTCTAGTCAATGAACAGAGCATAGTGCAGATGATAGTTATCATATCTGTATGTCTACAAAACTAGAAAATTTTTAACTGAATTCTTTAAATGTGAAGAACAGAAATCTGTCTGGGCCTCATGCATAATGTTGAGATTCAGGATACATGAATTTACTCATTACTCTATTTTGTTTTGTGAACTTGTATTGCTTTATATTAGTATGATCAAATGAAGGCATAGTCTATCTGTGAAGTAGTGTTATTGTCACTGGTGGCACTCATATAGGAGAAGAAAGGCTACAGCTCTCTTCCCTCTGGTGGTTAATCTGCATTTGATTAAGGCTATGTTTATAGTTCTTAAAATCCATCTACCTGTATCAACCCACACTTCCATTTTGGTTAACCTTTTATTAAAAAAAAAAATCTCCTTTGAGCACTGTGCTGTGTTTTCATTATGAAATTCTCAAGGTTTGTTTTTAAAAAAAAAACAGTTTCTGGTCACAGATAATGCTGGAGAGGAATAATAGGTTCATGTTAACATCCTGTTGTGGTTTGGGCTAGACTGGCCACTAAATGAATGACAGATGCTCTCTTTTAACCCCTCTCCCTTCCCAAAAAAAGAAGGGAGAGATAATAAAGGAGAGAGACTTATGGGTTGAAAAGAAAACTAAAACTACTTTCATGAAATGTTAATAATAAAAAGAAAATATAATAATATCAATAAGAAAATAATGAAATATATACAGTATATACAAAACCAGTATTGAGCTCCCAGGATGCCAATCACGCCACTGACAGGCACTGGGAGAGTCCCAGACTGGACTCAGCAATGGATAGGAACTGGATTCAGGAACACATGGATTGGGATCAAAGGCAGATGAACAGAGTCCCCCTTGGACGCCAGCCATTGAAGAAAGAGGGCTGACCCTTTGATCCCTCAGCTTTATACTGAGCACGATGCACATGGGATGGAATACCCCGTTGGTCAGTTTTGGATCACCTGTCCTGTCCGCTCCTCCCCGCAGGTGGGACCCCTTTACACTCTTCCACTTATAGCCCTCCAACGTGGCATGTAACAAAGTTATCTGACCTTGGTTGTTACAGCAATAAGTATAAGCAAGAGCCTCTCTGCATACCATTCCTTGGTATTAACTATAAACATCAGACCTTATCATTCCAGAAGCAGACACTGTCTGAAAAATATGCCATTAATTTCAGAGTGCACCATTAGTTAGAAGAGACTTAACTGAAAAGTAAAATTACTGAAAAGAAAATTGTTTCTGTTCTACTTCAAACCAAGACACATCCTACACTTATGTAAATACTGCTTAAGGGGGGCGATTAATTTCTATTCTATACTTTATCCTCTGCACAGTGGTTCAGTACATGGTTGCAGCAATGCACTCTGCTTGCAGATACAGCCATTTCTCACTACAGTCCCACAGATCTGTGCAGGAATGTCAAGGCAGTGTCTTTAAATTGTGGCACAGATCTCTACTGTTAGCAAAAAGTTTTTAACTGGGGCAGGGGGCTGAAGTCACAAGAAAGTTAAAGTATTAATATACAACTAGATGACCTTCAAGGTCCCTGACAACCTAAACCATTCTATGATTCTATGATTCATTATGCCTGCCAGAAGAAACATATTGTTTGGCAGATTAATGTAAACATAACCTGATGACTAAACTACTTATCATAGAAAATACACTAGCGCACATATGTGCATATGTACAGTACAGGAAACTTCTATTTATGGTTTTACACTTAGATAGTATATGTGTGCTGCAGTAGGTAGGACCTTAATATATCTCAAAACAGTCTCTACAGCTGTGAGCTTTAAAAAGCAAGCTTGGAGGGTGGAACTTTCCAAAAGGTTTTTTGTTCTTCTTCAACAGTGGTGAAAGACCAGTTTATTGATGGCCCTTTTTCAGAAGCAGAAACCTAGGATTATGGATGTCACGTGCTTTAATTTCTTCTCATGATAATATTTGTACTCCTACATGTGGTTATTTTGGGGGTTTGTGTCTGAGGTTTGTTGAGAGTATATGAATATCCTTCATGTAAAATAGTTATCGATATCAAAGTGGTACTTGTGTTGCTTCTGGAATGTTTCCATTTTCTGCAGTTAGCCTGTTTGGGCAGAGTTTGGGGCTTTGATTTCTCTGAATTTTACTTCCAGATATGCAGTCCTTTAGGAGGGATGCAAATTTTGTGCTATGATTAAATTCTTTTTTTTTTCCAAAACAAAGAATTTTCAAGGATTTCTCAAATTGCTAAACCTGCAGTTTGTGGAAGATAGAATCCAGAATATTTAAATTTAGCCAACAAGAAGCCAGAAAACAATGTTAAAATTTTATGGGTGAAGAGCTAGGTGGGTAAATATTGGATTAAATGCAGAGGGTAGTGGTTAATGGGTCATACTCTACCTGGAAACTGGTAACAAATAGAGAACCATGTGTCTATCCTGGAATCTATCCCTCTTAACATCTTTCTCAGTGACCAGGAGGTGGTGAGGGAGAGCTTGCTCCTCAGGCTGGCAGGTGACACCAAACTGGAGGGACTAGCCGACACATTGGAGAGCAGGGCTGCCATCCAGAAGGACCTGGGCAGGCTGGAGGAATAGGCCTTGTGAAGTTCAGCCTGGAGAAGTGCCAAACCCTGCCCCAGGAAGGCAGAGTCCCAGGCAGCAGTCCAGGCTGGGCATTGCCTGCTTGGGCAGCAGCTCTGCAGAAAAGTCCCTGGAGCTCTGGGGATAGCAAGCTGCACAGAAGCATACTTGGGGCTGGTAGCAGTGAAGGCCAGCAGCATCCAGTGCTGTAGGAGTAGGAGCACAGCTAGGAGATGGAGGGACATGAGGATCCCTCTCAACTCCACACGTCTTAGGCCACACCTAAATACTGCATCCTCTGATTTGGGCTCCCCAGTCCTGGGAAGACATCGCCAAACTGGTGCGAGCACAGTGAAGGCCCACCAAGATGCTCAGGGGCTGAAGCACCTGCCCTGTGAAGGGAGCCTGAGGGATGGGGCTGCTTCTGCCTGGAGAAGGGAAGGCTTTGGGGGCACCTCAGAGCAGCCTACCTATGACCTGCATGTTGTGAAGATGGAGCCAGGCTCTCGGCAGACTGACAGTAGCACAAGAGACAGTGGGCATACATTGAAACAAGACAAGTTCAGACTGGAGATAAAGGGAAACCTGTTTCCCCATGGGGACAGTCCAGAGTGGAGCAGGTTGCCCAGAGAGGCTATGTGGTCTGCATCCATGGAGGTTTTCAAGACCAGGCTTGAGAAAGCCCTGAGCCACATGGTCTGACCTCCTCAGTGATGGTGTTTTCAGTAGAAGGTTGTACTGGGGACCTCCTGACAGCCTTTCCAACTTGAATTTTTCCATGTTAAAAGGACAATAGTAAGAGACCTTCCTCCTCCCACAAGAATCAGTGATTTAAGGACTGAAGTAGAAGGAGGGCCACAAGGATGATCAGAGGGCTGGAGCACCTCTCCTATCAAGACAGGCTGAGAGAGTTGGGGTTATTCAGCCTGGAGAAGAGAAGGCTCTGGGGAGACCTTATAGCAGCCTTCCAGTGCCTGAAGGGGGCTGTACAAGAAAGCTGGGGAGGGGCTGTTTGCAAGGGCATGTAGCGACAGGATGAGGGCCAACGTTTTTAAACTAGAGCAGGGTAGGTTTAGATGAGACATTAGGAAGAAGTTCTTTTTACCATGAGGGTGGTGAGACACTGGAAGAGGTTGCCCAGAGAGGTGGTGGAGGCCCCATCCCTGGAGACATTCAAGGCCAGGCTTGATGAGGCTCTGAGCAACCTGATGTAGTTGAAGATGTCCCTGCTTACTGCAAGGGGGTTGGACTAGATGACCTTTAAAGGTCCCTTCCAACCCAACAGATTCTATGATTCTATGAACTGTTTCACATGGCAGCTTCCACACTTCATTAACAGCCAAGACAGAGCTTTCACATCAGTCGTTTTCTGTGAATACCCAGGTGAGACAGAAGGCTCCACAATCATACTTGCTGGTTCTGCCTAGTTCCCTGGAAAGTTTGAAAATTTAGTGCATTTTCAAAACGAGAACTTTGCAGAAAAGACTGCACTTCGATGATTCAGGCTACACTGGCTTTTCTATGCATCATTTTTGTGGAACAATATAATTGGATATTGGCTGAGGTTTGTTGAACGACTGATATATTTATGGAGTATATATAAATAATGTAATACAGAATACTAAAAAGTTAGTGCCATGAGAATTTGTATGCTCAGGGAAAAATAATGCTCGGGGAAAAACAAACACATAAAATAGGAATTCAGCATTACTTTACTTTTAAAGGCTAATATAATTACCTGAAAATACATTTTTATTTTATTTGTAAAAATTATGATGCATGCAAACTACGTATTTATGTATATAAACCACATGTATATAAATATATACATGTGTTAATATATACATGTGTATATAAATATATACACATATATATTATGTATATAAACCACATTTATGTATATAAACCACAGCATACCTGCTAATCAAGGAATTCTGTAGTCTTCTATGTCTCCAATGTGACAAGCACTGAAGTAACTGAAGTATTTTGCGATACATTATTTTGTTTTCTTCCGGAAATTCACTGTAGATTATTCACAAATCATGGTCTGATGCATTTCACTCAGTATCCTGAGTGCCCAGTGCCCTACAGTTTGTGAAAAGGTATATATTGTAAAAGCAATGAACAGTTCTCTCAAGGTGCTGAGTACCTACAGCTCCTGCTGGAGTCATATTTTTGTTTCTTCAGGTCATCCTGCAAGATACATATATCTGTGAAACATTATTAATTCTTAAACCTCATTTTCTGTGGTTGTTTTATAGTGTTTGAACGTAGTGTTACTTCTTGCACAGCCATTATGTTAAAAAAAAATAAAATTAAAGCTGAAAGATTAGATCACTATGAAAAACATTTTTGTGTTTCCATGTTTCCCCTCCAGAAAACGACAGGGTATTTTATAGATATATTTGGTGTCTGAGGTAGGGATGGAAAATCACAAAGCAACTGATACAGGTGTTTATCATCTTAACACTTTTCTAGTTGAAATAACAAAAGCTTTTTTTTTTTTTAAGAAGACAAATATTTAAAGGGTGTTGATATATATAAATCAATAATTTATCAACTTGTTCTCTTTCTCCACTGCCAACCAGATGCTCCTAGCTTTGCACTGCCGGATGATATCAGCTGCAAAGCATAAAGGCCTTGTGCTTCATGGAGAAATAAGAACATAAATATTTTAAAAATCCTGCTACAGGAAGTGAGGAGGAGTTAGGGTGGGGGTGAGATATTTTGCTGGTTTACTGTGAGAGCAATGCAAGTCTACATATTTTATGGGCTGCTTTTATCAGAAGTGGAGGCAGGGACATTTCAGTCTGAGTTTCATCTCCTAACAACACTGACAGACCCAAGTTTTTTATGGCAATTTGTTGAAGACATCTGGTGAAGCTTTCTAGGGGATGAACACACAGCAGAGTGTCCCTCTGGTATCAGTTGGCATAGCAACTAGTAAAAGACTATTCAACATACATAGGTCTCAAAAAGGTTGAAGCCTAGTTGAAAATCCATTTGGGCTCCTATCTGCAAAATTCTCCTTTTGAAAATGCACTAAATCTTTTTTCAGGTAACTAGGCTGAACCAGTAAGTACAATTGTGGAGCCTCCTGTCTCAAATAATTCCCAAAGCACAGTATTAATGATTCCAGGAAGCAGAGGCCTGAGATGATAGACAGTATTAATGGCACTGTTCAAAACAGAATATTACCAGAAGGCTGTTAAAGACTGCTGAAGTCTGGGGGTAGTGCGGGGAAAGATGAGATGAGACAGAGAGGAGGGAAAAATGCTGTTATCAAAGTTTATTGCAGTAATTATCATGAGTCACCACAGGCAAATGTCTGATTATGCTTCATCATTATATACTGCTAAGTAGTATAAAGTTTATTCTACATAAGGCACTCTACTCCCTGTTTGGCAGGGTCATATCACTTGAACACACCCAACACCTATGCTATATAGGTTGTTTATTTAAAAAGACTGACTGAAAAAATATCTTGAAAAGTGGTGTTCATGTCTCCTGCATCTTTGATGGATAATTTTTTTGAATATTGAGAAGAGAAGGAATTTACCACCCTGGGCATTGTCCTCCCATAGGCATTAGTCTAATCTCTGCAATGCCTGTGCAGGATATGCATTTGGGAAACAGATTCATTAAGAGTTTGCTTTTCTTTCTGCAACCTGTCCTTTCACAAACACAGTGATCTAACAGCTGTACCAACTCTGTAGAGTTTCTAGATCTAAAATGGTTTACATAATGGAGTTCAAGGGCTGATTAACTGGGAGCACACTATAGCTGGAGTTGTAACCAGAGAAGCATGTGGAAGACGAGTGTGGATCATCACAAGGTGCAAGCTTAGTTATGGAAACATGATATTCTTTCATTTCTTTAATGCTGGTGTATACAAATTGTGAACGGAAACCGGTTAAGAGAGTCAGTCTAGGACAGAAAACCCCTGTCTACACACTTTGCAACTAATACAGCAAGACTACATTTTCATAGGGCAGAGAACTATGGAATACATACTGTCTATGGCTTGTGCCTTCTTTTCAGGAAAACAAAGTATGGTAATACACCTCTGGAATCCAGGATAAACACACTGTTGAGAGATGCTGCTTTCAGCGTGTTTGAGACCATGCACTAAATGAGTAAGATAAGAATTTCTGTAGAGAGTGTGTGTGCACATGTGTATGTATCTGTGCTTATATTTGCTTTTTATGCATGTATTTTTGTCTGTTACTAAATTATATAGGATATTTGGGAATTTATTAGTGAAATATACTTTCTCCTTGAGTATAAACTTAAAAAAATTAAAAGAAATTGATTACCAAGTCTGTGTTCAAAATGCTAAGCTTGACTATGCTGCTTCCCCTTTACCTGGACCTCCTTAGGAAACCAGATGTAAACCTTAACAAGGGTTATCCGGGTTAAATACAATTCCAGTGAACTGTACAGCAATGGGTAACCTGGCTTTAATTAAAGTTAAAACTTTTTCCTCTTCCCCATCCCCAAAAACTTTAACTGTGATCTTTTCAAATATATAGCAGGGAATAAAAGAGAATTCCTGTTCAACTTATTCTTCCTCACCCCCAAATTATGATTATATACTCTTCTTGGCTGTGATAAAATGATGAATATGGATGTGTTTATGCATGACTTAAAAACTTGCAGTTGAAGCACAAAGTTCATAATTTTTCTCCACTAATGAACTGACATTTGCTATCCTAATATTGCTGTTTTGTGAGATAATATGGATTGTTTCAGTGAGATCCCTCTTCAGACATCCAGTCTCCAGTGTTTCACTTCAGATTTTTGGATCTATGTAGGTGGTTCAGAGAAGATGGATTCAGTCTATAAATACTTGTTATTAAAGGAGTTCTCTAGCAGTGAGTTCCTTTATTAACCATAAAGTTGGAAGAAATGGTTATTTTGCCGCTTTCTTACTTGGATCGACCACATACAAGATCATGTGTATATAAGCAGAACAGTCAAGGGCTGGTGCCACTCTGATGTCCTATTGACATATATTTTGGAAGCGAAGGATTTACAGCTTGGATCAGGCTCTAGGACACTTCATTTCAGGAGGGAGTGAAGACTTGCATAGACATTCACAGAATCACAGAATGGTTGAGGTTGGAAGGGACCTCTGGAGATCATCTGGTCTACCCCCTCTGCTTAAGCAGGGACACCTAGAGCAGGTTTCCCAGGTCCATGTCCAGACATCTTTTGAATATCTCCAAGGAGGGAGACCCCACAACCTCTCTGGGCAACCTGTTCCAGTGCTCGGTCACCCTCACAGTAAAAAAGGGTTTCCTTATGTTCAGAGGGAACCTCTTGTGTTTCAGTTTGTGCCCATTGTCCCTTGTCCTGCCACTGGACACCACTGAAAAGAGCCTGGCTCCGTCCTCTTTGCACTCTCCTTTCAGGTATTTATATACATTAATAAGATCCCCCTTTCACATTCACTGCTGCTAGAGCCTGTGATCCTCTTTGTTCTTCTGAGGGGCATGCATTTGCTTGCTTTTTAATTCAGTGAGAAGCCTCCCACTTGCATCTACATTATTTGGTTATTTTTAAGGTCAATTACTTAGCAAGCACTCTGTATGCTTACTGAGTTCAGTATGGATGAAGCTAGCCCTGTCATAGTTCCAGGAGAAGATGATGACAGAACTTCAAAATGCTTAGTCACTATATTATGGGAATGACTGCAGAGGTTTTTTTCTGTTTCATTTGGGGTGGTTATTTCTTTTAGGCAGCAATGGCTTTGAGTCTTGAATAGGTCCTCATATGCCATAGTATTTCCAGTAAATGGATAAAGGTTGATCTAAAGTGAATCCAATTAGGTTTAATTTTATCTTTTTTTTTCATATATCAGCATAAATTCCATATCAAAGAAAACACCTTATTTTCCCGCTATATATCTGCTTTTTTGGTCAAGTAAATCAATTTATACTTCTTTGCAAGATGTTGTGTTTTGAAGAAACAAGCACCTTCTTCCAAATTGAATCATCAACACTGAAGGAAGCCCATGGGCTTCAGCCTCCATGGATATGTAGACAGCCCACCTACAGTAACTAGTTTACAATGCCTACGGGTAGCTCATTTGTTCAGTTACAGTTCACTGCTTGATTACATCATGTCCTCTGTATGAAAATCATATCAGCATGTTGTTATGAGTGCAAGTGTAAGGAGTCAGTTACACCAATTTGAAATTCATGTTAGCATGCACGATACTAAAACTTTGGGAACGCTCTAATTAAAGGGAAAAAAAGACAAAGGATCATCTAGTTCCATGCTTGATTTGATGAAAAAATTTCGTTCTTCCTTTTTGTTATTCTGCAATGTCAAGTGGTTGTCTGCACTTCAGAAAAGGGATTCTAGTTTTATTCTTTCTACTTACAGTACTGAAGTATTAGGCTAAATTATGATGCAGGCTTTCTTTCAAGATATGCCTACTGCAATCCATGAGCTTGATCCAATAAGTGAAAAATTTTACTCAGTATTAAATATCTATACTTTTTGGATGTTTCTTATTATTTTCATATGCCTGGTTCTAAGAGTCCGTCTTTTTATTTTATTCATTTTATACATAAATAGATGGGACCTCTCCATTTAAATTACTCCTCGTGTGTGTTGCTAGGAGTCTTCACTATCAATGGATGCAAGCAGATTCCTCTGTCATGGACTCTCTCTTTTTCTAGGAGCACTAAATGCCAGAGTTATCAATTGATTTGAATGACCTGTTATGTTGTTATTGCAGAGCCTTAATAAATCAAATGGGGTGTTGCCTGTCTGTACCATGTTTTCCCCATTTGTAAGCAATGCTCCTTTATCTCTAAAGAAATAGCAGAATGGCTATTTTTTATTATTTAAACATTTCTGACTTGATAAACTTTTTACAGAAACATTAACATTATATATAATCTTTTGACATCTTAATTTTAATTGGCTACTGATTAATAACTGAATAAGTAACTGACCTACAACATAAAGTATACATACAGTATACTTAAAATGAATTGTATTTCTATAATATCAATTACCTAATAATGTGTGATTTAAGAAAATTATTTAGAAGAGCAACCAGACTTACACAATAATGACCCTCCTAAAAAAAAATCCTACAGATGGTGAGTTCCAACCAGTCATGGCAGAGAGAAGCTATTACTTTATTCTACAATAAAGTTAATTCTTTGAAGGTTAAAGAAAAGTGAATGGTATAACTCACTCCAGTGGCTTCTTCCCAGCTTACTCCCCCAGATTCAACTGTTCTCCATTTTAAACCCAGATTTCATTTTTAATTAATACATATCAAGCTGTCCTTAACCTGTTTTCAACAGAGTACTCCCAGTCACACTTTAAACTTCAGTTATCCTTTAATAAAAATAAGCTGTGTTAAGATCTCAGCCATCTCAGTCAGTCACATACACCCAGAAAGAGACCCACCGGCTGGAGGACGGCTCAGCTGGACTGAGACCGGGCGGATTGGGTGGCAATCCGGAATAGAGGAAACAGATGACGTGGCCACGGACACCCAGAGAGAGGTGAGCAGCCGGGGCAGGAGATGGGGCAACAAGTAACAAAAGAAGAAGGGGCTATATTAAGACTTCTCCTGCATATCCTCTCTACGAGAGGGGTGAAATATGATGAGCGTATGCTCCGAAGGCTGTTAACCTGGTGCAGAGACAACGGATTTGCACCAGAGCCCCAGACAGCTTTTAAACCAGAAATATGGGAGGCTGTTGGGAAAAAACTGTGGGAAGTGATAAGTAAAGGAGACAAAGAGGCATCACCGTTAGCGACGACATGGCAGTTGGTTTTATCGACCTTACAAGATATGAAGGTGGAGCGAGCCACGGCGGCCGGGGCTTTTGCAGCATTACAACCCACGGGAGGGGGATTGAACAGGCCAGGTCCGAAGGTCTGGGACAATCCCCTGCTGATCCCCTCTGCTCCACCTGAGGCCGAGGGAGGAGGCAGAATGTCAGCAGAGAAGGACAGAGCCGGAGCTGTTTGCTCCTGACATTGCCCGCCTCGCCCCCTCCCCTCCCCAGTCGTCTCCCTGAGATAAAAGTGCTGGTTTTGTATGTCTGCTGTGTAAGTGTGTGTGTGGGTGCCAGCTTATACCTGCTGATCAGCATGTGTGCTACTGTTTGCTTTTTGTTGTGTGCAGTGTCGTTAGGTGACTCCACTTGAGCAGGTGTTCTGCCCGGTGTGGTACTGTTCTCGTATGCAACTAGGGCTGACACTCCGTCAAGTGAAGAAGTTTGTATATACACAATGTTTAGACGTAAGGCGAGCGCGCCCCAGGTAGATACACCAGGATGGGCCATAGAACCGATGGAAGTCCTGAAATATTGGGGGAGTTTTCACCAGCCGACACGTTTACAGTCTCGGGAACGGCTCGCCCGTGCAGGGTGTATCGCTGGTTGTTTGTTGTTTGTCTATAAGATCATGGTTGATTGGGAAAAGGAGTTGAGCCAAAATCTATAGGATGCTCTGTAGGAAAATGAGAAACTTAAGGAAAAATGAGAACCTGAGCTCTTGTTGCAAAGGCAGACTTTTATGTCAGTCGTAAGCGATGGAAAAGAAAAAAAAAAGAAAAGAAAAAAGAAAAAAAGCAAAATAAAAAAGAAAAATAAAAAAAGAAAAAAGAAAAAAAAGAAAAAAGAAAAAAAAAGAAAAAAAAAGAAACCAAACAGGAACAATTAGATGGGAAATGTGCCACGTTAGCACAAAAGTATGCCATAAGCATTACGAGAAAGCATCAGAAAAAGAGAAGTAGGACACCTGATTCAAAGCAGTACCATAGATATATATTTTTGTTTTTTTCCTATATGTGTCTATGTTATTGCATGCCTTAGTAGATTGCTCTGTGTTATACCCTGCGAGACTAAAATGAACCCCAGCAGAAGCGGTCTCTTGAGCAAGGGGGTGGAATATGGGAAAGCAACGGAAGATCAGCGAGGAGGATTGTAAATACACTCAAGGGACTTGCACCCGGGTGCTGGAAAACACATATATCACACCGATTGTTACTCAGTCTCGGGTGCTTGCAAGAAAAACACATAGATGAAATAAGTCTGTAACGGACTCACAGACACCTTATCCAGCTGCTTGAGAATCTTGGCCTGTTGTGGAAGAAGATCAAAGCACAGTGAGAAAACTATACCAGCAAGAACGCGGAGTCCGCATGCGCTCTTGCTAACAAGGACTCTCTTGCTGCCAAGGATAAGTTTAGTAATGGTACTAGTACAGCTATTTCTGAGGTATTGCTAGATGTAGATAGTATTCGATATGCGATGTTGCAAAACAGAGCTGCTACTGATTTTTTGCTTTCAGCTCACGGACATGGTTGTCAAGATTTTAAAGGACTGTGTTGTATGAATCTAAGTGAGCACTCCAAATCCATCCATGCCCAGTTGCAGGAACTGCACCGACCGAACCAGCAACTTGTGGAGACCACTGGGTGAAATCTCTTTGCTGGATGGACTTGGGGGTGGGGTTGGTTGAAGCAAATTATACTCATTGCCTGTGTGGAAGGAATTTGTCTGTTATGTTTAGTATGCTGTTTACCGTGTTTAATAAGCATTATACGATCAGCTGTAAATGCCACTTTGCATCGTACCCTTGTATGAGTTGTAGAATATGTTGCTCTAAAAACTGTGTGTGTATCCATGAGAACCTGACCTTCACAGAAGAAGATAGCAAGAAGGGATCACAACAATGTAGTCACGTATCAGACAGCCACTGTTAGCAAAGCTGGATCATGAGTCTGGCCACGTGTGCAGCGACTCTAGCCTGTACTTCTCCACTCAATCCAGTGCAGGATATAAGGAGGCTGTCTGGGTCAGAGAGGGGGAGAGAGACATGAGCGCACTTTGAAGATACAGGGGATGCCCTGGAGCCTGTGTCTGCTCTCCCCCTCCCCCCGTAGGTTCCACATTCATTAAGCCCAACAGCTCAGAAGGCATTACAGCACGTTGCAGATAAGATATAGTCTACTACTGCTGCAAGACGCATTGAACACCTTCCTACAAGAATTTCAACCTTACGCCCTGATAGGACAGTGGGATGATGCACTCGCAAAGAGCCTGACTGCATTAGAGTGGGTATTTTTGCCACATACCTTTTCAAAACCAGTAACTATGATGATTGAAATGTTACTGCGATTGTTTTTCCAGGGTCGCTTGTGCTGTCACCAGCTTTCTGGAATGGATCCAAGCCACATACATGTCCCCATCAAAAAGGATGACCTTGACCCTTGGTTATCACAAAGTCTTAACCTAGAAATTGCCTTAGTAGATTATATTGGGCAAATAAATTATTCTTTCCCCTGGCACAGACTATTACAGTCACTTTCACAAATTGCTTTACAGCCACGCATCCTGCTAGCACCAAAGCCTTTTGCTGGCACCCTTATGGTGTTTGTAGATGGTTCAGGGACACAGTAAAGGCTTTTGACTTATTTCAACAGGAACCGTTAAATGTAGTGGCAGACTCTCAATATGTTACTGGTATTGTTCAAAGACTTGAAGGAGCATTTATAAAACAACTAGAGAACCAATTGTTATTTAATCTCTTACTGCAAATAATGTTGCTTTTATGAAAAAGACAGTTTCCTTATTTTATTGTCCACATACGCGCTCATGTTTTAAATTTTCTAAACATTTCTTCTTTGTCATCCACAGCAGTAGAGCGACATTTCGTAAGAACTGTTGAATGGCCTGAACAACCGAAGGTGTATTATAAGCACCTTAAGTCGGGGTGCATGCTAACCACAGATAATACTGCAACAAATAGAAGTTGTGAGCAAGACAATTCTGTAATGATTTGTACTTCTCATCCGTCTGTTTGCTTCAGCTCAAAATGCAAGTATACAAGAATGTAATCAATCTCATTGTGTAAATTTAAC
Source organism: Rissa tridactyla (assembly GCF_028500815.1). Taxonomy (NCBI): domain Eukaryota; kingdom Metazoa; phylum Chordata; class Aves; order Charadriiformes; family Laridae; genus Rissa; species Rissa tridactyla. Next base: position 20,885,400 of record NC_071496.1, read on the forward strand.
GCGAGTAAGGTATAAAACAGCAGTAATATGGATAGGGAATCGGCAAAATGCATTAAAAACACATCTTTCTCTGTATTGTGTTTGGGAGTACAACTCTCGAAGACTTTGTGTTACATCTCTCCCCTGGAATACGTCGCTACATGGCTGAGAAATGGTTAAACACCATCTCCAAGGTGCTTTTGACATGTCGTTGCAACAAAATATTCGTCCTTTCCATGATCAGCTAAAAGCTCAAATACTAAAGATTCAAGACTTAATGAACCGCAATGTATTTGAAATATTACAAAAGGATTTCTCGTGGGTAAATCCAAAGAAATTGGCTTTCTGGGCTAAATTTAGGAATCTGGGTATTTATTGCCTTAGCAGGGTTCTTTTTGATTCTGTTTTTAATTGTGTTTAGTATATAACCTGCTAAGAGCGTCACAACGAGTAGAAGCACAAGTCATGGCGACCTTGTTAATAAATGGTCTGGTGTTAAACAAAAAAGGGGGAGATGTGGCAGATCTATGAGCAGAGGCCTGCGTACGGCCAAAGACAGAGTGAGCAGAGCACACAGTAAACACAGAGCCAAGAGAACAGTTCATACTTTCACTCCATCCTGTGACGACCCTATAACATTTTCAAATCTCGGACAAAGAATAGGGCTAAGTATTCTCCCTTCGCTAGGAACAGCAACGGCATTAAATATGTTGAATAAGATAGGGTGTTGGCTGGCTAAACAGACCAATGCCACGTCATTAGCGTTAAGTGGGTTATTAGCAGATGTAGACGCTATTCGGCATGCTATGCTTCAAAATAGAGCTGTCATTGATTTTTTTTCCTTTTAGCACAAAGCCACGGGTGTGAAGATTTTGAAGGTATGTGTTGTATGAATTTTTCTGATCACTCTGAGTCTATCCATAAAAGTATCCAGCAATTGAAAGAAGGGTTTAATCAGCTACAGATTGATAATGAATGGGACTGGCTAAAAAACCTGCTGCGCAGTTGGGGGTGTTTCTAGATGGCTATCATCAATTGCAAAAGCTGGATTGTTGTTGCTGTTCTTTGTGTGTGCCTTAATGCTTGTTGTGCCCTGTATCTTAGGCTGCCTACAGAAAATAATGCAAAGAATGATTAATCAAGCTTTTGTAGTAGAAAAACAAAAATGGGGGAATTGTGGGAATAGAGAGCAGCATAGGTCTGTTTGACCTTGATGAGATAAAGCTGCGTCCTTGAGAGAGGGCTTGAGAGAACAGAAAAACAAGTAAGAATCAGCAAGAAACAGGACGCGAGAATGAAGTTGCTGCTCCTCATGAACAGACAGCAGAAACCAATCGGAAGAAGCAGAGAAGCGCGTGGCAGTCGACCCTCAACCTATCAGCAGGACACAACTTGCGCGTGGAGAGTGTGTATAGCTATAAAGCCTGTCAGATTGTTGGAATAAAGGTCTTTGGTCTGTACCCCACCAGAGTCCGTGAATCCATGCTCCACAACTGCATGCACAATCTCCCGTTTAATTTGCTCAAAGGCTGATTGCTGCTCAGGGCCCCATTTAAAATCATTCTTCTTTCGAGTCACTTCATAGAGAGGGCTCACAACCTGACTGTAACCTGGAATATGCATTCTCCAGAAACCCACAACACCTAAGAAGACTTGTGTTTCCTTTTTGTTAGCAGGTGGGACATAGATGTTATTTTGTTAATCCCATCCACTGGGATCTGTCAATGCCCATCTTGCCACTTAATTCCTAAAACCTGGATGTCTCGTGCCTTGACGTTACCTCTTTTTACAGCAAAACCGGCTTTCAGAAGAATCTTCTGCCCAAGTACATCTGCCCAACTGAAGCTCTTCAGCGATATCGGTTAATCAGCTTATAGTAATAGTAAACACTTATTCAGAACTACCTCAAGAATTTCTGCATGATATCCTATTTTGATATATTGGTGTGTCCTTCAGGGAGCTGAAAGTCAGGCAAAGAAGTATCTGAAGCATTTAGAAATCTGGAGTAGCGGAGGTGAAATTTTGCATCAATCTCGACTTAAATTTCTCAGCTTCACCAAAGGCTTGCTTGGGCACAGAAGTCCTTTACTGGATGTTTTAGCAATTTCTTGACCTAGAAAAGTGGGATCTCAAAAGGAGGAAATATTTATTAATGTCATTGCTATTGCTATTAGTGATAGATTTTGCTTAGTTATGCATATATGCTATATTTTATACACAGTGCAACTTGATTTGAAGCAGCTGCTTTTAATTCCTGCAAATGCATGAGATATAATTTATTATAATAATATACTGTATTATAAAATTATGTTATTGAAATTATATATTCTTCCCCAGTTTTTAACATCAGTATCACTCTACTCTTTTTAATGCTCAATGCTTCAAGGTACCCTTAAAGTACTTGAGTTTGGGAAAGCCACAGAAAAGAATAGGTAAATGCACACTAAGAGTCATCAGCTGTTGAAAGCTAAAGCTATAAAAAATCAAGCTAAAAATAATGTATACATTTTTAATAGGCTTAGCTGCTGGAGTAACCTACAGAAAAGTTTGGTAAATTCATTATCAATTGAAACCAATATGTCAACACTGATTTTTCTTTTTTTATTTCCTTTCCACCGCCCCCCAAATGTGTGCTAATGCTTATCCAACTATTGGATAGATAAAATAATTCTGTGTCCTTGTCATGGTTTAATCCCAGCCAGCAACCAAACACCACACAGCCCCTCACTCACTCCCCTCACAGTGGGATGGAGGAGAGAATCAGAAGAGTAAAAGTCAGAAAACTCATGGGTTGAGATAAAAACAGTTTAATAGGTAAAGCATAAGTTGTGCATGCAAGCAAAGCAAAATAAGGAATTCATTCACTACTTCCCATTGGCAGGCAGGTGTTTAGAGCCATCTCCAGGAAAGCAGGGCTCCATCATGTGTAATGGTTGCTTCGGAAGAAAAATGCCATCACTCTGAATGTTCCCCCTTCCTTCTTCTTCCCCCAGCTTTTAATTTCTGAGCATGATGTCATATGGTACGGAATATCTCTTTGTTCAGTTGGGATCAGCTGTCCCCTCCCAACTTCTTGTGCTGCACCCCCAGCCTACTTGCTGGCTGGGCAGTGTGAGAAGCAGAAAAGGCCTTGACACTGCTTGGCAATAACTAAAACATCCCTGTATTATCAACACTGCTTTCAGCACAAATCCAAAAATCCATGCAAGTTACTACGGAAAAAAATTAACTCTATTCCAGTAAAAACCAGCACAATCCTATACAAGGTGTGAAGACAAATTAGATAATACTACCAGTCATTATTATAAATATATAATAGTTTATGATTAGAAAATATAGTTTAATTAACATAATGCCTAATTTTAGGTGTCTATGGTGTTATTTAAGTCATGTATTGTGGCTCCTAATTTGCATCTGAACACCTACTTTGGAAGTGAAGTTCCAGAGCGACGAGTATTTCAGATACAGGGGACATTTATGAGATTGTGGTTAAGATTAAAAATGGTGTAGATTATTCCCCAGATTAAATGAGTATGTGAACTAAGTTTTCAATTAAGGTAATGATATTTAGCACAGAAACAGATAAGATTAAGGAAGGTCTGGGAAACAGAAATTGTTTCATCTCAAAGCTTTTTGAATTTTACTATATCTTCAATAGTGGCAATCTTTGTGCCAGAATCCTGAAAGATCTGGCATTGCATATTCAGCAAGTCTAAGCGTTCAATAAGTGCATTAACCTCAAGATGATATTTTTTACTGGAGAGGAGTAAACACCATGGTTATAAAGAAAAAGTAATTAAAGTGAAAACAAGCTTAATAGCCTGACCTCAATAATGTGCAAAGCTTTTGAAAGAAAAACAAAAAAAGGAATAAGAATAAATGTAGGGAGATAAATGGAAAATGGGATGAAATGCAAAACATCTTTGTCAAAGGTCGGTCATGTCAGATCAACCATGCTGTCCGAGGTTTTAAATGACAGTTGACAGAAAAAATGTGTTCTGTGTAGTCAGTCTAGATTTCACTACAGCATTTGATAGGGTGCCATACGGGAAATTATCAATTGAATTTGATAATATGGGGCTAGTACAAAAACTTTTGAAGTGGATAAGATGAGCTAAGTGGGAGGTGATGATGGATTATGCTGCAAAGGGAATTACCAGGTTGGAGAAAAGTAATGCCATGAATAACCCAATGACCCATTTTGAGACCAGTCTTATTAAATGCTCCCTTCAATGCCATGGGCAAAACCAGATTCCTAATGATGGTTTCTGACAGGAATATTGCAGGGCATCATCAATACAGGACTCAATTGGACTATTATATGAGGAAAATCATATGATTTATAATATGACAGAGATGGAAGTAGTTGCATTGAGATAGAGTATTGGCCATTTTTCTTGTTTAGTAGTACCTAAAGCCAGCTGTATGGCTTTTACATCTGCACATTGACTCAATTCACCTTGTCCTTCAGCTTCAATCATCAATACAGGACTCAACTGTATACAAACTTCTTCACTTGACGGAGTGTCAGCCCTAGTTGCATACGAGAACAGTACCACACCGGGCAGAACACCTGCTCAAGTGGAGTCACCTAACGACACTGCACACAACAAAAAGCAAACAGTAGCACACATGCTGATCAGCAGGTATAAGCTGGCGCCCACACACACTTACACAGCAGACATACAAAACCAGCACTTCTATCTCAGGGAGACGACTGGGGAGGGGAGGGGGCGAGGCGGGCAGTGGCAGGAGCAAAATGGCTCCGGCTCCGTCCTTCTCTGCTGACATTCTGACAACACACCTCAATACCCCGATTCCGGCTGCACACGTATAAGCAGTTGATAAGGAGGAACAGATGTGGTACCTGGTGCAAATGGAGAAGGGTTAAGAATGGAGGAGCGCGATAACAACTTTCATTGCTGTTGCTGTAAAATCTCCTCTGCAGTTGGAGCAGATGCAGCCATAGCTTTAATTGGGGTTAAAGGTGGATATAAATCAGGTTCAGTCTCTGGATTTATTGGACCAGGATCAAAGGGGTTCCCATGATCATCCTCAGGGCTATTACAGAATAGGGTAGAGTGAACTTGAGTGCCTCCTTTCCCTTCGGCTTGTTCTAATCTCGGCAAAACCGGAGGGCAATCGTCTGCTTTAAAATTAGGAGGTGCAGCGGTTACCCCAGATGGTGCAGCATCGTTATTGCTTGCAGCTTGTCTGATGTCCTCCTGTTTCCGTATCATCTCTAGAATTTGCCGCCAATCGGTCTGATAAGAGAGAGATCCCACTCGGTTGCAAGCTTCTATCATATCTATTAAGCCTGGATTCTTTAAGGCTTGTTAGATACGCCTACCCATAAAAAGAACTCGCTGTGTTGGGGTAGAAATAACTTCGGCTAGCTGCTTGATATCGAATGGAGTTAGTATGTGTCCTTTCATAATGTTATTTAATAGTCCTTGTGCATAAGGAGAGGTTAGTCCATGCTGCATAATCGTTTTTCGCATTTCTCTAACCAGCTCCCACCTTATCGGTTCCTAAGTATTTGGTCCGTTTTGATTAAGCAGTACCGGACAGGCGATGGCAGTAGCAGCTTCCATATCGCTGTCCTGTAATGCCTGTTTACGTAAGTTCTGCCAGTGTTGAGCAGGATAGTAAGTTGCAGTGACCACCAGACTTGGTGCCAGACTTGGCAAGGAGTCGCCCCAACCCGGTAACACAGGAGACCGCGGCGGTATCAACGTCACATCTAGCGGGGGTGCTAATGGAGCAGCCGGACAGCTCGGGGGTTCAGGTTTCCCCCCCCACTGTCTGAGTGGTAATCGGGCTGTCCAGTGCCATAGCTGCAACTGTGGCTGCTGTGGCATTTCGTTCAGATTTTACCTGCTGTAAAGTATCTTTAATCAACCTCCAGGTTGTCAAAACCTTTGTGGCAGTCGCATCCCCTTTTGTTGCAGCCTCAAATAAAGTTTCGTCCGCTTGCTCCCAACTTGATAATTGGAAAGCCATTGTAGAATATGCGGGAAGACCCTTGCTTTTTAGCCACGCCAGTAAAAGCTGAAGAGTTCCTTCATCGTATTGAATACCCCTTTTACTTAAAAACTTTTCTAATATACATACAATTGCCTTTTCCTCTGAGGACTCTCTCGATCCCATCCTCACACATCCCCGGCTGCTCACCTTTTTCTGGTGATTATTCATCCGGACTGCAGCTCTGCTATCCCGCTGCCTTTTTTCATTCAGCCGGGCTGCTCCACCGGTCGTACATTCCTACGATTTTAGTCCCTGTTTGGGCGCCATTTGTGGAGCATGGATTCACGGACTCTGGTGGGGTACAGACCAAAGACCTTTATTCCAACAGTCTGAAAGGCTTTATAGCTATACACACTCTCCACGCGCAAGTTGTGTCCTGCTGATAGGTTGAAGGTCGACTGCTACGCACTTCTCTACTTCTTCCGATTGGTTTCTGCTGTCTGTTCATGAGGAGCAGCAACTTCATTCTCACGTCTTTTTTCTTGCTGATTCTTACTTGTTTTTCTGTTCTCTCAAGCCCTCTCTCAAGGACGCAGCTTTATCTCATCAAGGTCAAACAGACCTATGCTGCTCTCTATTCCCACATGCAGTAGCCCTTGGACCTGTCCAAACAGGATGGGACATTAAAAATGTTCTCTACACCGCAGCCAGGGACAATGGTCCTACCTGGAGCCTCTGGCAGAAAGCACCAGGGGAGACTCGAGGTCGACCCCTAGGATTCTGGAGTCGAGGATATAAAGGCTCCGAGGCCAACTATACCCCAACTGAGAAAGAGATCTTGGCAGCATATGAAGGAGTGAGAGCTGCTTCAGAGGTAATTGGTACTGAAGCACAGCTCCTCCTGGCGCCCCGATTACCAGTGCTGGGCTGGATGTTCAAGGGTAAAGTTCCTTCTACTCATCATGCCACCAATGCTACCTGGAGTAAATGGGTTGCCTTAATCACACAGCCAGCTCGAATAGGAAACCCCAGTAGTCCAGGAATTGTAGAAGTGATCACAAACTGGCCCAAAGGCAAAGACTCCAGAATGCCACCAGAGGAGGTGGTGACTCGTGCTGAGGAAGCCCCACCATATAATGAACTCTCAGATAATGAGAAACAGCATGCTCTGTTCACTGATGGGTCTTGTCATATTGTAGGAAAACATCGAAAGTGGAAAGCTGCTGTGTGGAGTCCTACATGACAAATCGCAGAAACTACTGAAGGAGAAGGTGAATTGAGTCAATTTTCAGAGGTAAAAGCTATCCAGCTGGCCTTAGACATTGCTGTATGAGAAAAGTGGACAGTACTCTATACTGACTCATGGATGGTGGCCAATGCTCTGTGGGGGTGGTTAAAGCAGTGGAAGCAGAGCAACTGGCAGCGCAAAGGTAAACCCATCTGGGCTGCTGAATTGTGGCAAGATATTGCTGACCGGCTAGGGAAACTAATCGCGAAGGTACGCCATGTAGATGCCCACGTACCCATGAGTCAAGACCCTGAGGAACATGGAAACAATCAGCAAGTGGATTAGGCTGGATTTTCCAGACAGATTTATACTATTTTTAGCTTAGTGGGCCCATGACACTTCAGGTCATCAAGGAAGGGATGCAACATATAAATGGGCCCATGACCGAGGGGTGGATTTAACCATGTATGTTATTGCGCAGGCTATCCACCACTGTGAAACATGCACCAAAATCAAGCAAGCTAAATGGTGGTACCTTTGTGGTATGGGGGACAATGGTTGAAATATAAGTATGGGGAGGCTTGCAAACTCACTACATCACACTCCCTCAAACCCGCCAGGGTAAGCGCTACGTGCTTACGATGGTGGAAGGAAGCACCAGATGGTTGGAAATGTACGCCGTACCCCATGCTACTGCCCGGAATACCATCCTGGGCCTTGAAAGGCAAGTCTTGTGGTGACATGGTACTCCAGAAAGAATTGAGTCAGACAATGGGACTCATTTCAAAACCAGTCTTATAAGTACTTGGGCAGAAGAACATGGTATCGAGTGGGTATATCATATCTCCTATCATGCATCAGCTTCAGGGAAAATTGAGCGATACAATGGATTGTTAAAAACTACCCTGAAGGCAATGGGGGGTGGATCCTTTAAAAATTGGGACAAGCATTTAGCACAAGCTACCTGTTTTTTCCTGCCTCAGGCAAAAGCAAACCCATTCGTGAGACTCTTTTTGCTCAAGGACCTGGATGTACTTGGTGGGTGATGCTGGAGAATGGAGAAGTTCAATGTCTACCTCGAGGAAATTTAATTGAGAATACTCAATTTTTAGCTGCATGATGTTAGTTGTTATGTAATACTAGCAGTGTTCAATAAGTGTTTTTCAGGATAACATAGTGGTGATGAACCTGAACTAGCTTCATGAAGGGACGTCCAGCAAACTCTTCAAGGTGGGCATGCTACCTTTGGGCACGAACCATGATGAATTTCATACCACCTTTCCTGCCCTTAGAGACTGCTATGATAGATGGAAACCTGCAATTATGAAGTGAATGAACTTAACGAGCTTTTGTGTAGAAAGATAAATCATAATTTAGTAATCTCTGTATATATATATGTGTATATATTTGAAGACAACAAGCAATAGTGACCTGAGCATGATGTAAAAGGTATGGAATAAGGGGTGGAATGTCCTGGTTTGAGGTAGAAGAGAACCAATTTTCTTTTCGGTAATTTTACTTTTCAGTTAAGTCTCTTCTAACTGACTGTACTCTCTGAAATTAAAGGTATGTTTTTCAGAATGTGTCTGCTTCTAGCAGTGATAACGTCTGATGTTTATATTTAATCCCAAGGAATGGTATGCAGAGAGGCTCCTGCTTATACTTATTGCTATAACAACCAAGGTCAGCTAACTTCATTTTTTGTCCCATTGGAGGGTCAGAAGTAGAAGAGTGTAAAGGGGTTGCACCTATGGGGAGGAGCGGACAGGACAGGTGATCCAAAACTGACCAGCAGGGTATTCCATCCTATGTGCATCATGCTCAGTATAAAAGCTGAGGGATCAAAGGGATGACGCTTTTTCTTCAATGGCCATCATCCGAGGAGGACTCTGTCTACCTTTGATCCTGATCTGTGCATTCCTGAATCCAGTTCCCATCCATCTCTGAATCCAGTCTGGGACTTTCCCAGTGCCTTTTGGTGACATGATCGTCATCCTGGGAGCTCAATATTGGCTATGTACGTATCGTATATATTTCATTAATTTCTTATTGATATAATCATCTTTTCTTTTATTATTAATATTTTATGAAAGTAGTTTTAGTTTTCTTTTCAACCCATAAGTCTGTCTCCCTTATTTTCTCTCCCTTCTCTTGGGAAGGGAGAGAGGTTAAAGGGAGCATCTGTTGTTCATTTAGTGGCCAGCCCAACCTAAACCATGACAGGAAGAAGCGAGAATATCTTCGTATTTTTGGAGTTGTCTGGCCAATCCATCCATAGTTGGTGCCTCCTTGTCCATCCAGTGCATTATTGCCAGGGTGTTGGTGTATGACATCCGTGCATTGCCTATAAACTTTCGCCACATGAACCGTGTGCACCGGATTTCATTTTGGTCTTCAGATGCCTGGTCGTCATCCAGTTTATTATAGATCACCTCCACCACAGCTGATTCCCTCAGATACTGTATACCTCCCTCAGTGGTGGTCCACTTCCTTCGGGAATTTTCAGGTTCTTTCTTTAAAGGATACCTGTCCTTCACACTGGACAGGAGTCGCTGACAAAGACTGAGGACTCCTGCCCTTTTTCCAATCCCTTTGTCAATGGTGTTATCCTTAGCAAGGTATCTCACCTGCCGGCCTTCCTTACCCTCTAATTCCTGACTATTGGCTCCAATATCCCAGCATCAGAGCAACCAACTGAGAATTAGCTCACCTGGTTGATGGCTAAAATCTTTTTGCATAACTTTCAGCTCACTTAGGGATAGAGATCAGGTGGTTTCGGACTCATTTATGATTTCAGTCTCTTCCTCCTCCTGTTCTTGTGACTGCTCTGCTGCAGAACAGGTTGCCTCTTCTGATTCTTTTTCCCGCTCCCTCTTAGGAGAAGCTTCTTCATCCCTTATTAAATGAGTTGACTTCTGCTTCCATTGTGTTTTTTTAGTTATAAGGGCAACTGTCTGGTTTAGCCATATTGTCTGTTGGTACATTTTCAGATCCAGAGATGCTCTCTTCTCCTTGAGGGTGCTGAATAGTATTGAGCAGTGTTTGGCAGGTGCTGGCCAGACCCCAGCATACTGTGGTAAGTTGTGCCTCTTTGGAATCACCAAGGCATCTTTTTTTCAAACATTCTATCACTTCATCAGGATTCTTCACTTGTTCGGGAGTGAAGTTCCAGACCACTGGAGGTGAGACATTTTCTAGATACCTGCCCATATTCTCCCACATGTCTTGCCACCCATGACCATACTGTCACAGGGCCAGGGTCATATTCCTAAATAGCTTGTTAACCTTAGTAAAAGCTGAAACAATATACCTAAGAAATACCAATAGAAGTATTTTGACTACCCAAGGATGTTCAATATACTGAAAAGTTATTGTAACGAGGGAGGAAACATCACAGAAGATGGTGGAGAAGGTTCCACTCTGTATTTCCTCCACAAAAAAACCTCTCAGAGGAAGAAGTATAATTGTTAATTGCCTCCATGAGATGATACCCAAAGTACAGTAATGCCTTCAGTACAGAGCCCAAATATGAGATTAAGCTCAAGGACAGTGTTTTAATAATAAAACTCCCAGGCAAAATATCACTAAGCACTACAAAGCAGAGAAAACTGCAAAAGTCAACACCAATCTTTAACATGTACAGCAAATAAAAGAGCATGTCACAGATCGGATAAACTGATATCGAGAACAGATGAATCAATATCGTGACCTGCAACTGTTAACAGATATAAATCTCTTATAATATGCTCTAGTCAATCTGTTATTACGTCAAACCCTTTGAGCCCCATGTTGGGCACCAAAAAGTACTGTCATGGTTTAACCCCAGCCAGCAACTAAGTACCACACAGCCGCTCTCTCACTTCCCTCCCCTGCCCAGTGAGATGGGGGAGAAAATCAGAAAGGTAAAAGAGAGAAAATTCATGGGTTGAGATAAAAACAGTTTAATAACTAAAAAGAAATAATATTTTTTTTAAAAATGGTAGGGAAAAGAGGAAAAAATAACAGAGAGAGGAAAATAAAACCCAGGAAAGAGAAGTGATGCAAATGAAAGCAATTGCTCACCACCGACTGACCAATGCCCAGCCAGTACCCGAGCAGCGGCCCCCCATGCCAACCTTCCCCCTGGTTTTATTGCTGAGCATGTCATATGGTATGGAATATCCCTTTGGTCATTTGAGGTCAGCTGTCCCAACTGTGTCCCCTCCCAACTTTTTGTGCACCTCCAACCTACTTGCTGGTGAGACAGTGTGAGAAGCAGAAAAGGCCTTGACTCTGTGTAAGCACTGTTCAGCAATAACTAAACCATCCCTGTATTATCAACACTGTTTCCAGCACAAATCCAAAATATAGCCCCATACTAGCTACTATGAAGAAAATTAACTCTATTCCAGGCAAAACCAGCACTTTCTGCAGAAAGTTTCATTAGGTAGCTCAGAGGGGTGAACTGTTGCATTAAAAAAGGAAGAAAAACAATTTAAATTCCGACAATTTAAAAGTCACTATTAGCTTTTTCATTATTGATCTACCTAAAAACAGCAAGCTGATGTGCTCATTTTGCAGTTCTACATTACTGCTAACAAATAGCAAAGATTATAAATACCTCTACCCATCTGCCAGATCCTCCATTTTTTTCTCTTTCAGTTTGTAGTGCACTCATGTGCTGAATACAAAAAAACAATCCAATATAATAAATATAATATGATATCGTATACATTAAGTATATTCATAGCATATATAAAGCCTATTAAAAAAGACACCACATATGGACTCCTGCTTAATGTGAGGCCCTGCGCAGTTCAGAATAAAAGGCACAGAAGCAGGAGGGGGGAAATGGGAGGTGAGTCAAACCCTAGTCCAGGGTTTGAGTCACTGACTAAGGAGGGAGGTTCTACAGCTTTCATGTCCTTTCTGGGTAGGAGTCTGGTCTCAGGATGGAGAGAGACTGTGTTACCTACTGCGTACCCAGTAAGAAACAGGATCTTGTGTACCTAAGTGGCTGTCCTGCTCCACTGTGCAGCGGGGTCTAGATTTCCTGGAAAACCAATGTTTTCCAGGAAATACCATGGAAGACGGGTGTTTCACCTGGGTGCTACCTTCATTTACTCTAATGAACTTTATGTGCTAGGACATGGCATTTTGGGTGGGGAGGATAGGGGGAGGTGTGTTGAAACTTAAAAAATTGAGTACCCTGAGTAGTCTGTCTGAATTTGGTCCACACTCCCTAAAAGAGCGAATTATATCATTCTATTTTTCATCCATTTCTAAATTATGAATGTTTTTATTGAATTGAATCTAGACAGCTTGCTTTTGGCTAGTATCTTTTTATGGTAGCGCAAAAAATTTCACAAATGTTACAACTGGGTTAGTTACAAAACACTGAATCCCTCTGAACATTTTTGTTGAGAATTATATGCCATAGGCACTCACATTGATGTGTGTGATGTGTGTAATGATGATCCACAGTAATTTTTTATGTGGTTCTTACCTAAGTCCTCAGATGGCCTTGTATTTGCCATGTATGCATACAAAATGCTGACATATGGTAACTGAACCCTTCATGGCTTAAGTCTGATTTAGTTTACTTCCCTTTGGAGGTGAACCAATCTAACTGAACTACTACCACCTTAGGTGCCTGCACACATATTATTGCAGTTCAACTAATTAATTTTAATGTTATTTCACTTATTTTCTTAATTCAGGCTAATATTTTCCAAATGTCTCCATACAGACAAGTTTTAAGCAATAGGCTGAGTCTTACATTATATATAGTTCTGATTTTTTTGTGGGTTCCCCCCCAAGTTCTGTCTTTGTATTTCCTCTTCCCAACTGTGGATAGTCTCTCTGTCACTATCTAAGGCTGAGCTCCTTGCATAAATTACCCAGGTGTCCATATTTCTCTTTTGTCTTGAACAATCATGGCATACAGTCTCTACTGGTTTTGAATTAGTGTAAAAACAAAGGTTACGTTGTTAATTTGGAATGTTTTTGTAAACGCTCTTGATAAGGCTATGCCAGACTTGACTCTATGTAATCTGCAATGCATATATTGCTCATTTTAGTTACATGGAAAAAGAATCTTTCATTTTAAAACTGAGTTCTGCTTTAACACTTGCTGGCTTTTAATATTTGTGTTTATGATCACTAAACCCACAATCTTGTATATCACTGGTCTCTCATACACTTACACACATACATGTTTATGTTTGTATGTAACAGATCTTAGAAACTAATGCAACTTTAATCTAGAATTGACTATCATATGCTAACAGATGCTGTATCGCTCATTAAATTTATTTTTCTACACTCACACACTTCTTCAGTACATCATGAACCTTTCCTTTTCTTGTAATTCTGTTATTGACCTCCCTTTAAAAATGCCCCCAGTATCTCTAATGAGTGCAGCTGAGGAAATGTTGGATGCTGTTTGATGAAATTTAAGGTCATTTGAAAAAAAAGACTTTAAAGAGAATGAGCCAAATAAATTATGGGTGCTTATCATAGTTGCACAATTTTTCATATTTTTTCCCATACTCCAGATGCAAATATATCTGAGCAAGCTCAGACGTTTGTTGGTGAGATGTCATTACACATTAATCAAATCTTTCTTGTTGAAAAATATATCCAATTAATAACATAGATCTTCAGTATCAAATGGTCCCAGTGAGTTTGAGGTTCTAATATACTTTACAGACTGCTCCACTTCGAGCATCCACTAGCATAAAGCTGCCTGTACAGAAAATTTTGGAGGAGTGGGTCTGCTCAAAGAGTCCACAGGCACCGAGCTCCTGCACAACCACCCTGCATGTTCTTGCAGGCACTCCAGCACTAATGAGTCTCTCAGGGCTCTTAAGCACTGTTAATTTGCCCAGCCACTTGAGGCACTGACACAGAGCTGCCTGCTTGGCATGTCTATGGGACAAATGCACTTCAGAGACCAAACAAAATGATAAGAAACATGCTCATTAGCCATGTTTTACCCTGTATGTATTGCACCAGAAAGGTATAGATGTCAGCTTAAAGATGGGGAAAAAAAAATATTATTTTGTCACTTAATTGCAACAGTAGTGTCAAAAGATTCTGGAAATAAAGTAGGTGCAAAAAGAAAGTCCTAAATTGCAAGTGGAGAAATGACAAGGACCTTCATTCTCCTGACAACTTGCTTTGGGAAACGGAATTGTTCTAAGGATGGATTAGGCAGCACTGGCAGCTTGTCTGTCTGATGTGCGCAAAGCACTGCCTCATTCATCTTGATTTTTCTCTATAAATTTTTTCTCAGTTAAGTAATTAGCAGAAATGCTTATTTCCATATAGTAGCGGTCAGGTGACTTAAAAGAAAAAAGAAGGAAGAAATTCTCATTTTAAAAGCAAAAGATCAAGTACTGTTAGCAGAATATGGAGTAAATTAATCCATAAATAATACAGTTTTGCAGTTAATATTGCCTCAAAAATTAGTTTGTTTATTCAGATTTATTATCTTGTCATATTTATTTTCTTCCCTGAACACTTACCAAAGCTTACCAAAATTGAACCCCGTCAATATTGCATTGAAATCAAGTAATTAACTGAAGATAGGTAAATGAAATTCCGAAAGTTTTTTTGTTAAAAAACAAGTTTACTTTGAAGAAAATTTGTCCTACATAATGATTTATAGCAAGGTTTGAGATTGTAGACATACCACAATAGCCGCTTCTGACATCCTGACAGCCATGACTTTTGATTATAACATATGGATAAGGATATTGGACTGCACTAATTTGACTTGAATATAGAATGTTCATAAGACTATATGTACAAATAACTCATGAAGTTTGTTCAGTAAATGAGTACATTTTAATTAATTTCAGAGCTTGTTGAAAAAGAAAATAAATTCTGTGTGGTATTTGCTCAGAGCCCTTTACTTTGGAACTTGATTCTTCCATTGATCCCAAAATTTAGCTGGCCCTAGGTCACTCTGCAAGACAAATTTATTACCTTCTCCTGTCTGAAGAAACCTCTTAGAAGTGAGGTGGAATCTGTGCTCCCGTTGTGAAGGATTACTGGGATCACATCAGATTTCACTGATTTTTCCAAAGTTTAAGTATAAACCTAAGAGCTCAGTAGCACATTTTTTAAATCAGTCAATAAAACACTATACTGCTTAACATTTTATTTTTTTTAGTGAGCCGTGAGTTATTATCAGGAACTTGGCTTGATCTGACAAGTCGTTGGAATTATTATTTTTTTTAGTTACTTTCTAGCTGAATTCTTCTAAGTCTGCTCTCATTAGCAGCATACAACTCTTTTCAATAGATATAATTTAATAGTATTTTGTTTGGTTGTGCTGTAGGCTATGTGTTCTTTGATGAGAACAGATTTGAAACTTCTTTATAGAGCTAATTGGATTTCTTGATTATTTTGCTGAAGCTAGCCAGAATGAACTTCACGCCAAGTGGAAGCCTGAAAGATTTTCTTTCTGAAATAATACTCTTTTCTTCCTGATAACTGTGTATTGCTTCAAGTTGTCTAAATATTCTTTTTTTCCTTTTTGTGTTATTTCCCTGAAGTGCAGTTTTCTTCTATTCAAAAAGAGTATTTCTGTATTATAAATTGTTTGAAATGAGAAGTAAGCTAGTGTGCACATGAAGCAAACACTTTAAACTGATTTTAGTCTAGAAGACATTTTTTAAAATGGCTTAAACAAGCTTCACAAAATGTTTATAAGACAGGCAAGTATTATTAGTTGATATAGTACACGAAGCGAGACACAGGGAAAAGCGTAGAAAAGGATTTTTGAAAGCTCTCATTAGCACAGCCCGGTTTCCACTGAAATTAATCATTGAGCTTAGTATATGTAGAATTAAGCCATTTGAGTAGTCCCATCATACATGACTGTAGCAGGATTATAACACAGGGTGAGTCCTGGAAAAAATATCCAGTTTATTGATTAATACTGTACCCCTGAAAAAGATAATCAGATATCCTCCCATGCACTTCTGTGGTACTGATGGCAACTTTAAAATTCATTTTTCATTATAGTTTTCCTGTGTTGTTTTTATGTTACTTGTTTAATTTACTTTTTTCAAGTTCCACATTGAAAGAGTCTTTCAAATTCATTGGCAAATGTGCTCATTCATATATTTCCCTCAGAAACATACACATGAATGTGTTGCTCAAAACAGGTTGAGATGAAAGTTGGTAAATATAGGAATGGGACAACTTGCCAGAGAAAACAGGACTTGATGACCCTGCAGTCCCTTGCTGGTTTGGTTTCTACAGACCTATAAGTTCTTCCTATTTTCCCCTGATCTTCTATAACAGACTTCATACACTATTCTTGAACCAGTTAATATTCAAAGAAAAGTTTTAAAATAATATCATCAGGCCAAAATGCATAAATATAGGTCACACCATCATGCTAAGCTCCAGAACGTGTAATTAGCACATACAATCTTTTCTTCTTTTCCCCTTTTCTTTTTTTTCTCTCTTGCATCCTTGACCTCTGTGTGTCTTCATAGAAACTCTAATAGCATTAACATTATGCTACGATTAAAAAGCTAGACAGCACAACAATGCTGCTTGACAAGATATTTTTACAATCCTTTTTGATGTAATTCTGTTGGGATTGAATGTCCTTTGAACTCTTACAAATTAAGTGGATGTTCAGTGGATGTATTCCCATATGGTATCTCTTTGTGTTATCTGTTAGGTCTCTTCTGCTGTTTGGAATGAAGGATTGGCTTCCACCTATCCTAGCACCTATAATTTTGTTAAACAGTAGTTATTCATGCATAACATGGATTTTAGAATTAGGTTTTAAAACTGGATTTACTATCTCTTTGCAATATGTTAAATGTATGTTTTAAACAAATTGTATAAAGTCTGTGCAAGCTAAGCTGATAAAAATGCACGAGCTTTTCTTTCCTCAACTATTTTCATCAACTAACATGAGAGTTTACCCATTAACATGAACCCAGCCCCCAACATACCAGTAGTGTAATATCATTACTGGTTGTATCATGTTGTGTGTTCTCTAGTCATGTTATACAGGCATAACAACAGAAAAGGGGTAGAGACTGAAAAGTTCTGCATAAATTAAAAGTATGTTTGCATAAATTAAAAGTATGTTGTCTAGAAAAAGTATCAAAGCTCTTAGTGGGGTAAAAAGAAGGGCATTATTATAGCATTAATTTTCCCTTCCATAACTAGGTTAGTGCAGAGAAGGATGAGAAACAGGTTTAGACAGTAATTAATTTATGCATAATACTAGAAAGTAGCAGCTCTCAGAAAAACACACTAGTTCTATGATGATACATTTTTATTACGTATGAAAGATATCTGCTAACAGGATGTTATTGAGCATTCAAAAAATAAGGTTTATATTGCCTTCCCTTGGTCCTGGTTTCTGCACCTGCGTTGGGATACAGTTTTCAACTGGAGAGCTCAGATTGTGTTTTTTCCTCCCTGAACCAGTTGCCTATTTGCACAAAAGATGGAAATTTTAATTTCTTCTCATTGTTCTATGTGATATCTTGTGCTTCTCCAGTGCACAATTCGTCCTCTGCATTGAAGACAGACTTACTAACTCAGACTTTTTCCAACAGTCATCAGTTTAAGTGCATCACAAACTTTACTGGCTTAATTTGTCAGATGAAAGGCTATTATTTCCATTTTACAAATGCCAAGCTAGTGCCTAAGGAATTATTTTCTCAGACAGATTTCTATTTCCAGAGAGCTGAATAAAGATTAGATTCAAGCATGTTTACTTGATTTCAAGCTCTGAAAGAGTAACCTGTAGTATGCACGTATTTTTTTTTTCCTCTTGCATTGCACCTTCTGTTTCAACTGCTCCAAATGATCCATCCTCCAGTTTTTTCTATATTTTAGCACTGTCTCTTCACTCCAATCTCATTTGCTTTATATAATCTGGCCCATTCAGCATTTATCAGGCTTCAGATCTCACTTAAAATCTCCTTCCTCACTGAGGTTTCTCCTAACCTAGTTTCACCATTTAAACACCCCATTGCCTGCCTGGGATTCATGAGGACTGCTGGATATCCTTTGTTCCCTTCCTTGGGTCACTCTTTGGGCTGTGGTGTGGGAGAAAACACTGCACAGCATACCCATCAATTGCAAGGCAAATGAGCTGTGGTTGGAAGATTACATAACAGTGTGCGAGGTTCCTTGCAAAGTGGGGAAACCTCACAGAAGGGTGGAGCAAGCTGGCTTCAGGTTTCCTATCTATCTGGTAGTTAAGGTAGTAGCCTTCCAGTACCTGAAGGGGACCTACAAGAAAGCTGGGGATGGACTGTTTGCAAGGGCATGTAGTGACAGGATGAGGGGCAATGGTTTTAAACTAGAGCAGGGTAGGTTTAGATGAGACATTAGGAAGAAGTTCTTTACAATGAGGGTGGTGAGGCACTGGAAGAGGTTGCTCAGAGAGGTGGTGGAGGCCCCATCCCTGGAGACATTCAAGGCCAGGCTTGATGAGGCTCTGAGCAACCTGATGTAGTTGAAGATGTCCCTGCTTACTGCAGGGGGGTTGGACTAGATGACCTTTAAGGGTCCCTTCCAACCCAACACATTCTATGATTCTATGATTAAGAAACACCATGATCAGGGGCACTTCCAGAAGAAGGGTGTGCAAAAAAGAAGCAAGGCAGCATAGCCGCAGCTAGTATGTAGAGGTTCATAGTGGTCCCAGAGGCCCTGCTAGCAGAAGGGAGACACCCAGGTGTGAAGTGGAGATCAGATCTTGTGGCGTGTCCTATCCTGGCTGGTGCAGCCACTTCTGGTACTGTACAACCCCTGAAGGTGGATGCTTCTGTGCGGGTCATGATCTGTAAGGAATGCCTCAGGCTGGGGCCAGGAGTGATGGCAGCAGCCTCCCCTGTCACAAGCAAGTGCTGATAGTTGTGGCAGTGCAAGTCAGGAACTGCAATAAGAGGTGAACAGGGTTTGATGCATCCAGAGGGGATCAGAGGTGATGAACGTGAGGTCAACAGGAGGGACGCTGCAGAGACCGTAGCTTAAGGCCCCCCAGGAAAAAAAGGCAGGTACGAGTGAGGTAAAACAGGAGCTCTCAAGGAGGATGCTACTTCTGGCAGCAAGAGCAAGGTTCCACGTCCATGAGCACCTAGTCACCTAGAAAATAGGTTCAGGGATGTGGCATCAAGGACAAACACGTTCTCCTGGGGGAAATCCAGGTGGACTGCTCGGTGCACTGGGTTGGGATCAGAGCTGGAAAGAGGAAGCAAAAAGTCATAGCTTTTGATGACTCTTGTGTGGGCGGAGGCACTCATCTGTCAGTCTGAATTACCATCCAGAGGGGTGGCAACCAAAATGACTGGGAGATTCATAATGGGGAGGAATAGCTACCAAGTTATCAACTACTCGTAATTATTTACTAACAGCAATAGACAACTGGAGACAACTAGAGAAAAGCAAATATAATATTAAGAATCTAAAAGGTATTCTTCAGTAATATAACTACAATTCCTGCAATAAATACTAAAGGAGAGGCACATTTTTGTATGTGTTTTGGAACAATAGCATGTATTAGTAAAGATGAGGTCTCAGCTGTTTGCTGATACAATTGCAAAGTTAGTGCATGAAAGCAATACGAAAAGTTTTAAGTAAATCATCATACAACTACTACACTTTGTTCCAGCATAATTTGTCTGTAAAGCCTGTCTAAACTGCTCACAGTAAATTGTTGCACAGCAAGAATGATCTAGCAATTATATAGAGTCAGAACAGTCTTGTTTGTCTTTCTTGCCAATTTCTTCTCAATTTAGCAAGAGAAGAACTGTGTTTTAGTGAAAAGTTGGTACTCATGGATAGCTCTGATCCCAGACTCTGCTTTTTCAACAATATATGTTCTGAAGTCCCAGCCTCTGGGGTGGAAATTGTAAGCCATATAGACAGTTTATACACACATTAAAAAGTCCCACAACAGAAGGTAGGAGGCAACCTCAGTGGAGGGTGTTTGTAGTTTCTGCTTCTCTTCAGATGTGTATTTTCAGAATCTTCTCATCACTGATCCTTCCTGGGAAGTCTTTGGGCATCCAACTTCCTTGCAACTCAGTGGCATTGCAACTTTGATGTCTTAGTCTCTCTACTTGCCAGAGTTTTGCAATGTATATATCCACATGAACAAACTAAAGGGAGCTAATAGTTGGCATCCACTTTAGCATGACATACCCAGCTAGAGGGCAAGATTTCTGTATATGGATGTGAGCTATACCATTCAGCCTGAGGCTGAAGAATGGATCTGCTTTATTTATCATGTAGTTAAATTTATCATGTAGTTAAAATCTGTTGTAAACTCAAGGAACTTGGATACTTTAGGAATATTTCAAGTGATTATGTTCGCATTAGGAAAGTATTAATAATTGTTTATAACTGTTATAACTAAAATCAAAGACAGTTCATCAGCACGGATCACTCTCAAATAGTCCCAGAGGGATTCAAGGCAACTCAGTCAGCCTGGTAGCCCTGGTACTTTGTCTCCTCTCACAGATACTGCCTGATCACACACAAGCAGGTACATGAAGTATGCAGACTGGCTTTGCTGCAGCACCTTTGGCCACACACTCTGGGGTAGACTAATACAGAATCACAGAATGATAGGGGTTGGAAGGGACATCTGGAGATCATCTAGTCCAACCCCCCTGCCAGAGCAGGGTCACCTAGAGCAGGTTGCACAGGAACGCGTCCAGGCAGGTTTTGAACGTCTCCAGAGTTGGAGACTCCACCACCTCTCTGGGCAGCCTGTTCCAGTGCTCTGCCACCCTCAAAGGAAAGAAGGTCCTCCTCATGTTTAGGTGGAACTTCCTATGCTCAAGTTTGTGCCCATTACCTCTTGTCCTGTCGCTGGGCACCACTGAAAAGAGCCTGGCCCCATCCTCCTGACACCCCACCCTTTAAGTATTTATAAGTGTTGATAAGGTCCCCCCTCAGCCGTCTTTTTTCCAGACTGAAGAGACCCAAGTCCCTCAGCCTTTCTTCATAAGAGAGATGTTCTAGTCCCCTAATGATCTTTGTAGCCTTTTGCTGCACCCTCTCCAGCAGTTCCCTGTCCTTCTTGAACCGGGGAGCCCAGAACTGGACACAGTACTCCAGATGCAGCCTCACCAGGGCAGAGTAGAGGGGGAGGAGGACCTCCCTCGACCTGCTTGCCGCACTCTTCTTGATGCACCCCAGGATGCCATTGGCTTTCTTGGCCACAAGGGCACATTGCTGGCTCATGGTCATCCTGTTGTCCACCGGGACCCGCAGGTCTTTTTCCACAGAGCTGCTCAGCCCCCAACCTGTACTGGTGCATGGGGTTATTCCTCCCCAGGTGCCGCACCCTACACTTGCCCTTGTTGAATTTCATAAGGTTCCTCTCTGCCCAACTCTCCAGCCTGTCCAGGTCTCGCTGTATGACAACGTGGCTGTAGGGTGGCTGTAGCTTTTTCTAAAGACGACTGTGTCAGTCAGCGTCAGGCCCATCTTTACTTTGTCATGGGAAAGCAGTGACCTCAGTAAAACAACAAAAAAACCCCCACCTCTCTCAATTTCTTCCTAACATTTGCTTTAGCTTAGAAGAAAGTTATGTTTGGAGTAGATGGAGGAAGATGTTCAGTTCACTGGAGCACCAAATTCCCCTGCTGATTATTTTCCTTCCCAGTTGTGAAAGACACCCTGTAGTGGACCAACAATTCACCCTGTTTCTAACCCCAGGGGCTAAGGCAGACCTTTCAAATGGGTTGTTACTACTGATTCATATTCCTTATTCTCTCTTAGAAAGTTTTGTCTTTTAACAATACCTGGTAAACAGCATATTCACTTTCTTATATAAAGGAGATATAGGACCTTAATCTTTCTTTAAAATGTGTGCTCAGTACTTATTTTATCAGTGTTGTTTTAGTTCTAAAAAATAAAATAGAAACTAGAGCATTGCTGAAGGTCTTAAGACCTAAAGCATCATATAGTAAAAATTATTGTAGTTTTTAACTGCGTGTATACAGACATTTTACCCTACCAAACTGCTTGTGTTCTTGCTTCTAGTTTGTAAACACAGGACTGGAAATACTTTCTGGGTCACTGAGTCCAGTTGCCTCTCATAACAGACATTGTTCCTTCACAGTTGTTTTAAGACCTATCTTAAATATGGGGTTTTCCACTGTTAGAACCTTTTAACACTGAAGAGTTCACATATTTTCTTCAGTCTTCATTTGGCTTGTTGAAAATACTCTTGAATCAGTTTGAAAGAAATTATTATTTCCTCTGATTAGTAAATTCCTGCATGTTTTTTTTTTCTTTTTTTTTTCTCCTTGGTGGCAAGGAGTAAAGAAAATACTCATTTAGTCTCTTTTGATAACATAGTCTAATTCCTTCCAATCTTCTTAATAGCCCAGTCATCCGAAGAATCTTGGCAGCTGATGTTATATTTGCATATGACAGGAATTTGTTACTAATCCCAAAATCAATGACCTTCCATTTTGCAATATTTCATCCCTTTTCCAATACCTTAGTCACTCAAGATCATCCGGTTATTCCTAAATGATATCTACATACACCTTTTTCTTTGATAACTCAGTTTTCCTCATCAGTAAGTTTTACTCATACTCCTTTTTAGAATTTTTTTTTCTTTTTTTTCTTTTTTTTTTAAAATGTCATTAATGGAAATAAACGGATTGGTCCCAAGATTTATCCTTGAACTCCCCAAATCACCTCCACAGAACCCAATAGTTCCTCTTCATTAAGTTTTTGTTGTCCTCTACAGTTCTTTATCCACCTTACAATTCTTGTCTTAATCCCTGCATTCTCTAGCTGAAGTAGTAATTTCCTATGTGGCACCATATCAAATACTTTAGTATACCTAGTTTATATTTCCCTTGTGTAGAAAAGATCATTATCAAAAAAGAATATCAGATTAGTCCAGCATGATCTGCCTTGAGCAAACCTGTTTTGCATTTTCTACTGTTTTATCTCAATGTCTTTTTATTCAACTCTTTAAAAGCTAAAGCCTAGCATAAAATTGAGATCAGACTAATCATATGCCTCCCCCTTCTCTTCCACCCCCGCTCCTTTATATCAAGTCTTACATTTCCTGTCCTGTAATCTTATGGTAGTACCACTGACTTGACAGATTTCTTTAAAATACTTACACCCTCCACATTCAGAGATCAGAGCTCAATGTAGCCAATGACTTTACTAATGAGTTAGAATCATAGAATCGCCTAGGTTGGAAGGGGCCTTAAAGATCATCTAGTTCCAACCCCCCTGCCATGGGCAGGGACACCTCCCACTAGACCAGGTTACTCAAAGCCCCATCCAGTCTGGCCTTGAACACTTCCAGGGATGGGGCATCCACAGCTTCTCTGGGAAACCTGTTCCAGTGTCTCACCACCCTCACAGTAAAAAATTTCTTCCTGATATCTAATCTCAATCTACCCTCTTTCAGTTTGAAGCCATTACCCCTCATCCTATCACTACATGCCCTTGTAAAAAAATCCCTCTCCAGCTTTCTTATAGGCCCCCTTCAGGCACTGGAAGGCTGCTAAAAGTTCTCCTCGGAGCCTTCTCTTCTCCAAGCAGAACAACCCCCAACTCTCTCAGCCTGTCCTCATAGGAATCACAGAATCACAGAATCTTAGTGGTTGGAAGGGACCTCTGAGATCATCGAGTCCAACCACAAAAAAAAAAAAAAAAAAAAGCACCCACCTACTAAACTCCACACCCACAACCCCACACACAACACTCCACCACAAACAATAATCTTGGGCACTAGAGCATGCCCTGAAGTGCCACATCTAGACGTTTCTTAAATACCTCCAGGGATGGTGACTCCACCACCTCCCTGGGCAGGCTGTTCCAGTGCCTGACCACTCTTTCAGTAAAGTAATTCTTCCTAATAATCTAATCTAAATCTCCCTTGCCGCAGCTTCATACAATTTCCTCTGGTCCTGTCGTTATTCCCTTGGGAGAAGAGGCCAACCCCTGCCTCTCTACAGTTTCCTTTCAGGTAGTTGTAGAGGGCAATAAGGTCTCCCCTCAGCCTCCTCTTCTCCAAACTAAACATGCCCAGCTCCCTCAGCCTCTCCTCATAGGACTTGTTCTCCATCCCCCTGATCATCTTTGTGGCCCTCCTCTGGACCCGCTACAACAGATCATGTCCTTCTTATGTTGGGGGCTCCAGAGCTGGATACAGCACTCCAGGTGGGGTCTCACCAAGAGTGGAGTAGAGGGGCAGCATCACCTCCCTCGACCTGCTGGCCATACTTCTTTTGATGCAGCCCAGGATGCGGTGGGCTTTGTGGGCTGCGAGCGCACATTGCCGGGTCATGTTGACCTTCTCCTCAGGGCTGCTCTCAATCCATTCTCCACCCAGTCTGTATTTGTGTTTGGGATTGCCGCAACCCAGGTGCAGGACCTTGCACTTGGCACTTCATGAGGTTCGCACAGGCACGCTTCTCAAGCTTGCAAGGTCCCTCTAGATGGCATCCCTTCCCTCCAATTATTGAGTTCCCTCAATTTATTAAGTTTTGCCCTTTTGAAACCTGAGCTTTCATTACAAACCTACTATAGTTAATTTTCCCTTTTAATTTAAACTGTATCAGTTCACAGTCACTCAATCAAACATTATTTGTACTTCCAGCCCTTTTTATAGCAACTTTATTAACATTTTGCTGTGAGTGAGGATGCTACCTGACAAGCCCACAGAGTCTTTAACAGAGGAACTGAAAATGACTGGCACAACGCTGAGAGTGTCCAGCTCAGGGCTGAAATAATGTCAGAGTGAAAGGACTGTGATGTGGAAGGGTTTTAGAATAAGCAGACTGTCAATGAGGGAGTTTTCTTGAGATATAACAGAAAGAGAGAAAATGAATGTGAGTCTGGAAGAGAAACAGAAAGAACATGAGGCAACTTTGAGACGATTATTTTTCCAGATTTTTTCTTATGTATTCTATGACTAGGCAGAGATATTATACTAATTGCTCCTAACTGTCTCCTTTTAGTCTTCTGTTTAAAACTGCTCAGTCACAGCAATTATGGACTCATTTACAGGTGTTTCTCCAGAATGCTCCTCAAGACTACTGCATGGGACTTTCTGATCCAGATGCAGAGTTTTTAATTTAATATCCCATAATGTACTCCCCCCCGTACTTTTCTGGATTTGTCCAGTCAATTTTTCAATCCGTGTACATTGATAGCACCCATAGCCTTCTGTTGCAAGGTGGTTTACAGCTTAACTATGTTGCATGAAGAAACATTTCCTTTCTTTGAAAACACACAGTCATAGTTGCATTTGATAACTGCTAGTTCTTGCCTGGTGAAATATAGTGAGCAGTCTCATTCTTACTGTCTTCTCAGTGTCACTCATAATGTTTTAGACTATCTTATCTCTCTGTGGTCATCTCTTTTCCAGCACGAAGATATCTCATCTTAGGTATTTCCTGCTACAGTAATTATTCCACATTCTTGAGTTTCAGCAAATATGTACCGCATTTAAAGAATTATGTGTATAATTTTAAAAGGAAGAGAAATAAAAAATATCTTCTACTAGAGCCATGAAATATTACAGTCAATCTTAGTTCTTAGCGAGCAAAGAGATGTTTTAAGAACCCAATTACGATTAGTATTTTTTGGTTTTCTGTGTGCTCTTATTACCGTTACTTATGTCAGTTTGAAAATCTGTAGTTCAAGCAAAAGACATGACAAATCAACTGTGTTTCTGAAAGATGTAAACAGAGATGGCTTGCAGGTGTATTGCCTCTCTGCAAACAAATAGAATTGCAATAGCAGTTAAACACGATCAGTCCATCCTCAGCATCCACCTAAGATTGGAACTGTTCTGATTCACCAAAACCAGCATCATCAAACCATTCTTGACTAAGCCCATCTTTTTTTGGCCTAAGATACGTACTTCAGCAGCACAAAATAATCACCAATGACATCTGGGATTTTAATACATTGCCATTAATAACCAAACTGTTTGCCTACCTGAATCCTTTAGAATTGTTGTAGCATTTTCATCCCACACTACTCCTTTTCCTTTGACAAAAACAATTCCACAATAGTGAAAAGACTCAGAAGAGTACTGAGCAAGAGCCTCCAGGTGAAGCCCTGTGGAGCATTACACGAAAAGTTCTCAGCACAAGCTTTCTACTGAGCCAAAACTAAAGTGAACGAACAAGCAAATGGCCCAAGCCTCTTCTTTCATGAGATCAGTTCCTAAGTATTGTATGCATGGAGAATACTGAATTTAAATCAAAAACATTTACAAAGTAATTTGCCTAGCTACAGCTTTGTGGCTATAGGCTAGAATTTGAGATACCAAGTGTATAAAATTTAACATAGACATTTGAATAGCATTATTAGCTCATGAAAAGGAAACAGACGTACACTTTATTGGCACTGAACAGGTGATCTATATTTGGAAGGTTACCCTGTTCTTCAGCAGTGCCATGTATAAGAAACAGAAGGTGGGATATCATAGAATCATAGAATGTGTTGGGTTGGAAGGGACCCTTAAAGGTCATCTAGTCCAACCCCCCTGCAGTAAGCAGGGACATCTTCAACTACATCAGGTTGCTCAGAGCCTCATCAAGCCTGGCCTTGAATGTCTCCAGGGATGGGGCCTCCACCACCTCTCTGGGCAACCTCTTCCAGTGTCTCACCACCCTCATGGTAAAGAACTTCTTCCTAATGTCTCATCTAAACCTACCATGCTCTAGTTTAAAACCATTGCCCCTCATCCTATCACTACATGCCCTGGCAAACAGCCCCTCCCCAGCTTTCTTATAGGCCCCCTCAGGTACTGGAAGGCTGCTATAAGGTCTCCACAGAGCCTTCTCTTCTCCAGGCTGAACAACCCCAACTCTCTCAGTCTGTCTTGATAGGAGAGGTGCTCCAGCCCTCTGATCATCTTTGTGGCCCTCCTCTGGACCCCCTCCAACAGGTCCATGTCCTTCTTGTGCTGAGGGCTCCAGAACTGGATACAGTATTCCAGATGGGGTCTCATGAGAGCAGAGTAGAGGGGGAGAATGACCTCTCTCGATCTGCTGGCCACAGTTCTTTTGATGCAGCCCAGGATGCAATTGGCCTTCTGGGCTGCAAGTGCACATTGTTGGCTCATGTCCAGCTTTTCATCCACCAGTACCCCCAAGTCCTTTTCCGCAGGGCTACTCTCTATCACATCATCCCCCAGCCTGTATTGATAATGAGGATTGTCCCGACCCAAGTGCAGGACCTTGCACTTGGCCTTGTTGAACTTCATGAGGTTTGCATGGGCCCACCTCTCTAGCTCATCCAGGTCCCTCTGGATGACATCCCATCCCTCTGGCCTGTCAACCGCACCACTCAGCTTGGTGTCATCTGCAAACTTGCTGAGGGTGCACTTGATCCTCCTGTCTACATCATCAATGAAGATATTGAACAGCACCAGTCCCAGTATGGATCCCTGAGGGACACCACTTGTCACCCCTCTCCATCTGGACATCGAGCCATTGACCACCACCCTCTGGATACGACCATCCAGCCAGTTCCTTATGCACTGAACAGTCCACCCATCAAATCCATATCTCTCCAACTTAGAAAGAAGGATGTTGTGGGGGATCGTGTCAAAGACCTTGCAGAAGTCCAGATAGGTTATATCCATAGCTCTCCCCTTGTCCACTGATGCAGTCACTCCATTGTAGAAAGCCACCAGGTTGGTCAGGCAGGACTTGCCCTTGGTGAAGCCATGCTGGCTGTCTCGAATCACCTCCCTGTCCTCCATGTGCCTTAGCATAGCTTCCAGGAGGATCTGTTCCATGATTTTCCCAGGCACGGAGGTGAGGCTGACAGGGCGGTAGTTCCCGGGGTCCTCCTTTCTCCCCTTTTTAAAAATGGGTGCAATGTTTCCCTTTTTCCAGTCACCGGGGACTTGACCTGACTGCCATGACTTTTCAAATATCATGGAGAGTGGCTTGGCAACTCCATCAGCCAATTCCCTCAGGACTCTGGGGTGCATCTCATCAGGTCCCATGGACTTGTGTATGTTCAGGTTCCTCAGGTGGTCACGAACCTTGTCTTCACTTACAGTGGGAGGGACTTTGTCCCCCAGGTCCCCGTCTTGCGGTCCTTCAACTCGGGAGGCGTGAGGAGAGAGGCTGGCAGGGAAGACCAAGGCAAAAAAGTTTTTGAGAACCTCAGCCTTCTCCTCGTCTGTTGTTACCAGTTTGCCATTCTCGGTCATCAGGGAGGGTACGCTTTCTTTAACCTTCCTTTTCTGGTTGACATACCTGTAGAAGCCCTTCTTGTTATTCTTAGCATCCCTTGCCAAGTTCAGCTCCAGCCGCGCCTTGACCTTCCTGACCTCATCCCTACATAACCAGGCAGCATCCCTATACTCTTCCCAGGACACCTGATGCTGCTTGAACTGCCTGTGCAGTTCCTTCTTGCCTTCTAGTTTGACCAGCAGGTCCCAACTCAGCCATGCTGGTCTCCTCCCTTTCTTGCTTGATTTCTTACACCTGGGGATCGAGGTGCTCTTGTGCTCTGTGGAAAGCATCCTTGAAGATCTGCCAGCTCTGTTCTGCCCCCTTGTCCCTGAGGACTGTTTCCCAGGGGGTCCTATTGACTAACTCCTTGAAGAGCTGGAGGTTTGCTTTCCTAAAATTCAGGGTCCTGACTATGCTCCTCATCTGGCACGTATCCCTTAGGACTGTGAACTCCACCAGCGCATGGTCACTGCAGCCCAGGCTGCTTCCAATCTTGACATCCCCGATGAGCTCACTTGCATTGGGTGACTATGAGGTCCAGTATGGCATTCCTTCGGGTAGGGCTGTCTATTTCCCGTCTTAGGAAGTTATCGTCAAGGCACTCCAGGAACCTCCTGGATTGTCTACAGCTCACCGTGTTACTTTTCCAGCAGATGTCGGGGTGGTTGAAATCCCCCAGCAGGACGAGAGCCTTTGAGCGCAATGCCTCCTGTAGCTGGAGGAAGAAGGCTTCATCAGTAGGCTCCCCTTGATCAGGCGGCCTGTAGTAGACACCAACCACAGGGTTCCCCTTGTTGCCTCGGTCTCTAATTCCTACCCATAAGCTTTCGACTTCCTCTTGGCTGTTCTTTAGGGACATCTCTTCACACTCTATCCATTCCTTAACATAGAGGGCAACACCTCCACCCCTCCTTCCTCGCCTGTCCCTTCTGAACAGCCTGTAGCCATCGATAGCCACGTTCCAGTCATAGGATTTGTCCCACCAGGTTTCAGTAATGGCCACTATGTTGTAGCTTTCCGGCAGCACGGTAGCTTCCAGCTCCTCCCGTTTGTTGCCCATGCTGCGTGCATTCGTGTAGAGGCACTTCAGCCGGGCTGTTGGCTGTGATGCCTTCTTAGAGGAGCACCCTTTGGGGTGTTTCTCGGGTGTTTCCCTGCTGACTCTGACTACCTCAGGAGCCCCTGTCTCGTCTCTGTAAGACTTTGACTGTGATGCAGCATCCCCAGCATGCCTCAAGGCAACAGGTCAAAGGACCTTACTAGCGCCCCATCCCTCTAACCCCGATGCGTTATCCCACAACTTGTCACAGACAAGGCTGATATTATTATCCCCCTCCCCCTTCACATCTAGTTTAAAGCCCTGTCAATCAGCCCTGCAATCTCTTGGGCAAAGACCTTCTTCCCCATTTGAGAAAGGTGTCTCCCATTTGATGTCAGCAAGCCCGGTGCCGTGTAGGGCATCCCATTGTCAAAAAACATGAAATTGTGGTGGCGACACTAGCCACGGAGCCATGTATTAATGGACTGGATCCGTCTGTTCCTTCCAATGTCACTGCCTGCAACTGGAAGGAGTGAGGAGAAAATAACCTGTGCCCCAGAATCCCTCACCAACCTTCCCAAGGCGCTGAAGTCCCCTTTGATTGCTCTTGGTCTACAAGTCACAGCTTCGTCTCCACCTACATGGAAGATCAATAATGGGTAATAGTCTGAGGACTGTATCAAGCTAGGAAGTTTCCTGGTGATGTCCTTAACCCAGGCTCGAGGAAGACAGCAGGCTTCCCTGTGAGGAGGGTCTACCCGACATATTGGGCCCTCTGTTCCCCTCAGGATGGAGTCACCAACAACTATAACCCTTCTTTTCTTCCTTGTGGGTGTGGTGATGATACAGGAGGTATGCCTTTCTGACTGTGGAGATGCCTCTGTTGTAGATTTCCCAACATCCACATCCTCATTCGACTGGCCTTCCTCATCCAGTACCTCATATCTGTTGTTCAGAGGTATTGGGGGGGGGGGGGCGGGGTGGGCAAGGAGAGAGCTCACCCACTGCCCCGACCGTGAACTTGCCTCCATTCACTCCCTTCATTTAGGCTTCTGCCTTCTGCCTGACAGCAGCAGGGTACAGGGGCTTCTTGATCCTCATTACTTTCTGCTAGGTGCTCCTGTTTCTGTTTCAAGGAGGGCAGAGCCTGGCTCCACCAGTCTATTTCTTCTTTAGCCTCCCTAATGCTCCTTAACCTTTCAACTTCCTCTCGCAGTTCTGCCACCAGGCTGAGCAGATCGTTCACCTGTTCGCAATGTACACAGCAGTTCTCATAGCTGCCTCCCGTTGCCAGTGAAAGGCTCTGGCACTCCCTGCAGCCTGTGACCTGGACGGCTGCATGTTCCTGTGGGAGCTCTGTCTGGGTTCCCACATCCATTCTGGCTAAGGTTGAGCGCTATCAAACTAGGGAGTTTCCTGGTGATGTCCTTAACCCGGGCTCGAGGAAGACAGCAGACTTCCCTGTGAGAAGGGTCTACCCAGAATATTGGACCCTCTGTTCCCCTCAGGAGGGAGTCATCAACGACTATATCCCTTCTTTTCTTCCTTGTGGATGTGGTGATGATATGGGTGGTACGCCTTTCTGACTGTGGAGACGTCTCTGGTGTAGATTGCCCATCATCCACATCCTCATTTGTCTGGCCTTCTTCAACCAGAACCTCATATCTGTTGTTCAGAGGTATTGGGGGGGGGGTGTGTGAGGTGGGCAAGGAGAAAGTTCGCCCGCTGCCCCAACCATGAACTCGCCTCCATTCACTCCTTTCATTTAGGCTTCTGCCTTCTTCCTGACAGGGGCAGATTGGAAGATTTTAATTATCAGCATCGACTTCCCATTAACTGTCTTGCCTGATGCTCCCAATTTACCCATCCATACCAGCAATCTTTCTTCTGTTACTCTTCCCAGTACTCAAGACCCTAGCTGAAAACACACCTTCAGCTTCTCCCCTTTCTTCACCCCACTCATCCAGTCCTTTAAATCTTACTATTTATTTTTTCACATTTTTAAGGTAAACTTTGTTTTGCTGTCCCTACAATCAAGTATTCTATCTGGGCCCCCATTCATATCTTAAAAAATCAAACATACTTCCCTTTGGCCTTCTCAGAGAAAACCTTTGAGTATACTTCAACCCTTGAAAACAAGTGTAGTATATTCTTGGTCTATCAGTTGGTTTATTTTGACTCCTAAAATCTCTCTCCTTTCTTCTAAAACGTATAAAATTTAAGAATATTTTATTCCCAGATTTAAATAGTAACTTGAATAGCAATGTGCCTTGGTCATAGCTTTCAATTGATCAGTGATTCCAGCCTCAAAAATTCAGTTGCCTGCTTTCCTATTTTTTCCTCCACATCACTTTTTAACTCCTAAGTACCTTGCCTGCATGATCTTTATAATCCTTTCTTCAGTCCAGTAGCTGGGTAACAACTACTTCAGAAACAGCGGCTACAAGAAATGGATTTAATATTAAAGTGGTTATAGCTGTGATGATCTTACCATTAAAAAAAATACCCCTATGCAAAAAAAGACACGGCCTCTTCCTATAACTGCATCAGCTAATGTAGTTGAGACTCAAGGCCAAGTTTTCAAGCACGAGGACATGTGTCCCTGAAGGCTCATCTGCTTATTATTTTTCTCTATTCTAAGTTTAAAATGAACAATTGTGTACCTTCAGATAACTCCTACATTTACATTTATACATCCTAAACATTTTTAAAATGTGCATGTGATTGACACAGTCTGATCCACCTGTAACTTTACTTACTGCAAAGCAATGTACCCCAGAAAACTACTACAGATAGTTTTTAAAAATGACCTTGTCAAAGTGCTACAATAACAGGATTTTGTAGCTTTGCTGGAATCTTCTCTTTTCATTGTTTTTTTTTTGTTGGGGGGCAGAAGAGAAAGGAGTATGGAGACGTAGGAGGTACTGCTAAGTTTAAATTGGTGTCTACAATATATCAAATTTCATTGAAATTTAAATCAGATAATACATTTTTTGGGGAAAAAAATCATGTAAGAGATTTATTTTTCTTTCCACTCTGATGAGACAATTTTCATGCCATTCAGAATTGTGCAGCTGTTTGTGTTGGAAACCTGTCATAAGTTGATACCAACATGCCTTAAAATGGATAAACTCAAACTCTGTCTTGGTATAAATAAAATATTAACTTAAATAAATAAATAAAATATGTAAACAAATAATTAAAATAATGTAAATTATAAAAATATTAATTTAAATAAATAAATTCTATTTACTATAAATAAAATATTAACTTATATCTCACGTAAAATATGAGATTTAACTTCATACCTTCTAGAGGTTAAACCTTTTGTCATGGTTTCAGTTGGGATAGAGTTAACTTTCTTACTAGCAGCTGGTATAGTGCTAAGTTTTCTATTTGGGATGGGAAATAGTGTTGATAGCACACTGGTGATTTTGGTTGTTGATAAGCAGTCAAGGCCTTTTCTGCTCCTCATACCGCCCCACCAGTGAGTAGGCTGGGAGTGCAGAAGAGCTTGGTAGGGGACACAGCCGGGACAGCTGACCACAACTGACCTAAAGGAATATTCCATGCCATATGACATCATCATGCTCAGCATATAAAGCTGGGGAAGAAGGAAGAGGGGGACGTTTGGAGTTATGGTGCTTGTCTTACCAAGTAACCGTTACGCGTGATGGAGCCCTGCTTTCCCGGGGGTGGCTGAACACCTGCCTGCTGATGGGAAGTAGTGATTGAATTCCTTGTTTTGCTCGGCTTGCATGCACAGCTTTTGCTTTACCTATTAAACTGTCTTTATCTCAACCCACAAGTTTTCTCACTTTTACTCTTCTGATTCTCTCCCCCATCCCACCGGGAGGGAGGGAGCAAGCAGCTGCATGGTCCTAGTTGCTGTCTGGGGTACCATAGACCTCCATAGACCCTTCCTTGAACTTTGCTCCCATTGAAATCACCCTGCTGATTTTAGGGATGGCAGAAGCAGACATTATCTGGGAGTGCCACAGTGAAAATAAATGCACTTGCTTTTTCTAAAATAAGCAGAGATTTAAAATGTTTGCAGAAGCATAGCACTTCTTGTAGAGAAGTCTTTAGGAAGTTGACTGGCAGCGACAGAATTATTGGGTTTGCTTTTCTTTTATTAAGGAGAACAGGCTTCTGGGCAGAAAAGGTGATTATGCCAAAGATTTGCCCCTTCTGTGTTACATGTTGTAAACACCATTGAACACAGAAAAGGATTTTCCATATTGCCTATTTTCTCCAGATGAATTTGAGCAGATAACAAAATGGAGATGATAACTCTCTCTTTAGGAAATAAGGCAAATGACTGTCATCTAAACTTTAACACAAGAAAATGTATTGCATTTTAAGCACATATAAAGATACTAGAATAAATTTGTTATGAAATTAATGCAAACATGTTTATCTGAATGCAACTTGTTTATTCTCTTGTAAAATATTTAAGTTCTATTTTTCCAAATAGCAGTCTAAATTATGTTATAAGAGAAGCAGGAGCCAACCTTTTTTTAAAACTGGAGGCATTTCTACATGGTTCTTTAGGGATTTTTTGTCAGCAGATGAAGGACGAAAATAGTCTCCTCACCCTGCAAAACTCATAGATATGCAGCTCAAGAATTAAGCATTGATGCATTTTTAGTTCTTCATATGCTTAATTACTTAATCCTTTAATGTGAAAATATTAGCATTTAGACTTAAATAACCTGGTGTTCTTCAGATGTGTTTTATTTATTGTTATATGTGTCTTTAAAGGTTCAGTAAGAATGGCTTTATCATTTTAAGTTGAAATAAAATCACTTCTTCAGCTTTGGGAAGAATAGGCCTGAACTAAACTGTATTTCCTTTCCTTAACATGTTTAGAACATCTTAAGATTTTATGTGCCATTAAAACATTCTTTTGATGTTGTGGAAATGCAAACTGTCAGGACAACATTTTCAAGAATTCCCTGACACTAAAAATCACTGACCTGTGCTAGTTTCAATACTGTTCATAACTTTTTTTCCATTAAGATTCAATAGCTCTCTTTATCAATGTCCATAAGGCATTTGGATGAATCAATAATGATGATGAAAAGCAAGCTGTAATTCTATGGAAAAAGTGCTGCTAAATAGAGCTGTCCTGGTTTGAGGTAAAACAGAACCAATTTTCTGATTTGTAATTTTACTTTTTAGCTGGGCCTCTTCTAACTGACTAAACTCTGAAATTAACAGCATATTGTTAGGAAACTGTTCACTCCCAGAGTGATAAGACCTGATTATACCAAGGAGTGGTATGCACAGAGGCTCTTGCTTAGACTTATTGCTATAACAACCAAGGTCAGCTCACTTTGCTGTTTGCCCCGTTAGAGGGTCAGAAGCGGAGAAGCGTAGAGGGGTCCCACCCATAGGGAGGAGCAGATGGGACAGGTGACCCAAAACTGACCAACAGGGTATTCCATCCCATCTGCATCATGCTCAGTATAAAAGCTGAGGGATCAAAGGGGCAAGGGGGCTCCGGCTCATTTTTTCTTCAATGGCCGACGTCTGAGGAGGACCCTGTCTGTTCGTCTGCCTTTGATCCCGATCTGAGCACTCCTGACTCTAGTTCCGGAATTCAGCTCCTGTCCGTCACTGACTCCAGTCTGGGACTTTCCCTGTGTCTGCTGGTGACACGATCGTCATCCTGGGAGCTGGATACGGCTTTGTATATATTGTATACTTTTCTTCCTTTAATTTTTATTATTTTATTATTATTTACTATTTCCTTATTTATTATTATTTTCATTAAAGTAGTTTAGTTCTTTTTCTAAACTCGTAAATCTCCTTATCTCTTCCTCTCCTCTCTGAGGAGAGAGGGGGGGAAGGGCCATCTGTTGTTCTGATTGGCCAATCCGGCCAAAACCACGACAAGAGCAACATACAAAGTTGATACAACTTCTTAATAGTTTTCCTTTCATTATTCTAATGGTTTGTATTTTCACCTGAGTTAATGAAATGCCCTTAGATACCTTGATAACAATTTAATGTATTTTTCTGTGTTCCGATCTCCTGAAGCATTATCTTGCTAAATGTATAGGAGGACACATTACTAAGAATCACTGAATGTTTGCCAAACTGCAAAACATGGGGGTTTTATTTATGTTTATTACGAATAAATTTTTCAAAGTTTTTTTACTCTATATTTACTCTATTGCTATCAAGTAGTCATCAAATACTGCAGCAGAAAAGCAGTGTGTGTGTAATTGCTAAGATACAAAAGGAAGTTTATGAAATAGTCAAAGTTGGAATATATGGTTTCATTCTGGTATTTAACTGCCAAAGTTGAATGTGATGGAAGGCATCTGTGGTTGTGTTTGTGTAAGGTTGTCTTCAGTGGCAGAGTGTATTATCTAGTGTCACTTTATGAAACTTTCAGTGGTACAGCCTTTTTCTTTTCCAGTATGTGTGTAAGAATTACTTTAAACATTTTTCTCTATGAGAAAAAATAAATATTATCTGCTGTATATACCTGATGAAAAACTTATCTTTTGGATAATTAATGACTCCATTTTAAGTCCACGTTATGCTATCCATCTTTTGTTGTACTGAAATGGATGACAGTGTGATTATATCTATGAAAGAAAAGTAAATGTGTGTGCTCTTAGATCATCAGGCTTTAAAGAAATATTAATAATATAATAAAAAAAGAAATTATGAAATACATACAATATATACAAAACTGTATCAAGCTTCCAGGGAGATGTCACCAGCAGGCACTGGGAAAATTCCAGATTGGACTCAGCAACGGGTGGGAACAGGAACACACTGACCGGCATCAAAAGCAGATGAGCTTACAGAGCATATTGTTGAGCATATTGTTAAGCATATTGCGTTTTAAATGCACATCAGATTTCACAGGCCTGTGCAAATGATTGTATTAATATTTTATGTTCCATTTATGCCTTTTCCCTGCATATTGACAAAATAATAAATATGTAATATATTGAATATTACATGATTGAACATTGATTTTTATACCTATGAAATAAAAGTAAAGAGCAAAGAATAATGCTATAATTTTACATGAAAATTCTCAATGCCACTACAAGTCAAGCTTTGAATTATATTTCAGTATTCTTGTCAATATACACTGGCTTACAAAGATACATTTAGAATGATAATTGATGGATTTCTCAAAATACCTTTCTCATTGAAGAAAAGTATATACTTTGAATTTCATTATTGTAAAAGTATATTTTGAAGAAGTCAAACATATCCTCTTAAGTGTTTTAAATGGTATAATTTTGACCATCTGTGTTACAATATGGAATAATGTCCAATTATCTCATTTATCATGGCTTCTGGAATAGCTTACACTATAAATTCTGTTTATTAAGGGCAAAATTATACTGTCAGATTCACACATGCTTATCTTTGAAAAGTGACTTGCAGACCACACTTTACCCTTTTAGAGGAGGAGAAAAGAATTTATATGGGGAAAAGTCAGTGGATCTCTGGACATTTTTGTCCTGCATGCTATTTGATTCTCCTGTACATCACTTATAGGCACCAGTAAAAAACTGCTGCAGCTTGGAGGCAGTATATAGCTACATGTAGGCAATGAATTTAAACAAGAGTCAATCCAAGGCCCTTTCTTTTGGGATTATGGCTGCATGTGAATTTTCTGGATTCGCGTTTCCATCAGTTGTAGATGGCACTTTGCATCATACCCTTGTATGAGTTGTAGAATATGTTACTGTAAAAACTATGTGTGTATCCATGAGAGCCTGACCTTCAAAGAAGAAAACAACAAGAAGGGATTACAACAATGTAGTCATGTATCAGACAGCCACTGTTAGCAAAGCCGGATCATGAGTCTGGTGAGACTCGCTGCACGCGCTGGCCACGCGTGCAGCGACTCTAGCCTGCACTTCTCTACTCAGTCCAGTGCAGGATATAAGGGGGCTGTCTCAGGTCAGAGAGGGGGAGAGAGACATGAGCGCACTTTGAAGATACAGGGGATGCCCTGGAGCCTGTGTCTGCTCTCCCCCTCCCCCCGTAGGTTCCACATTCATTAAGCCCAACAGCTCAGAAGGCATTACAGCACGTTGCAAGATAAGATATAGTCTACTACTGCTGCAAGACACATTGAACACCTTCCTACAAGAATTTCAACCTTACGCCCTGATAGGACAGTGGGATGATGCACTCGCAAAGAGCCTGACTGCATTAGAGTGGGTATTTTTGCCACATACCTTTTCAAAACCAGTAACTATGATGATTGAAATGTTACCGCGATTGTTTTTCCAGGGTCGTTTGTGCTGTCACCAGCTTTCTGGAATGGATCCAAGCCACATACACGTCCCCGTCAAAAAGGATGACCTTGACCCTTGGTTATCACAAAGTCTTAACCTACAAATTGCCTTAGTACATTATATTAGGCAAATAAATTATTCTTTCCCCTGCCTTTAGAGCCACAGGAGATTGATATTCTAGACTCAATTCAGATGGATGCTTGTAAGTATTTTAACTTTACCAAATATCCTCAAAATGCAACATATCTCCAAAAGGTCACCCCTCTTGATTATACATATCGGAATCAATCAAAATGGTGCAATCAGACATCCACTCACGTTGCCCCTGGGGATCCGGTGCCCCGGAAACTGCCCCAGGGCGTGTTTTTTATTTGTGGACATCGTGCATGTTCAGGGATTCCCTCTCGGATTATGGGAGGGCCTTGTACTATAGAAAAATTAACCATGCTGACACCTAATATCACAATGATATTAAATCACACTCATGTGAACGACTACCATAGAAATAAAAGATTGGTAACTCATGCTTTCGGGTCAAATTGTGACGACCAGGTACACTTTTGGCAACTGCCTGTGGTTGCCATTTCTTCTTTCTTTGCTCCCGGCGTGGCTTCTGCGAAAGCGCTAACGCTCTTAAAAAAGCTAGGTTGTTGGCTTGCGAAACAAAGTAATGCTACTTCATTAGCTCTTTCTGGCCTTTTATTAGATGTAGATTCAGTACGCCATGCAACTTTTGCAAAAATTCCTGTTATTAGCACATGGCCATGGATGTGAAGATTTTGATGGCATGTGCTGTATGAATTTATCAGACCACTCTGAATCAATCCATAAAAGTATACAACAGTTAGAGCAAAATGTGCAGAAATTATGAATGGGGGGAAGTTGGGGATGGCTGGATAACCTTTTTTAACAGTTGGGGCTTAACTGGATGGTTGCAATCAGCTCTAAAATTCTTGCTTTTTTGCATAAGCATATTCTTGTGCATTATGCTTTGTATTCCCTGTATGCTACAGTGTACGCAGCGTCTTATAGACAAAACCTTAGCCACTGTTTTTGTAGTAAACAAAGAAGGGGGAATTGTGGATGCCGAAGAACCTGCCCAAACAAAAGACCATGGCTCAGAAGATTGTTATGTTTTAAGACTGGCCAAATTCAAACTTGGAAACTATGTTTAACAAGAAAAAAAAGGGAAAAAATGATTGAAAGGTTAAATGATCTACAGCTAGATTTCCATCTAGAAAGATAAGGCACAGTCTTTTCCTAAGGCTTCTCCATTGAACTTTATTTTCTAATTCTTGTTTCTGCACTTGCGAAAGTGCCAGAACATCTTATCTGAAGGCATTTGGGACCTTCTGTGTCCAGATTAATAACATTTGCCTTGACTCCTGGCTCCTCATCAGAAAGATAATGCTTAACTATGGACACTTTATGATCACAAATATTGCTATGTTAATCATGACAAGGGATAATTAGGAAACACATATGGTTACAATCATGTTTATTTAGATCCATATGTTGTCATGAAATATGAATGGTACTGATCAGCCACCATAGTAATTTATGAATAATTTGTTCCTGCACACAAATTCCTTTCAAAGTTTTAACTATATTTGTTTACTTAATTCCTTAGCCCATTAAAAATTGAAGTAGTGCATTATTTAGCTAACCAATATATAGAAACACCTGAGATATAACTATGGCATTTGGAAAAAAAATACATGATTGATTTTAATTCCATACTTTTAATTGATTTTAATTCCATTTCCAAGAAAAATTTATTTCCAAGGAAAGAAATGTCTGTGTCAGAAAAGTTAGTGAAATAAATAAAGATTTTGGACAACTATGAATGTTAATGGTTATGAAAGAAAATTGTAGGTTTTATGAGAATTAGCTAGTATACCCTTCACTAACTTATGCCAATTTGGCAGTTCAGGTTGCTGTATATATTCTGAATTAATGATATATTTAAAAGGTGGAGCAGCCTGACCAGGATTTAACAAAAACAGTGTGTGGATGCCGAAGAACCTGCGGACGCGGCACCCGGAACGAGCCCTGGAGATCTCATTGCTCTCACTGGCGGCAAACCATGGGATAAGTAAACAAGCCCTAGCTGCACAGGACCTGGGCCATGAGTAGAGGAAGAAAAGGAGAGAGTGCTGACAGCCAGCTGGGTTGCTAAAGATGAATAGTTTGTCTTTGTTTACACCATGTATGGTATGTGGTATGTGTGGTATGTGCTGTGTAATCATATGATAAGGATGTAGCAGTGGGAAATTACTAGCTCTGTAGCAGAAGGCATTTAAGGAGGCTGTTGCCTAAAATAAAGCGATTTCGTTTGTGCACCGAAACAGAGTCCGTGCCTAATTGCCACACAGTGAATCATTTATTTATTTTGTTTCCTCCACCAAACAGGTATGTTTTGGATAGTACACTATAGTCATTAATCTTTTCAATTAGTTTCTATTAGAAATGACTTGATGAATATATCTAGTCTCTGGAGATCTGGGGTATGTAAATTTTAAACTCAAATGGTTAGACTCTGATGGCTATTTTCTGTACAGTTCAGTAGCAGAAAATTAAGTCCATCTATGGATTGACAAGTACCTTCTTAAAGAAGCATGTGCTCTTATTTGTAAAATAAGTAATTGCCAAAAATGCAAATAATTCACATTTGTTAAGCATATTGCGTTTTAAAGGGACAATATCTTAAAAATGTATGTATTCTTCACAACCAAAAAACCAAGCTATTGCCACAAATGCTGCACAAATCTCCCAAAAAGTAATCATTGAACTTCTAACTCTTTATCTGAGCAAAGTTCATGATGAGTACAGCTTTTATCTCCAACTCAGTAAGTATATAGTATATATATGGTAACCGAATATAACTGAATGTGTGATTCATATCACTTATGGAATGCTAACTTTTTAAATATATATAAATTGCAGCAATTATATTTTTTAGATTTTCAGTAGAGTAATTATTTGAATTTTCTGTCTCAGGATGGTTCCAGATATAAGAAATCTTATTTTAAATCCTGGGTCACATTAAGTCAGCCTAATTGCAATTATTGAACCCATGAAATGACCGGGTGTGTGCTTGCTAACACTTGCTGGGGTTTGAGCGTTGTGTGCAGACTGAAATTTTGCAGAATTTACCCATAGTCCTGTTGCTGTGGATATTTTTTCTCAGAAAGAGGGATTTTTTCTTGATTCTAAAAACTACATTTGTTGTGACTTTTCTTTTGCTTGACTGTTATAGTGGGAATCTCTTTGG
Source organism: Rissa tridactyla (assembly GCF_028500815.1). Lineage (NCBI taxonomy): Eukaryota > Metazoa > Chordata > Aves > Charadriiformes > Laridae > Rissa > Rissa tridactyla. The sequence goes on from NC_071496.1 coordinate 20,926,402, forward strand.
ACTCCTTGGTTGTAATCTTATGTCCTGGTTCTGGTGTGGACAGGGTTAATTTTCCAAAGGAGCTGTCACTGGACACAGGTATTATCATAGAATCATAGAATGGTTCGGGTTGGGAGGGACCTTAAAGATCAACTAGTTCCAACCCCCCTGCCATGGGCAGGGACACCTCTCACTAGACCAGGCTGCTCAAAGCCTCATCCAGCCTGGTCTTGAACACTTCCAGGGATGGGGCATCCACAACTTCCCTGGGAAACCTGTTCCATTGTCTCACCACCCTTACAGTAAAGAATTTCTTCCTAATATCCAATCTAAATCTCCCCTCTTTCAGTTTGAAACCATTACCCCTCGTCCTATCATTACACTCCCTGAAAAAGAGTCTCCCCATCCTTCCTGTATTCCATAACATGTGATGCCATGCCCACTTGGGAGCGGGCTGGGGCTTCTCGGGTCAGGTCAGCGAGCAGTGGTACAGTAATTCCTCTATCAGTATTATTGTTCTTGTTTTCCTCTTTCCTTTGCTGTTCTGTTAAACTGCCTTTATCTCAACGCATGAGTTTTGCCTTTTTCTTCCGATTCTCCCCCACAGCTGTGGGGGGGTGAGCGAGAAGCTGCGTGGTTCTTATATGCTTTATATACTCCCCACGAAACTGTTTATCACCTCTGGGAGAGGGATCAGGATCATCATTTTGCTGTCCTGTGTAATATCAACTTATGATATGATAACATCACTGTTCAGACAGTTATGTTGGGGTGTTTATGCAACATTGCTGTCCTGCCCATATCTCGAGCGCCGTCTCTCAGAATTTATTAATAATCACACTCAATCCATGGGGGAAACAGGGGCGGATACTTTCCCCAGCTCTTTTGCCTCCCTTTTCTCCTTCAGGTCAGGTATGACAGCTTTTGAGAATTTTGAATATCCTTGGGATGCTCAAACCAGCATGTTCCTATTGCTATGTCTCCTGAACGTGTTCCAGGTCCTGTTTAGGGTTAAACGACTATTTAAGACTACCACCCAGAGATCTGCTCCGAGGCTGGATAGTCAGGGGTGGCATGGCATGTGGGAGAGCATGGGCAGGTACCCAGAGAACTTCTCACCTCCCATGGTCTGGGACTTCACCCCTGAACAATTACAGGACCCTGATAAAGTGGTAGAATATCTGAAGGGAAAATGCTGTGGCTATTCCAGAGAGGCACAACTCACCGCGCTGTGCTGGGCCCTGGCCAGTATCTACCAAACACTGCTGGATATTATGCAGCACCCTCAGGGGAAAGAGAGGGAAACCAGACCAACAGGCACTGTGGCTACTCCAACCCTGGTGACAGGCACTGCGGCAACTGCAACCCCGGTGACAGGCAATGCGACTGAACCAGAAATCCAACCCGAGACAGTATCGGTTGCCCCTATACATAAGAAGAAATACACAAAGAAATCAATTCGCTTAGTAAGAGATGACGATGAACCAGGGCCATCACGAGAACAGGAGGAAGAGGCAGAACCAGAGATAATCACCCGATCCCTATCCTTGAGCGAGTTGCGGGATATGAGAAAAGATTTTAGCCGACTTTCAGGCAAGCACATTGTCACCTGGCTGCTCTGGTGCTGGGATAATGGGGCCAGTAGCCTGGAATTAGAGGGTAGGGAAGCCAGGCAGCTGGGATCCCTGTCTAGGGAAGGGGGCATTGACAAGGCGATTGGGAAGAAGACCCAAGCCCTCAGCCTCTGGAGGTGACTACCCCTTCAGTGAAGATGTTTTATGTCAACCAAGCGAGTGGACTACCGTGGAAAGAGGCATCCAGTACCTCAGGGAATTAGCCGTGTGGGAGATGATTTATTATGACTTGGACAATGCAGACTTACCCACAGACCCTGATGAGGTCCAGTGCACAAGGCCCATGTGGCGGACGTTTGTACGAAGTGCACCATCGTCATATGCCAACTCACTGGCAGTAATGGAATGGAAAGGTGAAGAGGGACCAACGGTGGATGAGGTGGCTGGCCGGCTCTGGCAATATGAAGAAAGTCTCTCTTCCCCCCTTGTCTCAGCTGTGGAGAAACTGTCCCGGAAGGTCCAGCAACTTGAAGAGAATATGTCCTACTCCCCACCTGTATGGGCCAGCATCTCAGCTATTAGGAGTAGGCGTTTCCCCACTCAAGAGAGAGACTACAGAGGGTGCACACCACGAGGCACCCTGTGGTTTTAACTCTGTGACCATGGAGAGGACATGAGGAAGTGGGATGGACAACCTACTTGGATCCTGCGGACACGGGTACAGGAGTTGCAAGGAAGGACCACCACAAAAGGGGATCCCTCCAGGAAAAGTGCCGCCCCAGTTTCCAGCGGGCAGTTCCCCAGACAGAGCAGAAGGCCTGATCTTGCTTCTGATCCTCTTGAGGGAACTTCCAAGTCATTTCTGCAAGAAGTGAGTAACGGATACTATGACCAGGATTAGAGGGGCCCTGCCTCCGGCCAGGTGGAGGAAAGGGACAACCGGGTTTATTGGACGGTGAGGATTCGATGGCCTGGCACATCAGACCCACAGGAGTATAAGGCTCTAGTGGACACGGGTGCACAGTGCACCCTAATACCATCAAGCTATAGAGGGGCAGAACCCATCTGTATTTCTGGGGTCACAGGGGGATCCCAAGAGTCGACTGTACTGGAGGCGGAAGTGAGCCTAACTGGGAATGAGTGGCAAAAGCATCCCATTGTGACTGGCCCAGAGGCTCCATGCATCCCTGGTATAGATTACCTCAGGAGAGGGCATTTCAAGGACCCAAAAGGGTACCGGTGGGCTTTTGGCATAGCTGCCTTGGAGACGGAGGAAGTTAAACAGTTGTCTACCTTGCCTGGTCTCTCGGAGGACCCTTCTGTTGTGGGGTTGTTGAGGGTCAAAGAACAGCAGGTGCCGATTGCTACCACAACGGTGCATCGGCAGCAATATCGCACTAACCGAGACTCTCTGATTCCTGTACATAAGCTGATTCGTCAACTAGAGGTTCAAGGAGTGATCAGCAAGACTCGCTCACCCTTTAACAGTCCCATATGGCCGGTGCGAAAATCTAATGGAGAGTGGAGGCTAACTGTAGACTGTTGTGGCCTGAATGAAGTCACGCCACCGCTGAGCGCTGCCGTGCCGGACATGCTAGAACTCCAGTACGAACTGGAGTCCAAGGCAACCAAGTGGTATGCCACGATTGATATAGCGAATGCATTCTTCTCAATCCCTTTGGCAGCAGAGTGCAGGCCACAGTTTGCTTTCACTTGGAGGGGCGTCCAGTACACCTGGAATCGACTGCCCCAGGGGTGGAAACACAGCCCCACCATTGGCCATGGACTGGTCCAGACTGCACTGGAACAGGGTGAAGCTCCAGAACATCTGCAATACATCGATGACATCATCGTATGGGGAAACACAGCAGAAGAAGTTTCTGAGAAAGGGAGTAAAATAGTCCGAATCCTTCTGAAAGCTGGTTTTGCCATAAAAAGAAGTAAGGTCAAGGGACCTGTGCAGGAGATCCAGGTTTTAGGAATAAAATGGCAAGATGGACGCCGTCAGCTCCCAATGTATGTGGTCAAAAAAATAGCAGCTATGTCTCCACCAACTAGTAAAAAGGAAACACAAGCTTTCTTAGGCATTGTGGGGTTTTGGAGGACGCATATCCCAGATTACAGTCCAATTGTAAGCCCTCTGCATGAAGTAACCCGGAAGAAGGACGATTTTAAACGGGGTCCTGAGCAACGAAAAGCTTTTGAACAAATCAAACAGGAAATAGTCCATGCAGTGTTCCTGGGGCCAGTCCGGGCAGGACAAGATGTTAAATATGTGCTGTACACCGCAGCCAGGGAGAACGGCCCTACCCGGAGCCTCTGGCAGAAAGCACCAGGGGAGACTCGAGGTCGACCCCTAGGGTTTTGGCGTCGGGGATACAGAGGATCCGAAGCCCGCTACACCCCAACAGAAAAAGAGATATTGGCAGCATATGAAGGGGTTCGAGCTGCTTCGGAAGTGGTTGTTAAAGAAGCACAGCTCCTCTTGGCAGCTCGACTGCCGGTGCTGGGCTGGATGTTCAAAGAAAGGGTCCCCACCACACATCATGCAACTGATGCTACATGGAGTAAGCGGATTGCACTGATCACACAGCGGACTCGAATGGGAAACCCCAGTTGCCCGGGAATTCTGGAAGTGATCATGGACTGGCCAGAAGGCAAGGATTTCGGAATGTCACCAGAGGAGGAGGGTGACGCGTGTGGAAGCGGCCCCACCATACAATAAACTGCCACAAAATGAGAAAAAACATGCCCTGTTCACTGGTGCTGCCGGATTGTGGGAAAGCATCGAAAGTGGAAGGCTGCTGTGTGGAGTCCTACATGACAAGTTGCAGAAGCCAGTGAAGGACAAGGTGAATCGAGCCAGTTTGCAGAGGTGAAAGCCATTCAGCTGGCTTTGGACATTGCTGAGCGAGAGAAATGGCCAGTCTCTATAATGGATGGTGGCAAATGCTCTGTGGGGGGTGGTTAAAGCAGTAGGAGCAGGGCAACTGGCAACACAGAGGCATACCCATCTGGGCTGCTGAACTGTGGCAAGATACTGCTGCCCGGATAGAGAATCTGGTTGTGAAAGTATGTCACATAGATGCCCATGTACTGAAGAATCGGGCCACTGAGGAACATCAGAACAACCAGCAGGTGGATCGCGCTGCTAAGATTGAAGTGGCTCAGGTGGATCTGGACTGGCAACATAAGGGTGAACTCTTCATAGCTCGGTGGGCCCATGACACCTCAGGCCATCAAGGGAGAGATGCGACATATAGATGGGCTTGTGACCGAGGGGCAGACTTGACCATGGACACTATTGCACAGGTCATCCATGAATGTGAGACATGCGCTGCAATCAAGCAAGCCAAGCGGTTAAAGCCTCTTTGGTATGGAGGACGATGGCTGAAAAATAAATATGGGGAGGCCTGGCAGATTGATTATATCACACTGCCACAAACCCGTCAAGGCAAGCGCCATGTGCTCACAATGATGGAAGCAACCACCGGATGGCTGAAAACATACCCTGTGCCCCATGCCACCGCCCGGAACACCATCCTGGGCCTTGAAAGACAAGTCCTGTGGCGACATGGCACCCCAGAGAGAACTGAGTCGGACAACGGGACTCATTTCCACAACAGCCTCATAGACACCTGGGCCAAAGAGCATGGCAATGAGTGGGTATCCCCTGTCACACACCAGCCTCTGGGTACATAGAACGATACAATGGACTGTTAAAAACTACACTGAGAGCAATGGGTGGTGGGACCTTAAAACATTGGGATGCACATTTAGCAAAGGCTACCTGGCTAGTTAACACCAGGGGATCTACCAATCGAGCTGGCCCTGCCCAATCAAAACTTCCACGTACCATAGAAGGGGATAAAGTCCCCGTAGTGCACATGAAGAATATGTTAGGGAAGACAGTCTGGGTTAGTCCTGCCTCAGGCAAAGCCAAACCCATCCGTGGGATTGTTTTCGCCCAAGGACCTGGGTGCACTTGGTGGGTGATGCGCAAGGATGGGGAAGTCCAATGTGTACGTCATGGGGATCTGATTTTGGGTGAGAATAGCCAATGAATCAAATTGTGTGTTGTTGATTGCTAAGTAACCCTGCCACTGTATGTCCTCATTACTATAATTGCTATCAGTTCTACTACAGTAAGAATCACCCAAACTAATGAAAACCAAGTAAAGTGCAGCGGTGATAGGATCAGAACTAACCTCATCAGTTGGCACCCAGCAACTCCCTCAAATTGACATTTTCAACCCACGTACTGTGGGCATGAGCCACACTGGATTCACCAGCCGCAAGCTCCAAAAATATAGCATGTAACAGTCCAGCACCACACAGCATCTTGCCTGCCCCGAGAGACTGTTCTAACGGATGGAGCCCAAAGCCATGGATTAAATGAACTCAACAGACGTTTTAGAGGGGTGGCCCATAGACTTAGGGCATTATATCTGTATGAATATATATGTACATATATATATATAAATCTCAAAGACAGGGAAATGTGGTGGCAATTGATTGGAACCTGTAAGATCTGGGCATGACATAGATGGTACAGAATAAGGGGTGGATGATGTCCTGGTTCCGGCGGGGAGAGGGTTAATTTTCCCAAGGAGCTGGCACGGGACACAGGTATTCCATACCATATGGCCGGAGAGGGGGGCTGGGGGCGGGGGTGGTGGGTGGAGCAGGAATTCGATTCTTGGGAGCAGGCTGGGGCTTCCTGGCACAGGTCTGTGAGTGGTGGTAAAGTAACTGTGTTTTGTACGTTCCTTTATCAGTATTATTATTGTTGGTTTCCTCTTTCCTTCGCTGTTCTGTTAAATTGCCTTTATTTCAGCCCACGAGTTTTGCCTTTTTCTTCTGATTCTCCCCCACAGCTGTGGGGGGGTGAGCAAGTGGCCGCGTGGTTCTTTGTTGCCGGCTAAGGCTCAACCACGACTTCTCACATCTGTTCAAGTGCATTCTGCAGCCACCACCATTTTCCTACCTCAGTGTTTGGAGTTGGTTTCATACCAGACAGGCTCATCTTTGTTCTCATTTCTGAAATATTTTCTTTTGCATCTGCTTCTTTCTTTGTAGATTCTTGTTGCGTGAAAAGGGGCAAAGCGGTTTTGGCAGAAAATAAACCCCCTTGCGTTCTAACACTCCTCACCGAGGTGGGAGGCTGGGTGCGGCTAGGTTTAAATTCTGAGTGATGCCCAATTCAGCACTATCAGTCCAATCGCGTTTAATATGTATTAAACTATCACGATTTGGATACACTAATAGTGGACTGCACCTTCAGTCTAGTCGTGCTCATGAACTAGCATGGCCACTCTTGAGTCTTTGGTCGTGTTCAGTGAGAAACCAAAATGACTAGCTACTTAAAAAAGTGCAGTTTATTTAAACAACAGATACATAGGTTCTCAGGATTGCCGGTGATAAATACACTGTCTGCAAAGCACGTGCAAATGAAAGTATTGTTACATATACAAAATGCGCGACAAAGTTATAAACGATACAGCCTGGCTCTAAATGTAGAAAAAAGAGTCTCTAGAGAAATTTCTAAGTTTCCTGAGGAAGCACTCGGTATAATCTAAGTCTTACCCAAAGGCGTCCCTATGGGGGGGAAGAGAGGCTTAGCCCGTCGACTGATCCCAGAAGTCAGTGATGTAATTCTTTGCAATGGTGTCTTCCCTGGGTATCCCCCCTCTCTCGGGCTATTTTTATACTATTTGTTAGTGGAGTTTGAGTGACTTCAGTCATACATACTTTTATCATGATTGGTGTAAATTTTTCTCGCTTCACAATTAAAGGTATAGTTTACGAGAAATTCAGGGCGCAGACTCAAGAAGGAGTGCTCGCACCTTGGAGGTGGGTAGCCTTCGGGATGGAGGTGTGTTTTGGTATTATAATGACATTAGAATGAGCAAAGTTCGCACAAAGGACAGCATTTCATCAAAATTTGACAAAATGTTGGCTCTGAGCATCTAGCGGGCAGCTAATTGGCAGCTTATCTGTTTCATGGTATCATCCCATTCCCGTATCCGCTATACATCATAAGGTAAAGCCACGGAATAATTGCATCCCGTCCCGTACCTCATGTAGCTTCACAAGCATCCTTATCAGGGAACCACAGGTGTTGTATTCTTCATGCCAGCTGCGGCTATTTTCTACCTCAGAAGCCTCTTGATTTTATGCTTGTCCTTAATGTGTGAACAATGCTGTACTTTTGTATTTTTTATCCAATTTAGTATTTATTCCACAATTCTCAAACCTACCTTTTCCAAAATGTCTTTTAAGTAGTGTACTATTTTCCAAATTTATATTAGTTATTAATTTCAAAAGTTCATAAAATAGTAAATAACTATATCGACACCGCATTCCATGCACTGATGGGATTTGTTACCATTTTGCCTTTTGGACAAATAGAGCAGAGGAAGGGGTTGTGTTTTCCTCTTTACCGTGCATAGCCCTCTCACTCTTCTGAACTAGGAAAATCTTGTCATAGCAGTTGATCACAGTACGGGAGATCAAAGTTCAGTTATTGACTGTATTACCGTATAGTTATATGATCTCATGCCAGGTATCAGTCTAGTAAAGTTTAGGCCACCAGACATAATTTGAAACAGCAAACAAACAAAAATTCCTTTGCACAGATTTTGCAAGTATGAATACACGCTCCTGGGTGTTTGTGTTTTGCTTAGATCTAGGTTTTTTGAGCACACGCTATCTCTTATTATGTACATGTAAATCATCTAAAACAATGGCATGCCTTATGTATTACCTTTATGATTATGCACAGTTACTCTAATTAATGTTAAACAATATAATAAAATATATATTAATATGAAAATCTGATTTAAAGCAGGTTTATGCAGCATACATACACATTTTCAACATATTCTGAAGTACTGTTCTATGCATAACTTTCTTCACAATTATAAATATTTTGCTGACCAAGTATAAAAGTCTGTACTGCTAAACCGTGATAAAATGCATTAGACATGAGAGTTATACATCTGTTTCGAAGGAAGAATATCTCACATCATTTATATATATACAGAGTGAGCACAATAAGCAAAGATTAATATCAGCAACTGGATGATACATTAACCAAAACATCTACATAAGTACAATAGCAGCATAAAAGTTTAAAAAACAGTAGCCCAGTGAGATGCTAGGCAACAGCATTATGGTCACTAAATAAGAAATCCTATTTGGCTGTCAGGCACTTTCCTTGGGTGCTTTGGTTACTACTTCGAGTCAGGCAAGAAGAAATCTTTCACTGGCTAATTCAACACCTGTTGCAGTACAGCTCCAAATTACATCATCTCTCTAACAGTTTTAATAGCAAGAAAAGTGGAAAAAAGAATAAAGTGGTCTTCCAGTAAAATGAATTGCAGCATTTTAACCAGGCAGGGCAGAATGGTGATCAGAGGAAAAGATTTTTGCTGTGTGTAAAATTGTGCACAATTACATTTTTTTCATTATAATCTTTTGGGAAAATTAAACAAAAAGTTTTCATAACAAAAAATAAAATCAACACCATTTAAAGCATAATTTAGTGCTTTTGACCTTATCAGAAACTTTGCGTGTTTATCATTGATTACAAATAGTCTCCTGCTCAGCAGGGATCTTTCTGAATATCAGAAAGTTCCTATCCCCGTGCCAGTTATAATGGTAAATTCCTTTGAAAAACCTGTATGGAAATACCTTGATTTCCATTTTTGTTCACTTGTAAAGCAAAGAGAGTGTTACCATTCTTGTACTCTAAGGATGTGAGGTGACACATCTGACAAGCAGAAATAGATTGGAAGTAAGTCCATTAATATATCTAAAATGAAGTGATCATTTTTAATATACATGAGGCAGTTAGACCTACAAATCCAGGGAAGAATATACTCGCTTTGAACGTGTCTCATGTCCCCCTCCATTGCATATAATTAAATCCTTTCTGGTTTTTTATTACTGTTGTAAAGATCCATTAATAGAGCAGCAGGTTAAAGAAAGAATGTGCCGTGAACAGGGCTACCTAACAGGAGAAAATACCCTGATCTGTCCTGTGCCATTCCTAGTAAAAATGACAGCATTGTCTCCCTAGAAGTTCTTGCCTAGCTCCTTTATGAAACTGTGCTAACTTCTCCTGTTTGTTGACCTTGGAAATTTATTACATGCATTAATGGGTCCTTGTGCAAAGAAATTACTCTTCTATGCCTTATGTTTGTTGCACTTTTATTTCCTTTTCTCCTGTCCAAAAGGCTTTGATGTCCCCTTGTTAACTTTTTCTTTCAATATAAATTCTGCTACATATTAAATATATGTTTAAAAAAATTAAAATATAGCAATGCCAATAACTGAGAAAAAGGAAATGCTGGAATTTTCTATCTGTAAAACCTTTGGTTAGTATACATGCATTATAGTATACATGCATTATAATGCAGACCTTAATTTCATTATCACATTCTAATTTATCCTTAAGAAATGTGAGGCCATATACTGTGCAGGACTGACGATCCTTAGTAGATGAAAACCTGTTCAGTATTTCTTCTTAGCCTCACTGCTTACGTATGATGCTAAAAAATACTTCTGGTGTTCAAATTCTGCTTTTAAGATAGAGCTTTTTTAAAATTCAGAATGGTTGAGGTTGGAAGGAGGTCTGGAGGTCATCTGGTCCAACCACCCTGCTCAAGCAGGGTCACCTAGAACCAGTTGCCCAGGACCATGTCCAGATGGCTTTTGAATATCTCCAAGGTTGGAGACTCCACAACCTCTCTGGACAACTTGTTCCAGTGATCAGTCACCCTCACAGTAAAAAAGTGTTTCCTGATATTCAGATGGAATCTCTTCCATTTCAGCTTGTACACATTGTCCCTTGTCCTGTCACTGGGCACCACTGAAGAGCCTTGGCTCTGTCCTCTTTGCACCTTGCCTTCAGATGGTGCAGATCTCATCACATATTGATGAAATCTGCCCTGAGCCTTCTCTTCTCTAGACTAAACAGTCCCAGCTCTCTCAGCCTTTCCTCATAGGAAAGATACTCCGGTCCCTTAATTATCTTTGTGGCCCTTTGCTAGATTCTCTCCAGTATGTCCATATCTCTCTTGTACTGAGGAGCCCAGAACTGGACACATCAAAGTTTATCATACTTGCAGCATATAAGTCTTCACACAAGCAGTGGATCAACGTATGCAACGTTGTTTCAAGGTTTTATGAATGGCTAATTTAAATTCAGTTCTAGCTAATAGGCAGGTCCTGGTGTGAGAGACTGGAACCTCAAAATAATCGTCTCAAAGCTTGCTTAAGCTTCTGCAAATCGACGGCAGGCTTGCGGCCCAATAAGAAGCTTGCTTGTGTCTATTTAGCGCTTTCTGCAGACCATTCTTTTGCTTATCAGTCACCACCCAAGATTGCCACCAGCTGAAAAGGGTGTGTTGCCACCAGCTGAAAAGGGCGTAGGCCTTTGGTTATCAGAGTGGCCAGACCCTGTCTACCCCAAACTTGCTGAGGCACGATGACTGTGCTGAACCAACAAAGGCAGGAAGAGCTCATACGGCAATCGTGTGAAACGACGATTAGCTGGGCAAAGGCCACCGTCACGCAACCAGGTCAAGCTATGGACCGACCTAGACTATAACTGGTATGGTGACCTGAGGAGAAATAACTGGACTCCAGACGATCCAATGTGAATCAACAGAAGCCGTTTATTAAGCACAGATCATCATCTTTTATACCCTGTGTTGTAGCCGTACACGTGACTCGCTTATTTCTGATTAGCTAGTTACACTGTCCATGCGCTGTGCATGCAGTTCATTCACACATCAGATTGGTTACAAGAATTCACATAGCAAATTGCTTAGTCATTAGCACAACATGTTTTCTGCCTTCTCAGTTCCCGTTTTTCCCATGTACTAATTCCGTCTTCTACCACCTGTTTTGCCCTTAATCTAATCTCTCATAGTAGGGAGGCTGGCTCACGTGACCATTTTCTCTCAGACACATTCCTACAATACCCCCTTTTTCTTCTTGAGCCAGCCAGACCTTATGCATGGCATTTTCTATCATGTCAGTCACTTTGCGGACAACACACGAGGCTACCATAATCAATAATAATATAACCAACAATAGCATGAGCCCTTGCTTTAGGAAGTCTGATAACCATCCCGTTATACCCCATGAGCTTAACCAATCATCGAAACCGTTTTTAACTGCTTTTAATTTGGACATGTTATCCTTCAGATCCCGTAACTGCTTATGAATGGATGATGAGTGGTCAGAAAGGTTCATACAACACATACCTTCAAAATCTTCACATCCATGACCCTGAGCCTACAGCAAAAATCAATCATCACCCCTGTGGTGTCTCCACAAAAGTTCACTAGGGTCGTGTTAAATGTTAGGTAGACTGAATTGAATCCTGCTGTATTAAAAGAAGCCGAAATACCAAGGGTTCTCAATTTTGTGCTCAGCTGCAACTTCCAATCACAAGGATAAGCCCAACACTAATTCTCAGTGGCATCTTCAAATATCAGTACCCTTGCCCTTCTTTCTGCGCTGTAGATGACCGAACCTGTTGCTACGGTGACGTACTACCTGTTCCCACTAGTCCTCCGGAACCGACCAAACCTCTGGCAGTAGCACTGTGTAACAGCACTGTATGCCACACCTTGACCAATCCTTGTGAATGGTAGACTTCCCTAATCTCCTGTCGCTCAGCCAGCTCGTGTTGAGGTGAACCTGACTCTATGTACTCTATTGCAATAGCTAAATGAATTAAACCCGTCACCTTACTTAGTTCCTTATTAAAACACACAGCACACCGGATTTAAAACACACAGCACACCCTGTCACCTTACTTAACTCCTTATTAAAACACACAGCACACCGGAATTAAAATACACAGCACTCCGGATTAAAAACAGACAGCATATCCCGTCACTTTACCTAATTCCTTATTAAAATACACAGCACACTAGAATTAAAATACACAGCACACCAGGCCGCAGCATGTGGTCTTTCAAACCACCACCGGCCTCGACAATCCTCACAAGGCACAAGGATCTATGGGTCACAGTTCCACACCTAGGGCACTGCACTTCTTCAGCCCTCATCGTCGTTGTTGGTATTGTGGGGTAACTCATTTGAATCCGTCTGCTCAAACCAGGGCTTTATCCACTTGGCTGGTACCCATCTGGTTCTGGCATCTGTAACGACACAGGCATATCCTCGACCCCAGGTTAATAGTCTACACGGTCCTTCCCACTTCCCCGTCACACTGTTTTTAACTGCTACCATGCCATTTTCCTGCCTAAAATCTCCCAGGTCTCTCTGCAGGCCTGCGCCGTGCCGCACGATTGGAGGTACAAGGCAGTGTTGGGGAAGGCGTAGGAAGTTCAGGACGTAAACGGCCTTGTTCAGTCGATCTACAGGACTCAGCCCTTGCTCTCCCCCTTTCTGTTTTTGAAGCAAATTTTTTAAAGACTGGTTCATGCGTTCCACTATGGCTTGACCCGTCGGAGAATGTGGTGTGCCAGTCACATGTGTAATGCCTCACAGCTGTAGAAATACCTCTGTTGAACGGGCTACATACCCTGGGCCATTATCAGTCTTTATCACACGCGGTACACATAAGGCCGCAAACGCGGATCGCAAATGCTTTTGTACATGTTTACTAGATTCACCAGTCTGCGCAGTTGCCCAAATTGCAGTTGAATAACAGTCTACACTCAGGTGTATAAATTTCAGTTTTCCAAATTCTGACACATGGGTTACATCAGTCTGCCAGAACTCCAAAGGTCCATGCCCTCGGGGACTGACGCCTGGGTTGAAGTTAGGTATAAATGGTTGACAATCAGCACAAGTTCACACAATATCATGTGCTTGTTGTTGTGTTAAAGAAAAGCTTCCTCAAAGCCTTCGCATTTTGATGAAAAAAAAATCATGTGACATTTCAGCTTGCTGCAAAATGTTCAGAGTTGTTACCAACAGTGTGATAATCCGCAACTGTCTTTCCCTCAGTTAAAGGACCAAGTAAACAGCTGTGAGAACGTATGTGGACAATAAAATAACGAAACTGTCTTTTTCATAAAAGCAACATTAATTGCAGTAAGAGACTAAATAACAATTGGTTCTCTACTTGTTTTATAAATGCTCCTTCAAGTCTTTGAACAATACCAGTAACGTATTGAGATTCTGCCTACATTTAACAGTTCCTGTTGAAATAAGTCAAAAGCATTTACTGTGTCCCGGAACCACCTACAAACACCGAACGGGTGCCATCAAGAGGCTTTGGTGCTCACAGGATGCGCGGCTGTAAAGGAATTTGTGAAAGTGACTGTAACAGTCTGTGCTAGGGGAAAGAATAATTTATTTGCCCAATATAATGTACTAAGAAGGTTAAGACTTTGTGATAACCAAGGGTCAAGGTCATTCTTTTTGATGGGGACGTGTATGTGGCTTGGATCCATTCCAGAAAGCTGGTGACAGCACAAACGACCCTGGAAAAACAATCGTGGTAACATTTCAATCATCATAGTTACTGATTTTGAAAAGGTATGTGGCAAAAATACCCACTCTAATGCAGTCAGGCTCTTTGTGAGTGCATCATCCCACTGTCCTATCAGGGCATGAAGTTGAAATTCTTGTAGGAAGGTGTTCAGTGCGTCTTGCAGCAGTAGTAGACTATATCTTATCTTGCAACATGCTGTAATGCCTTTGGAGCTGTTTGGCTTAATGAACATAGAACTTATGGGGGGGGGGGGGGGGGCGGGCGGGGGCAGACACAGCGCTCCAGGGCATCCCCTGTATCTTCAAAGTGCGCTCATGTCTCTCTCCCCCTCTCTGACCCGAGACAGCCCCCCTATATCCTGCACTGGATTGAGTGGAGAAGTACAGGCAAGAGTCGCTGCACGCGTGGCCAGCGTATGCAGCGAGTCTCACCAGACTCATGATCCAGCTTTGCTAACAGCAGCTGTCTGATACGTGACTACATTGTTGTGATCCCTTCTTGCTATCTTCTTCTGTGAAGGTCAGGTTCTCATGGATACACACACAGTTTTTAGAGCAATGTATTCTACAACTCATACAAGGGTACGATGCAAAGTGGCATTTACAGCTGATCGTATAATGCTTATTAAACACGGCAAACAGCATACTAAACATAACAGACAAATTCCTTTCACACAGGCAATGAGTATAATTTGCTTCAACCAACCCCACCCCCAAGTCCATCCAGCAAAGAGATTTCACCCAGTGGTCTCCACAAGTTGCTGGTTCGGTCGGTGCAGTTCCTGCAGCTGGGCATGGATGGATTTGGAGTGGTCACTTAGATTCATACAACACAGTCCTTTAAAATCTTGACAACCATGTCCGTGAGCTGAAAGCAAAAAATCAGTAGCAGCTCTGTTTTGCAACATCGCATATCGAATACTATCTACATCTAGCAATAACTCAGAAATAGCTGTACTAGTAGCATTGTTAAACTTATCCTTGGCAGCGAGAGAGTCCTTGTTATCACGAATCCTTGGCAGCAAAAGAGTCCTCGTTAGCAAGAGCGCATGCGGACTCCCTGTTCTCGCTGGTACTGCGCTTTGATCTTCTTCCACAACAGGCCAAGATTCTCAAGCAGCTGGATAAGGTGTCTGTGAGTCCATTACAGGCTTATGTCATCCAAATGTTTTTCTTGCCAGCACCCGAGGCTGAATAACAATTGGTGTGATATATGTATTTTCCAGCACCCGGGTGTGAGTCCCTTGAGTGTATTTACAGTCCTCCTCGCTGATCTTCCGTTGCTTTCCCATATTCCACCCCCTTGCTCAAGAGACCGCTTCTGCTGGGTTCATTTTAGTCTCGCAGGGTATAACACAGAGCAATCTGCTAAGGCATGCAATAACATAGACACATAGAGGAAAAAAACAAAACCATATCTCTGTGGTACTGCTTTGAATCAGGTGTCCTATTTCTCTTTTTCTGATGCTTTCTCGTCATGTGTATGGCATACTTTTGTGCTAACGTGGCACATTTCCCATCTAATTGTTCCTGTTTGGTTTCTTTTTTTTTCTTTTTTCTTTTTTCTTTTTTCTTTTTTTCTTTTTTCTTTTTTTTTCTTTTTTCTGTTTTTTTCTTTTTTTTTTTTCCATCACTTACGACTGACATAAAAGTCTGCCTTTGCAACAAGAGCTCAGGTTCTCATTTTTCCTTAAGTTTCTCATTTTCCTACAGAGCATCCTATAGATTTTGGCTCAACTCCTTTTCCCAATCAACCATGGTCTTATAGACAAACAAGAAACAACCAGCGATACACCCTGCACGGGCGAGCCGTTCCCAAGAGCGTAAGCGTGTCGGCTGGTGAAAACTCCCCCAATATTTCAGGACTTCCATCGGTTCTACAGCCCATCCTGGTGTATCTACCTGGGGCGCGCTCACCTTACATCTAAACATTGTGTATATACAAACTTCTTCACTTGACGGAGTGTCAGCCCTAGTTGCATACGAGAACAGTACCACACCGGGCAGAACACCTGCTCAAGTGGAGTCACCTAACGACACTGCACACAACAAAAAGCAAACAGTAGCACACATGCTGATCAGCAGGTATAAGCTGGCGCCCACACACACTTACACAGCAGACATACAAAACCAGCACTTCTATCTCAGGGAGACGACTGGGGAGGGGAGGGGGCGAGGCGGGCAATGGCAGGAGCAAACAGCTCCGGCTCTGTCCTTCTCTGCTGACATTCTGCCTCCTCCCTCGGCCTCAGGTGGAGCAGAGGGGATCAGCAGGGGTCGTCCCAGACCTTCGGACCTGGCCTGTTCGATCCCCCTCCCGTGGGTTGTAATGCTGCAAAAGCCCCGGCCGCCGTGGCTCGCTCCGCCTTCATATCTTGTAAGGTCGATAACACCAACCGCCATGTCGTCGCTAACAGTGATGCCTCTTTGTCTCCTTTACTTATCACTTCCCACAGTTTTTTCCCAACAGCCTCCCATATTCCTGGTTTAAAAGCTGTCTGGGGCTCTGGTGCGAATCCGTTCTCTCTGCACCAGGTTAACAGCCTTCGGAGCATACGCTCATCGTATTTCACCCCTCTCGTAGAGAGGATATGCAGGAGAAGTCTTAATATAGCCCCTTCTTCTTTTGTTACTTGTTGCCCCATCTCCTGCCCCGGCTGCTCACCTCTCTCTGGGTGTCCGTGGCCACGTCGTCTGTTTCCTCTATTCCGGATTGCCGCCCAATCCGCCCGGTCTCAGTCCAGCTGAGCCGTCCTCCAGCCGGTGGGTCTCCTTCTGGGTCTTCCGCCCCTCGCGTTCCGTTGCTCAAGCTAAGTGCCAATCGGTATCACGTTGGGGTCACCATCTGAGGAGAAATAACTGGACTCCAGACGATCTAATGTGAATCAACAGAAGCCGTTTATTAAGCACAGATCATCATCTTTTATACCCTGTGTTGTAGCCGTACATGCCACTTGCTTATTTCTGATTAGCTAGTTACACTGTCCACGCGCTGTGCATGCAGTTCATTCACACATCAGATTGGTTACAAGAATTCACATAGCAAATTGCTTAGTCATTAGCACAACATGTTTTCTGCCTTCTCAGTTCCCGTTTTTCCCATGTACTAATTCCGTCTTCTACCACCTGTTTTGTTCTTAATCTAATCTCTCATAGTAGGGAGGCTGGCTCACTTGACCATTTTCTCTCAGACACATTCCTACAGTGACCCACCACAATTGGGACCGGGACCCCCACCACCATCATGACTTGAGAACCACGGATCAACGGGATGCCGCTGAACTCCAGATGACCGTTGGGACGCCGTTGGGCCTGTGGTGGTGACTATACTCTTGCTGTGCTCCATAATACTGCTTCTCCTTTCTGCCTTTCCTCTACTTCCGCCTTTACTCTATTGTTCGTCTCAGTGACTATTGCTGGGGAATAACAATAAAGCTACAGTAAGCAGCATCTGACCTTGTTTGTGTCTTAATCTCACGCTTGGAATCATTGCGAACCTCTCCCGGGCCCAACGTAGTCGGACCGGGACCTAACATTTTAACTGGCGTCACAGACAGGATTCCTTGATGTGAGAGTGCCGCAGCTGCTATCCGCTTTTGTGTGTACGAGTGTGCCTCTCGGGGACGTAAGGGGGTGGGAATCTGTGTGAACTGATTACTACTGTGGGGCCTCCTCGAGGCGACTACCCCCGTTTTTGTGAAAGTGTTGCACTTTTTGCCCGTTTTACTTTTGGTCTGTTTTACGTGCATGCCCCTCAGGGATGTTCGGGGTGGGACTTTTTATAGAATTGCTACTTGTGTGCTACCTCCCTGAGGCGACCGCCCCTCCCCTATTGTTGAAAATGAACGATGATTACACTGTCCCTGCAGGCAGGGATGTGCTGTATAACCTTTTAGAGAAACACAGTGCACACCCCTCCATACCAGGTAACGACCGGGCACGAGAAAATTGTCATAATCTGCAGAGTGTTACCAAACAAATTGGTGCCTTGCAAAAGGACGCTAAACTCTGACCCGGAAGAGGGAAATCTATAATATGCGCCATCTTAGGTGCAAAATACAGCATTGTTCACACATTAAGGAAAGGTATAAAATCAAAAAGCTTCTAGGGTAGAATACAGCCGCAGCTGGTATGCGAAGAATCTGCGACTATGGAACTGATAAGCTGCGAACTTACTACCCTGAGCCAACAGTCTGTCGAATTTTGATGAAATGCTGTCCTTTGCGCGAACTTTGCTCATCATAATGTCATTATAATACCAAAACACACCTCCATCCCAAAGGCTACCCACCTCCAAGGTGCGACCACTCCTCCTTGAGTCTGCATCCTGAATTTTTCGTAAACTATACCTTTAAATGTGAAGCGAGAGAATTTTACACCAATCATAAGAAAGGTGTTTATGACTAAAGTCACTCAAACTCCACCTTGATATCAGGGAAGACACCATCGTGAACTAGTCAAGGAGGACTCCATCACAGACTGCCTTTGACTTCCGGGACCAGTCGATGGGCTGAGCCTTTCTTCCCCGCTCCCCCCCCCCCCACCATAGGGACACCTTTGGGTAAGACTTTGACTATACTGAGTGCTTCCTCAGGAAACTTAGAAACCTCTCTAGAGAGTCTCTTTCCTATATTTATAGCCAGGCTGTATTGTATATAACTTTGTTGCACGTTTTGTATAATTAACAATATTTTTATTGGCACGTGCTTTGCAGACAGTGTATTTATCACCGGCAACCATAAGAACCCATATATCTGTTGCTTAAGTAAACTGCACTTTTTTAAGTAGCTAGTCGTTTTGGTTTCTCATTGAACGTGACCAAAGACTTGAGAGTGGCCGTGCTAGTTCAGGAGCACAACTAGACTGAAGGTGCAGTCCACTATTAGCGTATCCAGAATCGTAACAGTTTAATATATTAAACGCAACTGGACTGATAGTGCTGAATTGGGCATCACTCAGAATTTAAACCTAGCCACACCTAGCCTCCCAGTGCCTCACTCCCAGTGAGGAGTGTTAGAACGCAAGGGGGTTTATTTTCTGCCAAAACCGTTTTGCCCCTTAACGCAACACCCTGTGAAGGGCTAGAAGAAGCAGCTAGACAAATTAGAAATGCCTCCTCACTCGCTCCAACCCTTGGTCAAGACAGAATATGCATATGACGATGACCAAGACGACTCCCCCCAAATTACTACTAAGGAAGTGCCATACACCGCTATGGAATTAGCCAAACTAAAGAAGGAGTTTGGTCGTACCCCTAAAGAATTGGAAACGGAATATGCGTGGAGGGTGTCGTTGTCAGGCAGGGACCAGATACTACTAAGTGAAAAGGAAGCTGAAGGGTATTGGGGGCCCGGGGTGTTTTTAACTACTGGCAATCACCATGCCCCTTGGTCCCTAACTCAGAGGGCAGCCTATTGGGCTGGAGGTCTCAATCCCTTGGAACGGGGAGACCCTCTCACTATTACGGGATCAGTTGATCAATTGGTAGAAAATGTGCAAAAAGCAGCATGCTTACAAATGATGCATGACCAGGAGCTTAGGCCCCGACAAGAGTCTCCCATGATGATGGCAGTTGACCCTGAACAGATGACTCCCTTGATAAGGGGCCTCCCTGAATCTTTAAAGCCTATTGGCATACAATTGCAGAGTACAATCAAAGCTGTGCCTCAAGGTGAAAGAGTAACAGCAGCACTAGAAGGATTAGTAACCCCCAGTCGCAAACTGCAAAATTTGAAAGTGTGGACTTGGGGAGAAGTTGCCCAGGAATTAATGAATTATGGGAGGAAATATGTTAGTGTCCCCTCTGCCAAACAAGACCCGAAAGGGTTAAGATGGGCGGAATTGAAAACCCCCCCCCGCACCCCAACCACGAGAGAAGGACACCCCTCCCTAAACCACCGGGCGGGAGGGATATACCAAATAGGCGGAGCGCACTATGGACCATGGGATGGAGAAAAGGAATCCCCCGAGAACTTATGGATGGGCTACAAACAGACAAGCTAGAAAAGTTAATTAGGGGATGGCCAAAGAAACTGGTGATCCCTTGAGATTTAATTTTAGGGAAGTCAAAAGAACCTTGGGATAGCGATGTTATCCCTAATGCTCCCCCGGTGCCCCTCATAGATTTAACTGATGGGAAACTGCCAGTGCCGGTGGGAAACTAAGCCCTTCGCTCCCCTACAGTGGGCGGGGGGGGGGGGCGGAGGATGGGTACATGTTAGACAGCTCACTATGAATCAGCGAGGCGACCTTATGCTTACTTGTTTTGTAGGACCTAAGCAAATCCCAATAATGTTTTTGGTAGATACCGGTGCCCAAATTTCAGCTATTAACACAAAAGATGCAGAACGCAGCTGCATATCATTGTCCAAGCGACATTGCCAGCAGGTCGAGGGAGGTCATCCTCCCCCTCTACTCTGCCCTGGTGAGGCCGCACCTGGAGTACTGTGTCCAGTCCTGGGCTCCCCGGTTCAAGAAGGACAGGGAACTGCTGGAGAGGGTGCAGCAGAGAGCTACGAAGATGATTAGGGGACTGGAACACCTCTCTTATGAAGAAAGGCTGAGGGATTTGGGTCTCTCCAGTCTGGAAAAAAGAAGACTGAGGGGGGATCTTCTCAATGCTTATAAATACTTAAAGGGTGGGTGTCAGGAGGATGGGGCCAGGCTCTTTTCAGTGGTGCCCGGGGACAGGACAAGAGGTAACAGGCACAAACTTGAGCATAGGAAGTTCCACCTAAACATGAGGAGGAACTTCTTTCCTTTGAGGGTGGCAGAGCACTGGAACAGGCTGCCCAGAGAGGTGGTGGAGTCTCCAACTCTGGAGACATTCAAAACCTGCCTGGATGTGTTCCTGTGCAACCTGCTCTAGGTGACCCTGCTCTGGCAGGGGGGTTGGACTAGATGATCTCCAGAGGTCCCTTCCAACCCTATGATTCTATGATTCTGTGATTTGTTTGTGGCAGATGCGTTCAGTAACGTTCAGGCACAAGCATTGGCTATGGTCAGTTTACGGCTACCAGGGGAAGAGGTAGCCACTTCGGTGGCAATGGTCATGGGGCTGTTTCCGCTTAAGCTCTTGGAACTTGACATCCTGAAAGGCAAAGTGTGGATAGATGATAAGGGAGGAAGCTGGTCTTTTGGCGCCCTGCTGATAGAGCTACGGCTCTTACAAACCGCGCCATTACTTCCCCCTTCGAAACTAACAAGTATCAAACCCTACTCTTTACCTCTTGGGGCACGGGAGGGAATAGCCCCAGTGCTAGAAGACTTAAAAGAACAAGGATTTGTGGTTCCTACTCACTCCCCTTTTAATTCCCCAGTATGGCCTGTCCGAAAGCCAAATGGCAAATGGAGGTTGACAGTAGACTATCGGAGACTAAATGCAAATACTGGCCCACTAACCGCTTGGGTGCCAAACATTGCCGATCTCATAGCCACTGTTCAGGAGCAAGCACACCCTATTATGGCAACCACTGATGTTAAGGATATGTTTTTTATGGTCCCTTTGCAACCTGAGGACCAAGATTGTTTTGCTTTTACCTGGGAGGGACAGCAGTTTACTTTTACACGGCTCCCTCAAGGATACAAGCATTCTCCCATGTTAGCCCAGCATGCCTTAATGAGAGAATTAGAACAAATCCCACCAGAGGAAGGAGTTAGAATTTACCAATATATAGATGATGTGCTAATAGG
Organism: Rissa tridactyla; assembly: GCF_028500815.1. NCBI lineage: Eukaryota > Metazoa > Chordata > Aves > Charadriiformes > Laridae > Rissa > Rissa tridactyla. The sequence continues at coordinate 20,948,133 of NC_071496.1, forward strand.
AGGGAGCCAGGTGGAAAAGGTTCAAAAAACACAAAATGATATTATCGCTTATCTGGAGAGCTTGGGATTAAAAATCCCACCTGAGAAAATCCAGACCCCCTCTAGTGAGGTTAAATACTTAGGAATTTGGTGAAAAGGGGGAATGACGTTGTCGTGGTTTGGCCTCAGACGGCAACAAAGAACCATGTGCCGCTCTCTCAGGCTTCCCCAATACGGAGAAGAATCGGAAGAAAAAGGCAAAACTCGTGGGTTGAGACAAAGGCAATTTAACAGAACTGCAAAGGGAACAAGAAAACAACAACAACAATAACACGGACAGAGGAATATACAAACACGATTACGGAAACGCTGCTCACCAAGCGGACCCGGGATGCCCCAGCCCGCTCCAAGCCCCGACTTCCTGCCCCCTCCCCCGGCAGCTCACAGTAAGCATGGCTCACATGGGATGGAATACCTGTGTCCCTGCCGGAGCCTGGGGAGAATTAACCCTATCCCCACCGGAACCAGGACATTATCCACCCCTTATTCCATACCATCTTTGCCATGCCCAGATCTTACAGGTTCCAATGAATTGCCACCACTTTCCCCTGTCATATATATATACACATATATATTCATGCAGATATAATGCCCTTAGTTTATGGGCCATCCCTCCAAAGGGTCCGGTGAGTTCATTTAATCCATGGCTTTGGGCTCCATCTGCTAGAACAGTCTCTCAGGGCAGGTGAGATGCTGTGTGGTACTGGACTGTTGCATGCTGTATATTCGGAGCTTGTAGCTGGTGTACCCGGTGTGGCTCATGCACACAGTACATGGGCTGAAGATGTAGATCTTGAGGAAGTTTCTGGACGCCGGCTGCTGAGGTCAGTTCTGATCCCATCACCGCTGTGCTTTACTCGGTTTTTCATCAAAGTCCATCTGTCCTTAATTTGGGTGATTCTTACTTGTAGTACAACTGATAGAAATTATAGTAATGAGGACATACAGTGGCAGGGTTACTTAGCAATCAACAACACGCAATTTGATTCATTGGCTATTCTCACCCAAAATCAGATCCCCATGAGGTATACATTGGACTTCCCCATCCTTGCGCATCACCCACCAAGTGCACCCAGGTCCTTGGGCAAAAGCAATCCCACGGGTGGGTTTGGCTTTGCCTGAGGCAGGACTAACCCAGACTGTCTTCCCTAACATATTCTTCATGTGCACTACGGGGACTTTATCCCCTTCTATGGTACGTGGAAGTTTTGATTGGGCAGGGCCAGCTCGATTGGTAGATCCCCTGGTGTTAACTAGCCAGGTAGCCTTTGCTAAATGTGCATCCCAATGTTTTAAGGTCCCACCACCCATTGCTCTCAGTGTAGTCTTTAACAATCCATTGTATCGTTCTATCTTCCCAGAGGCTGGTGCGTGACAGGGGATGTGATATACCCACTCATTGCCATGCTCTTTAGCCCAGGTGTCTATGAGGCTGTTGTGGAAATGAGTCCCGTTGTCCGACTCAGTTCTCTCTGGGGTGCCATGTCGCCACAGGACTTGTCTTTCAAGGCCCAGGATGGTGTTCCGGGCGGTGGCATGGGGCACAGGGTATGTTTTCAGCCATCCAGTGGTTGCTTCCACCATTGTGAGCACATGGCGCTTGCCTTGACGGGTTTGTGGCAGTGTGATATAATCAATCTGCCAGGCCTCCCCATATTTATATTTCAGCCATCGTCCTCCATACCAAAGAGGCTTTAACCGCTTGGCTTGCTTGATTGCAGCGCATGTCTCACATTCATGGATGACCTGTGCAATAGTGTCCATGGTCAAGTCCGCCCCTCGGTCACAAGCCCATCTATATGTCGCATCTCTCCCTTGATGGCCTGAGGTGTCATGGGCCCATCGAGCTATGAAGAGTTCACCCTTATGTTGCCAGTCCAGATCCACCTGAGCCACTTCAATCCTAGCAGCGCGATCCACCTGCTGGTTGTTCTGATGTTCCTCAGTGGCCCGATTCTTCGGTACATGGGCATCTATGTGACATACTTTCACAACCAGATTCTCTATCCGGGCAGCAGTATCTTGCCACAGTTCAGCAGCCCAGATGGGTATGCCTCTGTGTTGCCAGTTGCCCTGCTCCTACTGCTTTAACCATCCCCCACAGAGCATTTGCCACCACCCATTATAGAGACTGGCCATTTTTCTCGCTCGGCAATGTCCAAAGCCAGCTGAATGGCTTTCACCTCTGCAAACTGGCTCGATTCACCTTGTCCTTCACTGGCTTCTGCAACTTGTCATGTAGGACTCCATGCAGCAGCCTTCCACTTTCGATGCTTTCCCACAATCCGGCAGCACCAGTGAACAGGGCATGTTTTTTCTCATTTTGTGGCAGTTTATTGTATGGTGGGGCCGCTTCCACACGCGTCACCCTCCTCCTCTGGTGACATTCCGAAATCCTTGCCTTCTGGCCAGTCCATGATCACTTCCAGAATTCCCGGGCAACTGGGGTTTCCCATTCGAGTCCGCTGTGTGATCAGTGCAATCCGCTTACTCCATGTAGCATCAGTTGCATGATGTGTGGTGGGGACCCTTTCTTTGAACATCCAGCCCAGCACCGGCAGTCGAGCTGCCAAGAGGAGCTGTGCTTCTTTAACAACCACTTCCGAAGCAGCTCGAACCCCTTCATATGCTGCCAATATCTCTTTTTCTGTTGGAGTGTAGCGGGCTTCGGATCCTCTGTATCCCCGACTCCAAAACCCTAGGGGTCGACCTCGGGTCTCCCCTGGTGCTTTCTGCCAGAGGCTCCGGGTAGGGCCGTTCTCCCCGGCTGCGGTGTACAGCACATATTTAACATCTTGTCCTGCCCGGACTGGCCCCAGGGACACTGCATGGACTATTTCCTGTTTGATTTGTTCAAAAGCTTTTCGTTGCTCAGGACCCCATTTAAAATCGTCCTTCTTCCGGGTTACTTGATACAGAGGGCTTGCAATTGGACTGTAATCTGGGATATGCGTCCTCCAAAACCCCACAATGCCTAAGAAAGCTTGTGTTTCCTTTTTACTAGTTGGTGGAGACATAGCTGCTATTTTGTTGACCACATCCATTGGGAGCTGACGGCGTCCATCTTGCCATTTTATTCCTAAAAACTGGATCTCCTGCGCAGGTCCCTTGACCTTACTTCTTTTTATGGCAAAAAAAGCTTTCAGAAGGATTCGGACTATTTTACTCCCTTTCTCAGAAACTTCTTCTGCTGTGTTTCCCCATACGATGATGTCATCGATGTATTGCAGATGTTCTGGAGCTTCACCCTGTTCCAGTGCAGTCTGGATCAGTCCATGGCAAATGGTGGGGCTGTGTTTCCACCCCTGGGGCAGTCGATTCCAGGTGTACTGGACGCCCCTCCAAGTGAAAGCAAACTGTGGCCTGCACTCTGCTGCCAAAGGGATTGAGAAGAATGCATTCGCTATATCAATCGTGGCATACCACTTGGCTGCCTTGGACTCCAGTTCGTACTGGAGTTCTAGCATGTCCGGCACGGCAGCGCTCAGCGGTGGCGTGACTTCATTCAGGCCACAACAGTCTACAGTTAGCCTCCACTCTCCATTAGATTTTCGCACCGGCCATATGGGACTGTTAAAGGGTGAGCGAGTCTTGCTGATCACTCCTTGAACCTCTAGTTGACGAATCAGCTTATGTACAGGAATCAGAGAGTCTCGGTTAGTGCGATATTGCTGCCGATGCACCGTTGTGGTAGCAATCGGCACCTGCTGTTCTTTGACCCTCAACAACCCCACAACAGAAGGGTCCTCCGAGAGACCAGGCAAGGTAGACAACTGTTTAACTTCCTCCGTCTCCAAGGCAGCTATGCCAAAGGCCCACCGGTACCCTTTTGGGTCCTTGAAATGCCCTCTCCTGAGGTAATCTATACCAGGGATGCATGGAGCCTCTGGGCCAGTCACAATGGGATGCTTTTGCCACTCATTCCCAGTTAGGCTCACTTCCGCCTCCAGTACAGTCGACTCTTGGGATCCCCCTGTGACCCCAGAAATACAGATGGGTTCTGCCCCTCTATAGCTTGATGGTATTAGGGTGCACTGTGCACCCGTGTCCACTAGAGCCTTATACTCCTGTGGGTCCGATGTGCCAGGCCATCGAATCCTCACCGTCCAAGAAACCCGGTTGTCCCTTTCCTCCACCTGGCCGGAGGCAGGGCCCCTCTAATCCTGGTCATAGTATCCGTTACTCACTTCTTGCAGAAATGACTTGGAAGTTCCCTCAAGAGGATCAGAAGCAAGATCAGGCCTTCTGCTCTGTCTGGGGAACTGCCCGCTGGAAACTGGGGCGGCACTTTTCCTGGAGGGATCCCCTTTTGTGGTGGTCCTTCCTTGCAACTCCTGTACCCGTGTCCGCAGGATCGAGGTAGGTTGTCCATCCCACTTCCTCATGTCCTCCCCGTGGTCACGCAGGTAGAACCACAGGGTGCCTCGTGGTGTGTACCCTCTGTACTCTCTCTCTCGAGTGGGGAAATGCCTGCTCCTAATAGCTGAGATGCTGGCCCATACAGGTGGGGAGCAGGATAAATTCTCTTCAAGTTGCTGGACCTTCCGGGACAGTTTCTCCACAGCTGAGACAAGGCGGGAAGAGAGACTTTCTTCATATCGCCGGAGCCGGCCAGCCACCTCATCCACCGTTGGTCCCTCTTCGCCTTTCCATTCCATTACTGCCAGGGAGTTGGCATATGACGATGGTGCGCTTCGTACAAACTTCCGCCACATGGGCCTTGTGCATCGCACCTCATCAGGGTCTGTGGGTAAGTCTGCATTGTCCAAGTCATAATAAATCATCTGCCGCACCGCTAATTCTCTCAGGTACTGGCTACCTCTTTCCATGGTAGTCCACTTGCTTGGGTGGCATGCAACATCTTCACTGAAGGGGTACCTTTCCCTCATGCCTGACAGGAGTCGCCTCCAGAGGCTGAGGGCTTGGGTCTTCTTCCCAATTGCCTTGTCAATGCCCCCTTCCCTAGACAGGGATCCCAGCTGCCTGGCTTCCCTACCCTCTAATTCCAGGCTACTGGCCCCGTTATCCCAGCACCGGAGCAGCCAGGTGACAATGTGCTTGCCTGAAAGTCGGCTGAAATCTTTTCTCATATCCCGCAGCTCACTCAAGGATAGGGATCGGGTGATTATCTCTGGTTCTGCCTCTTCCTCCTGTTCTCGTGATGGCCCTGGTTCATCATCATCTTTTACTAAGCGAACTGATTTCTTTGTGTACTTCTTCTTCTGTATGGGGGCAACTGATACTGGCATGTGTTGATTCCCTGGTTCAGCGGCAGTGGCTGCCGCAGGGGTTGGAGTAGCGGCAGTGGCTGCCGCAGGGGTTGCAGTAGCCGCAGTTCCTGTCACCAGGGGTTGCAGTAGCCGCAGTGTCTGTCGGTCTGGTTTCCATCTCTTCCCCCTGAGGGTGCTGCGTAACACTGAGCAGTGCCTGGTAGATACTGGCCAGGGCCCAGCACAGCGCGGTGAGTTGTGCCTCTCTGGAATAGCCACAGCATTTTCCCTTCAGATATTCTACCACTTTATCAGGGTCCTGTAATTGTTCAGGGGTGAAGTCCCAGACCATGGGAGGTGAGAAGTTCTCTGGGTACCTGCCCATGTTCTCCCACATGCCATGCCACCCCTGACTATCCAGCCTCGGAGCAGATCTCTGGGTGGTAGTCTTAAATAGTCGTTTAACCCTAAACAGGACCTGGAACACATTCAGGAGACATAACACTAGGAACATGCTGGTTTGAGCATCCCAAGGATATTCAAAATTCTCAAAAGCTGTCATACCTGACCTGAAGGAGAAAAGGGAGGCAAAAGAGCTGGGGAAAGGGTCCCCCCCTGTTTCCCCCATAGACTGGGTGTGATTATTAATAAATTCTGAGAGACGGTTCCCAAGGTACAGGCAGGACAGCAATACCACATAAACGCCCCAAAATAACTGTCTGAACAGTGATGTTATGATATCATAAGGCGATATCGCACAGGACAGCAAAATGATAATTCTGATCCCTCTCCCAGAGGTAACAAACATCATCGCGGGGAGTACATAAGCCATATAGGAATTTACATAACACAGCCATGAGAACAAACCAAGCAACATGGTGACCAGCGACTATTTACCTAATACAATAAACGCATACAACAAATTCATTTTTCATAGAATCATAGAATCATGCAGGTTGGAAAAGACCCTTGGGATCATCGAGTCCAACCATCGACCCCACTCTACAAAGTTCTTCCCTATACCATATCCCCCAACACCACATCTAAACGACTCCTAAACGCATTCAGGGATGGTGACTCCACCACCTCCCTGGGCAGCCTATTCCAGTGTCTAACCACTCTTTCTGTGAAGAATTTTTTCCTCATGCCCAGCCTAAACCTACCCTGCTGCAGCTTGGAGACATTCCCTCTTGTTCTATCGCTAATTACCTGTGAGAAGAGACCAGCACCAACCTCTCTACAATGGCCTTTCAAGTAGTTGTACAGAGTGATGAGGTCTCCCCTCAGCCTCCTCTTCCTCAAACTAAGCAGTCCCAGCTCCTTCAATCGCTCTTCATAAGATTTATTCTCCAGGCCCTTCACCAGCTTCGTTGCCCTCCTCTGCACTCGCTCCAGCACCTCGATATCTCTCTCGTATTGAGGTGCCCAAAACTGGACACAATACTCAAGGTGTTGTAGGAATGTATCTGAGAGAAAATGGTCATGTGAGCCAGCCTCCCTACTGTGAGAGATTAGATTAAGGGCAAAACAGGTGGTAGAAGACGGAATTAGTACATGGGAAAAACGGGAACTGAGAAGGCAGAAAACATGTTGTGCTAATGACTAAGCAATTTACTATGCGAATTCTTGTAACCAATCTGATGCGTGAACGAACTGCATGCACAGCGCGTGGACAGTGTAACTAGCTAATCAGAAATAAGCGAGTCGCGTGTACGGCTACAACACAGGGTATAAAAGATGATGATCTGTGCTTAATAAACGGCTTCTGTTGATTCACATTGGATCGTCTGGAGTCCAGTTATTTCTCCTCAAGGTGTGGCCTCACCAGTGTTGAGTACAGGGGGACAATCACCTCCCTACTTCTGCTGGTCACACTATTTCTAATACAAGCCAGGATGCCATTGGCCCTCTTGGCCACCTGGGCACACTGCTGGCTCATGTTCAGCCGCTTGTTGATTAGAACCCCCAGGTCCTTTTCTGCCAGGCAGCTCTCCAGCCACAATTCCCCAGGCCTGTAGCGATGCATGGGGTTGTTGTGGCCCAAGTGCAGGACCCGGCACTTGGCCTTGTTGAAGCTCATACCGTTAGCGTTGGCCCATCGATCCAATCTATCCAAGTCTCTCTGTAGAGCCTCCCTATCCTCATGCAGATCAACACTCCCGCTTAACTTGGTGTCATCTGCGAACTTACTGATGATACACTCCATGTCCTTATCAAGGTCATCAATAAAGATGTTAAACAGAAATGGTCCCAACACCGAGCCCTGAGGAACACCACTTGTGACCGGCCGCCAGCTGGCTTTGGGACCGTCCAGCCAGCCAGTGCTTGATCCAGCAGATCGTATGCTCATGCAGGCCATGAGCCGCCAGTTTTTCCATGAGAATTATATGGGGGACAGTGTCAAATGCTTTTCGAAAGTCTAGGTAGACAATATCCACAGCCTTTCCTTCGTCCAATAATTGGGTCATCTTGTCATAGAAGGAGATCAGGTTCGTCAGGCAGGACCTGCCTTTCATAAACCCATGCTGACTAGGCCTGATCCCCTGCTTGTCCATTATGTGGCTTGTAATGGCACTCAAGCTGATCTGCTCCATGACCTTCCCTGCTACCGAGGTCAGACTGACAGGTCTATAGTTTCCCAGATCCTCCTTTCTGCCTTTTTTGTAGATGGGCGCTACATTTGCTACCCTCCAGTCCATTGGGACCTCCCCAGTTAGCCATGACTTCAGGTAGATCATGGAAAGTGGCTTGGCGAGCACGTCTGCCAACTCTTTCAGCACTCTTGGGTGTAACCCATCCGGTCCCATAGACTTGTGCGCATCCAAGCGGTGTAGCAGGTCGTACATCACTTCCTCTTTCCTTGTGATGACCTCATTCTGCTTCCCCTCCCTGTCTCCTAGCTCACGAGGCTGGGTGCCCAGGGAACAGCTAGTTCCACTGCTAAAGACTGAGGCAAAGTAGGCATTGAGCACCTCAGCCTTTTCCTCATCCTTTGTGACTATGTTTCCCTCTGCATCCAATAAGGGAGGGAGATTTTCCCTAATCTTCCTTTTGTTGTTAATGAATTTATAGAAACATTTTTTGTTACCCTTAACAGCTGTAGCTAGGTTGAGCTCTAGCTGCGCTTTGGCTCTCCTAATTTTCTCCCTGCATAGCTTCGCTATATCCTTATAGTCTTCATGAGAGACCTGCCCCCTCTTCCAGAGGTCATAGACTCTCCTTTTGTTCTTGAGGTCCAGCCAAAGGTCCCTATTTAGCCAGGCCGGTCTCCTTCCCCGCCTACTTGGTTTTCGGCACACAGGGACAGCCTCCTCCTGTGCCTTTAAGACTTCTCTCTTGAAGTATGTCCAGCCTTCCTGGACTCCTATATCTTTCAGGGCAGCCTCCCAAGGGACTTTGTCCAGCAGCCTTCTGAACAGGTCAAAGTTTGCCCTCCGGAAGTCTAAGGTGGCAGTTTTATTAACCCCTCTCTCTCCTTGTTTCTCCAAGAATCAGAAATTCGATCATCTCATGATCACTGTGCCCTAGACGGCCACCAACCTTTACTTCCCCCACAAGTTCTTCCCTGTTCACAAGAAGCAGGTCCAGGAGGGCACCTTCCCTGGTCAGCTCACTTACCAGCTGTGTGAGGAAGTTATCCTCCACACATTCCAGGAACCTCCTGGATTGTTCCTTCTCTGCTGTGTTGTATTCCCAGCAGATACCCGGGAGGTTAAAGTCCCCCACAAGAACAACGGCAAGTGACTGCGAGATTTCTCCCAACTGCTTATAGAAAGCTTTATCCACCTCACTGCTTTGGTTGGGAGGTTTATAGCAGACTCCCACAGCGATATCAGCTTAATTGGCCCTTAACCTAATCCAAACACTCTCAACCCCGTCATCACTATACTTGATTTCCGAGCTCTCATAGCATTTTACAAGCTCTAGTTGGATTCTGTCGTTATCTCAACCCTCGAGCCCCACATTGGGCACCAAAAAGGACTGTCGTGGTTTGGCCTCAGACGGCAACGAAGAACCACGTGCCGCTCTCTCGGGCTTCCCCAATACGGAGAAGAATCGGAAGAAAAAGGCAAAACTCGTGGGTTGAGACAAAGGCAATTTAACAGAACAGCAAAGGGAACAAGAAAACAACAACAATACCAGGGATAGAGGAATATACAAACACGATTACGGAAATGCTGCTCACCGCCGCTCACTGCCGCTCACCGACCGGACCCGGGACACCCCAGCCCGCTCCAAGCCGCAACTTCCTGTCCCCTCCCCTGGCAGCTCAGAGTGGGCATGGCTCACGTGGGATGGAATACCTGTGTCCCTGCCGGAGCCTGGGGAGAATTAACCCTGTCCCTGCCGGAACCAGGGCAGACGTGCATCCCTAAAGATACCCTTTCCACACTAGATCAGGTAAAGATGCCTGAGTCAAAGGAGGAGTTGCAGCATGCATTAGGGTTACTTGTATTCTGGAGAAAACATATCCCAGACTTTTCTATCGTTGCAAGTCCATTATATGATTTATTGCGAAAAGGGGCGTCCTGGGACTGGACTCCAGTCCATGAGGAAGCCTTGCAGCTTTTGGTATTTGAGGCGGCTAATCACCAGGCCCTTGGCCCAATACATCCTACCAACCCTGTGCAAATTGAGTGGGGATTTGCCCAGTCAGGATGGTCGATGCACTTCTGGCAAAAAGGCCCTGAAGGACCCGCTCATCCCATCGGGTTTTACTCCCGCAGCTTCAAGGGTGCAGAGAAACGGTATACTGTATGGGAAAAGGGACTGTTTGTGGTTAGCTTAGCCTTGCGGGAGGCGGAACATACCATCTGCCAACAGCCAACAGTGCTTAGAGGCCCTTTTAAGGTAATTAACACTGGTTTAGCTGGAACGCTTCCCCCTGACAGGGTGGCACAAAGAGCTTCAGTACGAAAATGGTATGCACAAATAGAACATTACTGCGATATCTTTAAGGTGTCTGAAAGCACTATCAAGAATTTGGTTATTCAAGAGGAAGTGGCCCTGGATCGGGAAGATAACACACCCCCTCCTGTCATGCAAGTAGCCCCCCCCCCCATTTTCGTAACAATTGCAAAATGTCTGGTTTACAGACGCTTCTGCCAAATGAGAAGGCAAGAGCTGGAAATATCGTGCAGTTGCACTACAGATAGACACAGACCAAAAAATAGTCACTGAAGGGGAAGGCAGTGCACAAGTGGGAGAATCAGTGGCTGTGTGGAGTGTTTTCCAACATGAAGCTCAATCTACCTCTCCTGTCTACATCTATACTGACTCTTTTGCTGTTTTTAAAGGGTGCACTGAGTGGCTTCCATTTTGGGAACAGAATGGGTGGGAGGTCAATAGGGTGCCCGTGTGGCAAAAAGAAAAGTGGCAAGACATTCTAACTATTGCTAAACAAGGGAACTTCGCAATAGCATGGGTCACCTCCCACCAGGCCAATGAAACTCCAGCTAGCTGATGGAATAACAGAGCCGACGAGCTGGCCCGACTTGCCCCTTTGCAGAACGAACCAGTGGTGGAGAACTGTGAACGACTCTTAGAGTGGTTACATGTGAAAAGAGGGCACTCGGGGGCTAAAGACCTGTATCGGGAAGCTCAAACAAGAGGTTGGCCAGGCACTCGAGAACATTGCCAGACTTGTATCTCAGCTTGTGGCCAATGCCGTATGCGGTTAGAAAGACACCCTCTTAAAGACGGCCCGTTACATGTTCGAACAGGTAAAGGACTATGGGATGCCTGGCAAATAGACTACATTGGCCCATTCTGAAGGTCTGATGGGAAACATTATGTACTAGTAGGGGTGGAAATTGTGTCAGGCCTGGTGCAAGCTGAGGCTTTTACCCGTGCCACAGGAGAAAGCACTGTTAAGGCCTTGCAACTGTGGTTTAGTACCTTCCCTAAGCCACAGTCGATCCAGTCAGACAATGGCTCCCACTTTACTGCCAAGGTCATCCAAGACTGGGCAAAAGAGAAAGGAATTCAATGGATGTTCCACACTCCATATTACCGTCAAGCCAATGGAATAGTGGAACGCACTAATGGTCTCCTCAAACGATTCCTCAAGCCCCATGAGTCAGGATGGGACAGGCTTCTTTGGGAAGCTGTCACGCACGTCAATAGTCAATGGGGAGCGAACGGGTGTCCGAAAATTACTGCCCTTTGCCCACAAGCCCCTACGATAGTCCCGGCGACATCTGGCCCGGACCACCCCACTAAACCTTCACATTACCCTGGACAACCAGTCCTGGTAGAACTACCTACTATAGGGGCAGTTCCCCTAGTGTTGAGCATGCCTCTTAATAAGTATGCCTGGGTAGCGAAGGATGCCCTAGGCAAAGAACATAAAATCAATACTAGATGGATTGTCCCATCTTTTTAGTAACAGTAAGCCCGGTTCCCGAGCTGAACCGAGGACAGTTTTTCTTTTTCTTGTTTGTCTAGGAACAGCCCACCAGAGACTCCATCGCAGACTATACTGAAGATACATGTGGGATACAAGAGGGATAAGAAGCATGATAAAAAGTCGTTGTGGTTATATCAATGGAATCTAAAAGTCAAAATGGAGTAGTGATCATGGGAAGTAAAACATACAGCCAGAGTAATTACTAGGGAACAGTTCACAGAAAATGTGTATAAAACCAAAATGATTAAGAAGCAAAAGAGATTGCAAGTGACAAAGAACAAAAATGGTAGGGAGGAAAGGTTGTAGGAACACAGTGGTGAAAGAAGATGATAAAGGAAATTTAGCTGCATTTATATATCACATGATACTCTACCCCTATCTGTTTAATCTGATGTTTATTAATAGATATGCAGTGGCAGTCAAAGTACCTTAATTAGGCACTTTCTCAATAAAGTATGTTATATATTTAATGTCTAATGATGTGACCTAAGTGCACTTTACATGAAGGAGCAGTAGAAAAAGAAGAAAAAAAAAAAGAAGAAAAAGAGTGTTTCCTCTAGGTATAATCAGTCAAACAAAGTTTACTTTGGAATTTGTAAATTTGTAAACAACTAACCAGCACCATCCCAGTGCTATTAATTATTATCTTCTAGGATGCAAGATTTAATTTCAAAAAACAGAGAAGGAAGCTGTCAAAATAAGAGGACAGTCCGAGAGAGAACACGTTGAGGTCTGTGTGTCCAAATAGCTGTGTCTAATCAACAATTTAAATAATGGAATAAAAGAACAGAGAGAGACAGGCAGTTTACTGGATAATATTAGAATCAGGAAAATGTCAGCTGAGTGGAAAAACGTCAAAAATATACAAGATAAGACAAAGGCAAGATACTACAGTTAGAAAGTCAAACACACACACAAAAAACGAGAAGAAATGATTCTTCAGTGCTATCTGAGAAAAGGATCTGAAGTACCTTGTCCATCTTTAGTAACCACGTTAAGAAGGTTGTCTATGAAAAAGGGTACAGAAGACAATGGCAATAATAAAACACCAAAATGATGAATGATAAAATATTGCAGAATTCTGAGGAGGAAGAGTGGAAGATTAATGCATTTTCCCCTTTCTTTTGCCAGAGCTATATTCACTGAAAATAACTGTAATTCTTCTATAAATTGTTGCAGTCTTAGCCTGCTCTAGGCATTTAGGGAAATGGGGAAAAGGTTGGCATCTATAAAAAATGGTTGATACTGAAAAAAAATCTTTTAGACAAGATCAGTGATTCAACCCCAAAGGTTGCATTTTCATAAAAGTGATGAGAAAACAGGGAGTTTTAATGGAAACTGTTCTATAGTGGGCGTGACCAGATAGCTGCCAAAATAAAATATTTTATATATCTCAGAACGCAATTTGTGGTTTTCACTGCTCTTAAACTTTCTTCCAAAGAATTTTAATAACCTTGTTCAATGTTTCTAAACCAGGCAGCATAACTTACAAAGGTATATTCCCCTTCAGTCTTTGCCCACCTTTTCTTTGTATTTAATCTACCATTTAAAGCACCTAGTAATCCTGTGAGTCTATTAAATGTGAAAAGGTCCATCTGAAAATAATCTTATCTTTCTCTAGAACTCTGTTTCCTGGCAAATGTCATCAGTGTACAATGCATTCTTTCTCACACTTCCTCTATATATAAAAACAAAATTATTAGAATTGCAAAACACTAAACTTTGCTTCATTTTCAATTGAATGAAATTCCACTTACTTCCAAAACCAAGCATTTCTTTTAACCTGTCAAAGTAGCTCTCCTTTTAGACTTTGTTAATGCCTATCATAGATTAGGCTTTTATTTGACAGTAAATCAAAACTTTCCTAGATTGAGGCATGTCTCTTCTTTATCACTTAGGTATATATTATTGAGAAAAAAGTTTTTGTGGTTTCACAAAGATTGTCCTTAACCAAGCTCAACCTTTCAAGTAGTATTCTGTTCTACTGATAGCAGGCAAGCCTGAAAAAGACAAGAATGCCGATTTCTCTTGTCTTTCACCCCAAACAGAATTCCAGATGTTTCAAACAGAGAGGACCAGCCCAGAGCCAAGAGTTCCAACCCGCACGCACAGATGCTCAGAGCGACACTGGCCAGATCGTTCTTCATTTGAAAATACAGTGCCATAGAAACAGAAGTGCTACACAAAATCCAGCCAGTTTCCTTTGTACATTCTGAGAAATTAAGAGAAAAATTAGAAAGCAACTACTACCCGCTGGCGGGGAGCCAGCAGAACTGCCACCTTGGATTTCCGAAGGGCAGACTTTAGCCTGTTTAGGAGCATGGTCGAGAGTGTCCCTTGGGAGGCAGTTTTGAAGAGCAAAGGTGCCCAGGAAGGCTGGTCATGCTTCAAGCAGGTGCTCTTAGATGCACGGGAGAAGGCCATCCCCATGTCTCGAAAAACAAGCCGACGGGGAAGAAGACCAGCCTGGCTAAATAGAGAGCTTTGGCTGGACCTCAGGAAAAAAAGGAAAGTTTACATTCTCTGGAAAAGGGGGTTGGCAACTTATGAGGATTATCAAGATATAACAAAGCTACGTAGGGGGAAAATTAGAAGGGCCAAAGCTCAATCAGAACTCAGCTTGGCCACTGCAGTTAAAGACAATAAGAAGAGATTCTTTCAGTATATCAATAGAAAAAGGAAGACTAGGGAAAATGTAGGCCCACTGACGAATGAGACGGGTGCCCTAGTGGTGGAAGACACAGAGAAGGCAGAGTTACTGAATGCCTTCTTTTCTTCGGTCTTCACTGCTAAAGCTGTCTCTCACGAATCCCATACCCTGGAGGCAAGGGGGGAAGGTCTGGAGAGAGGAAGATTTTCCCTCAGTTGAGGAGGACCGGGTCAGAGAGCACTTGGCCAATCTGGACATTCATAAGTCCATGGGCCCTGACGGGATGCACCCGCGAGTGCTGAGAGAGCTGGCAGATGTTATTGCTAGACCACTCTCCATCGTCTTTGAAAGGTCATGGGGAACAGGAGAGGTGCCTGAGGACTGGAGGAAGGCTGACATCACTCCAATCTTCAAAAAAGGCAAGAAGGAGGATCCAGGGAACTACAGACCGGTTAGTCTCACCTCTGTCCCTGGGAAGGTAATGGAGCGACTCATTCTGGATGTCATCTCCAAACACGTTGAGGAACAGGAAGTCATTGGAAGTGGTCAACATGGATTTACCAAGGGTAAATCATGCTTGACCAATCTGATAGCTTTCTATGATGTTATAACTGGTTGGCTGGATGAGGGGAGAGCCGTAGATGTCATCTACCTTGACTTCAGCAAGGCTTTTGACACTGTCTCCCATAACATCCTCATTAGGAAGCTGAGGAAGTGTGGACTAGATGAGGTGGCAGTGAGGTGGATCGAGAGCTGGCTGTGTGACAGAACTCAGAGGGTTGTGATCAGCGGCATAGAGTCTAGTTGGAGGCCTGTAACCAGTGGTGTCCCCGAGGGGTCAATACTCGGTTCAATTTTGTTCAGTATATTCATTAATGACCTGGATGAGGGGACAGAGTGTATCCTCAGCAAGTTCGCTGATGATACCAAACTGGGAGGGGTGGCTGACACTCCAGAGGGCCGTGCTGCCATCCAGTGTGACCTGGACAGTCTGGAGAGCTGGGCAGAGAAGAACCTAATGAGGTTCAACAAAAGCAAGTGCAAGGTCCTGCACCTGGGGAGGAAGAATGTCAGGCACCAGTATAGGTTAGGGGTGGACCTGCTGGGAAGTAGTTCTGAGGAGAAGGATCTGGGGGTCCTGGTAGACAGTAAATTATCCATGAGCCAACAATGTGCCCTTGTTGCCAAAAAGGCCAATGGAATCCTGGGCTGCATAGGGAAGAGTGTGGCCAGTAGGTCGAAGGAGGTCATTCTCCCCCTCTACTCTGCACTGGTGAGGCCACAACTGGAATACTGTGTCCAGTTCTGGGCTCCCCAGTTCAAGAGGGACAGGGAACTGCTGGAGCGAGTCCAGCGAAGGGCAACTAAGATGACTGAGGGACTGGAGCATCTCCCTTATGAGGAAAGGCTGAAAGAGCTGGGACTCTTTAGCCTGGAGAAGAGAAGGCTGAGGGGAGACCTTATTATGGCATACAAGTAGCTAAAGGGTGGGTTGAAGGAGGATGGTGCCAGACTCTTTTCAATGGTTCCCAGTGACAGGACGAGGGGCAATGGGCACAAGTTGGAACATCGGAAGTTCCGTTCAAATACACGGAAAAACTTCTTTACGGTGAGGGTGACAGAGCACTGGAACAGGCTGCCCAGGGAGGTTGTGGAGTCCCCTTCTCTGGAGATTTTCAAGACTCGCCTGGATGCAGTCCTGAGTAACGTGCTCTAGGCAATCCTGCTTTAGCAGGGGAGTTGGACTAGATGATCTCTAGAGGTCCCTTCCAACTCTGAAGATTCTGTGATTCTGTGATTCTGTGAAAACATTTTTCCCAAGATTTTCCTTCATGGAAAAATGTGAAATTGTGAAATGTTCTGGTTACATTCTTCTGAAACAAAGCAGCTTTTGGACATTTCTAAATCCTCAGTGAAATAGAAAGACCTAGAAATATTCAAAAATTAGTTGAGACACAAAACCTAACCGTGGGAAATTTTGCTATTGATTTTCTGTGCACTAAGGACTTCACATATGTTGAGTATTAGCTTGGATTGTCAGCTGCTGTAAAGCATTAGAGTTGCCAGCTGAGTATATAGCCGATTATATGTTATAGTCTGACGAGTTTTCTAGTATAAATACATGACATCCCTTCCAACGCAAACCATTCTATGATTCTATGTTATACAAATACT